>NW_004524740.1:104306-121549 GCF_000260255.1 Octodon degus | reverse complement strand
AAGCCTTTACAGTGAAGTGGATGCCACTTGAACATATACTCATAAGTGAAATAAACCAGACACACATGTGTAAATATCGTATAGTTTCCCTAGTATAAGAACTCAAAAGATATTTGTTTCTCAATAAAATTAGTAAAAAAAAATAAATAGTACATATTCAGAACAACAACAAAAAAAGAAGCATTTATAATTAAATGGATTTCACTTGAGGATATACTCAGTGTGTGACCCATGTGGTGGCGAGTGCTCTCCTTGGCCCCGCCTAAGCTGCGGCAGGCTAGGGACTGACATTCATGGAGAATGGCACTGCTCTTCTCCTTCTGTCCTTTGCCCCGCCCCTCGGGCTGGTGTGTGGAAGGCAGGGTGCGGGAATTCGGCCGACTTTGCGCCTCTCTCCTAGTCCTGGTTGCTGGGGAGGTGGCTGTATGGTCATTTGACGTGGCGTGATATCCCTCGCTCGCCCCTTTTTGGGTGGCTTGTGGGCGTGGCCTCCTGTTTGCCTCCCAGAAGCCTAGAGTGATCCGGCCTTCTGCAGCGCTCTTGGAGAGCTCCAGGTTGTCTGCCCAGGTTCCTGAGACTGAGGGTTGCCGCTGTTCCTGTGTTCGGGTATCTCCCCGTCTGGGGGGCTGCCTGCCGTCTGTGGTTGTTGCCCGCGTGTCGGAAATCCTGCTCCCGGGGAGTTTGAGGAGGTGAGAGGAGGGAGATTATGGAAATCAGTACGGAGACTCCCGCCGTGGCGGGAGCGGGGTGATGTCCTGTCCCGAGAAAGGGCCGAGTGCGCGCCCGCGTGTGCGTATCCCCCCTGCTGGGGCGCTCGTGGGCGTGCGAGCGATCGCGGTGGGTCCACCGGCGACGGGAGGTAGTCTGTCGCTGGCTGCTGCTTCGTCTCTCCCGTTAAGGGAGAGGCCACCGTTCTGTCTCGCCATTAAGCGAGATGAGCCGGGGAGCCCAACCCGTGCTGTGCGCCGGCCCTCTAGTTCCCGGCCGCGGACGCTCAAGATGCCTCCGCGATCCTCCACGCGTAGCGTAGAACCCACCGCTGCACGGCGATCTGCCTTTCGTTCTCTGTGCGGTAGCCGTCGCCATGCCGCGTTGCGGCCGTCTGTGTCAGTGCCTGTGTGGGTGAGGGCTGCCCGTCTCCCTGACTCGGTTCTGGGAAGGAGGGGTCCGCCGGTCCCGCTGTGGGGACCCAACGCTCGCTCTCGACCTAAGACCCCGGCCTGCGCCTATCCCCTCCGAGTCGAGGGAGGGTACCGCCTGGCCGGCGGGCGCCCGTTAAGTGTTTGTGCGGGAGAAGGTGCGGTCCATGCGCGCAGGCGCGGCTCATCTTTCCGGGGTTGGGGTGCGTGCGCCCCTCAAGCCCGCCTCCTCCCCGCCCCCCCGGGGGGGTCCGCTCGTTGGCCCCTCCCATCCGGTCCAGCAACTCGACCCGCGCAGACAGTGACACGAGTGTGAGTGCGGGGACTTAGGGCAGCCCGGCCTTCCCAGTGTTTCCCCGCGGGAGCGTTCCCAGCAGGACGGCGGGCGGGTCGGGCTGGAGGCTGGCGCCCGCGAACGTGGCCGGCCAGGACGGCGGTTGCTGCTCGGCTTATAGGACGTCTTTGCCTTCTGTCTGAGTCGCGTGTGTATGTGGGGGTGGGGGTGGGGGTCCCTGGCCGCGGCGGTGTGGCCTGGGTTTCCTTTGGGAGCTCTGGGAGTCGATCGGAGACTTTGTCGTCTCGGCCTTACAGGCGTCGCGGGGCTGAGGGCTCCCGCTTGGTTTTCCTTGGTGGCCGGACCCAGATCCCGAAGCCTGTCCCTGTAAGCTCTCCCACGAGTGTCCGGATCACCTCGCCTTGTCTGGCGGCCCCTGCCGTTCCGCTAGCGTCTCCCTACTCCTCGCTATCGGTTGGCCCTCCCCGGGCTGCCTAGGCCCGTCGCACAGCTCTGCTCCAGCCCCGGCTCACCCGGGTCCTGGGCGCCGGGGCGTGCTCGGCGGGCGGGAAGGCTGTGGGACGGTCAGCTGGTGTTGCAGGGGGAGCCGTTTGGCCGGAGTGGCCATCTCCGCGACTCGGCGGGCGAGTGGATCACGGCCCCCGTGGAGGTGTACCCCAGGCTCTCGTCTGGGGCACGACCTGCCGTGTGCCTCGGCTCAGGGTGTCAGCGGGACTGCCACCGTGTCCAGAAGGGTGCTGGCGATGAGAACCCAGCACATGCCCCGGTTCGGGCCCGGCCGGAGCGCCCCAAGATGCTTCCTGGCCTCCCGTTGGCGGCTGCCGCCGTCTCAGTGCCGGACCTCCCGCGTGGCCCGGCTCTCCAGCCCGGGCTCTGCTCTTATCCCGGTGTCGTATAGCTGCTGTGGTCTCGCGGGTGTGGGCGGAACCCGCTGTGGCCGCCTGGACCCGCTTCCGCTGTGCGGCTAGCCGGGGGCAGCCACGCCTTCGGTGCTGGGTGTGGTGGACGACGCGTTGTTTCTCGCCGCGGTGTTGGGGTTGGTCAGTCGCTCGCCAGCCTTCCCCGCCGGTTCCGTTCGTCCGTGGCGTGCACGCGCGCTCTGGTGAGTTGCTTGGGCTTGGACCCCGGTCGACCGCCTTTCCCCATCCCGTCGCGGTCCGCGTCTTCGCTTTCTGCCCCCGCGACGGGGTTGGCGAGGTTGTCGCTGCGGCAGGGCAGGGTGGCGGGCGGTCTCCGGTCGGGTTCCCGGCTTTCCATCTCTCTCCTGCGCTCTCGTGCTCCCATGCCCGCGGCGCCGCTGCAGGTGGCCGAGTGAGTTAGGGCCTCGCCGGCCGTGAGGCGGGGGCCGCGTGCGCGCCCTCTGCCCCAGGATCCCAGCGTGCCGTCTCTCGCATGCCCGCGTTCGCGGCTTTGGCGGGATCGGCCGGTGTCACGCGTGGAGGAGGCTCTGAGCTCCCTCGGTATGGTGCGTCTGGTCCGTCCCTCTGCCTGCCCGCCGGTTCTCTTCTTCCCCCTCCCGCCTCTTCTCCCCGCGGCCTTCTCTCTTCTCCCCCGGGTCCGCCGCTGTTGTCTCGACTCCTCTTCCCTCCCAGGGCTCCTCCCTTCGGTCTGCCCGCCTGGCTCACCGTGCTCCTATCTGGTTGACCCTGCCAGTAGCATATGTTTGTCTCAAAGATTAAGCCATGAATGTCTAAGTACGCACCGCTGGTACAGTGAAACTGCCAATGGCTCATTAAATCAGTTATGGTTCCTCTGGTCGCTCGCTCCTCTCCTATTTGGATAACTGTGGTAATTCTAGAGCTAATACATGCTGACTGGCGCTGACCCCCTTCGCGGGGGCGGGGGGATGCGTGCATTTATCAGATCAAAACCAACCGGGTCAGCTCCCTCCCGGCCCCGGCGGGTTTGGTGACTGTAGATAACCTCGGGCCGATCGCACGCCCCCCTCACGGCGACGACCCGTTTGAAAGTCTGCCCATCAACGATGGTAGTTGCCGTGCCTACCATGGTGACCACGGGTGACGGGAAATCAGGGTTCGATTCCAGAGAGGGAGCCTGAGAAACGGCTACCACATCCAAGGAAGGCAGCAGGCGCGCAAAATACCCACTCCAGACCTGGGGAGGTAGTGAGGAAAAAATTACAATACCCTTTCTTTCAAGGCCCTGTAATTGGAATGAGTCCACTTTAAATCCTTTAACGAGGACCCATTGGAGGGCAAGTCTGGTACCAGCAGCCGCGGTAATTCCAGCTCCAATAGCGTATGTTGAAGTTGCTACAGTTAAAAAGTTCGGAAAAAAAAAAGTTCGCAGTTGGATCTTGGGAGCAGGCTGGCGTCTGCCCAGACCCTTGCCTCTCGGCGCCCTCTGGATGCTCTTAGCTGAGTGTCCAGCGGGGCCCGAAGCGTTTATTTTGAAAAAATTAGAGTGTTTAAAGCAGGCCCGAGCCGCCTGGATACCGCAGCTAGGAATAATGGAATAGGACCGCGGTTCTATTTTGTTGGTTTTCGGAACTGAGGCCATGATTAAGAGGGACGCCCGGGGGCCTTGGTATTGCTCCGCTAGAGGTGAAATTCTTGGACCGGCTCAAGAGGGAACAGAGCAAAAGCATTTGCCAAGAAAGTTTTCATTAATCAAGAACAAAAGTCGGAGGTTCGAAGACGATCATAGTTCCGACCATAAACGATGCCGACTGGAGATGCAGTGGCGTTATTCCCTTCACCCGCCAGGCAGTTTCTGGGAAACCAAAGTCTTTCGGTTCCGGGGGAGGGAGGGGGAGTATGGTTGCGAAACTGAAAATTAAAGGAACTGACAGAGGGCCACCACCAGGAGTGGAGCCTGCGGTTTAATTTGACTCAACACAGGAAACCTTACCCGGCCTGGACACGGACGGGATTGACAGCTTGATAGCTCTTTCTGGATTCCGTGGGTGGTGGTGCATGGCCCTTCTTAGTTGGTGGAGCGATTTGTCTGGTTAATTCCGATAACGAAGGAGACTGGCATGCTAACTAGTTATGCGACCCCCGAGCACTCGGCGTCTCCCAACTTCTTAGAGGGACAAGTGGCCTTCAGCTACCCGGGATTGAGCATCTAAGGTCTGTGATGCCCTTAGATGTCCCGGGCTGCACGCACACTACACTGACAGGCTCGTGTGTTCCTACCCTACGCCGCAGGGGCAGGTAACCCTTGAACTCCATTTGTGATGGGAATTGGGGATTGCAGTTATTCCCCATGAAGGAGGAATTCCCAGTAAGTGCGGGTCATAAGCTTGCGTTGATTAAGTCCCTGCCCTTTGTACACACCGCCCATCGCTACTACGGTTTGGATGGTTTAGTGAGTCCCTCGGATCAACCCTGCCCGGTCCGCCTATGGCCCTGGCGGAGTGCTGAGATGACTGTCGAACTTGACTATCTAGAGGAAGTAAAAGTCGTAACAAGGTTTCCGTAGGTGAACCTGCGGAAGGATCATTAAATGGAAAGATGGGAGCTTGTGGTTGGAGGACTCCGTGCAGGCTTCTCTCCCCTCACCCAATCTGCTTTTCTTCTCTGCTTTCCCTCGAGAAGCCAGGGAGGTGTCCCCTTCGTGTCGTGGGGGGGGGGTTGTGGGGGAATGGATGCGGCGTCGGGGATCGTCACAGGACTGTCCTGCTACAAAACTGTATATGGTTAGATTTTTGCTGAACTGGGGATTGAACTCAGGCCCTTGAGCTTGCCAGGGAAGCGCTTATTCTACTGCACCATCTCCCCGGCCCCAGATTTCTAAATTGTTGTGCAAAAATATGTAACTGTTTATTCTTATTTTTAAATATATATTTTTTAATTTTTATTTTTTAATGTTTTTTTCATATTCTTTCTGGACTTAAAGCTTAACATATCAATTGTTGATGGAAAAATGCCTGTTCCATGTTATGCCTAAGATATTTGATATTCAGACAGATAGTGAGGTGAAGGTCATCTGCCTGTGTTGTAGGGTAATAATAATAAGCTTCTCTTCTGGAGGGTTAACAACCTAAGTTTGCAGACGAAAAATTAGAGAAAAAGAAGGGCTGCAAGGACAGCTAACATTTTGGCCCTAGCCTTCAAGGTCAGTGAAGGCTCAGGATATAGGAGAACCTGTACTGTAACATCCTGTAACTCACTTGTGTCCCAAATTTTCTGACTAAGTAGATTATGGGACCACAGAGTAAAGTGATCAATGACGTAGAGTGTACCTAAGGAGAGTCACATGGAGAGAAAACTCTCTTTCACAGAGAGCAAATTTCACAGGCTTTCACAGAGAGCAAATTTGTCAAGCAATAGCTGTGCCTCGTCCACATGGCTGACACTGACAAAGGACCTCCAAACTGCCTTACAGGGTTTCAAGATAAATCTTGAGGGCATTTGACTGACCTTATCAGATACAAAAGTTACATTTCTTGTTATATAGATCTTGCTTTATCTTGGTCTGAACCATCCAGCAGAAAAGTATAAAAATGAGTATAAAAATTAAAGCCATATTAATATGCTGAGATGCAAAATGCTCAAGTCAAGAACTTCTGAAATTGTCATTCCCGTAGAAAACCCACTACTATTATGGACTACTAGACTATATTGGAATATTTTGCTGAATTCATGCACCTACAATATTTAAATGACAGTGGAATGCCCTTCTCTGATAAAACCCCAAAAAGGGGGATACAAATGAACAACCATTTTGTATCTGTATCCTCAAAATAGTTAGGAGAGATATTCATCTGCATTCTCTTAATTCAGTTAAGAGGGAGATTTGTTCTAATAGTATTTGTGGACAGGATATCATGTCTGCATCTTGTACAATGAATAACCACTAAGACAATAATATGCAATGTATTAATTTTTAAAATTGTGCTAGTAATCAGTTTTGAAACGGTCTCATTGCTATTTGTTTCTCAATAAAATTATTTAAAAAATGAAGGACCATTTTGTAGTGAAAAATATATGCGTATATACAAAATAGTTAGGGCAGATATACAATTACTTTCTTTTAGTTCAATGAGAAGAAAGATTTGTACTAATAGCATTTAGACAAGATATCATGTCTGCACGTTGTACTCTGAAGAACTACTACGAAGATACCAAATGCAATGTATTGATTATTGTAACTGTCCTACTAACCTGCTGTAAAGATGTATGATTGCTATTTCTTTCTCATTAAAATTCATAAAAACATAAAAAATCAAATGAACAAAAGCAGCATGTATTGAATGTACTTAGAGCAAGCAGCACATGTGGATACTGACATCATGAGGCATTTGGTAGATTCTAAGTGGTACCAAGTTCTAGGACTATGATCGCAGAGCCATAATGTTTATGGAGAAAGGCAGGCAAATAGCAGAGTACATTCAGTATTGTGCCAGTTTCTAATTCTATGGGGTGTCACACATGTCCCTAAAATTCTGTGGTATGAAGCCTAGGTGTGAGAATCACACACCTGCAAGATGGGGAACACACAGGGCTCAGAGCCCCAAACTTTTTTCTTCTTAATTTGCCCTTCACTGGGTTGTTGAGGGCTGGCATGGAATCACCCAACTCAAGGCTCTTCAGGGGTTCTGAGGTGATGGTGACAGATATAAATGGTTAGCAGGCCTTCCATCTCTCTAGCCTCTCCCTTTGCCTTCCTCTCTCCTCAGCACCCTTCACCTTGCTTTCTTCAGGCTTTGCACCTCAGCTCTTCCTTTCCTCCTACTGCCTCCCCCACCCCTCTGTATACTCTGGCCTCAGTGTGGCCCCTTTTGTTGCTTTCCTGTTCTCCTAGTCCCACTTTCCTTGACAGTCCCGTCTGCCCTGCCCACCCTGCTCTCAGCCTCTTTCTCATTTAGCCACACGTGCCTCTCCTTTCCAGAGTAGCACAACTCTCACCATCCTTAATAATATTGTTGGTAGCTGAGCCCTGGGTCCTCACCTGTACAATCTCTAGAACCTGGAGGGCTGAGAATGGAAGCTTAAGAGTTCCAGGCCAGACTGGGGAATCTAGTCAGACCTTCTTTATAAAACAAGAAGACCACGCAGGTCCCACCAGGGAATGGGTGACTGAAGAGGCAAGAGCAGCTATTTTGTACTGAAGAGGACGCCTGGCAATGAGTGGATGGTAATATTCGGTTCAGGACATGGAAGGCACAGAAGGTAACTCTGTAGGGGTTGGGGAGTACAAAGGAAACTGGGTTCTGCTGTGGGCCCTTCTCATTCTCACTGGGCCAATCAAATGATGGCTGTGCAGTGGTATGGACTTAGCAATTCCAGTGCACACACGTTTTGAAGAGTGCCCGTTGGTTAACTAGAGGGGAGGTGGGAGAGCTCTGATATAGGGGCTGCAGACTTCAAAAAGCAGAAGGACAGATAGAGGAAGGTCTCAGTTGTGCTCCAGCCTGCTGTGGAGAGCATATAAGCAGGAACTACAGCCTGGCCTTCTGAGTTGCAGAGCTGCAAAGATCTTGGGACAACAGGTGCCTTCCTCAAGGCCTGAGTCTTCAGTTTGTCTTGACAGAGGAGCATTTCAGCCTTTACTCTCCACTCACCCAGGACTCCATCACCACTGGCTGCATCCTTCAAGAGCTGCACTGACTTCAGGCTAAGCACCCTTGCCTTCAAAGCCTGAGCTTCCAGGATCTCTCTCAAAGGGCTGGGCATTTTTGAAGCCTTCGTTCTCATCCAGAGGAGTGCTCCCACCTTCCAAGATCAGCGTTTCCAGGAAGCTGCATGAGGGTGTTATTCCAGCTGGAAACCACCTTCCAACAGCAGCATTTTCTTGCCATTATCTTCTACAGCCTGGGGACAGAGGCTGCCAGAAAATCCTATTGGTGCTGGGATTTTCAGTTCATCTTCACAGGACTATGGCTGGTCCTTTTTTTCCTGTACCACTGATGGAACTCAGGACCTTGCCCTTGCCAGGCAGGTGATTGCGCTGCTGAACTGTATCTCTGCCCCCCCCCCTGGCTGGGTCTTCTGCCCTTCTAGCAAGTTTGACTCCTTGGTTGTTGTCTTCATAGCCACTTCTATGAAACCCCAGACTAATGAGGACGTGGGCACCGTGGACTTGGTAGCTTGGGGTGTGAGCAGGAAGTCTGCCTTGTTTGGGCCTGGAGGACACCTTACTGATCAGATTTGTAGGACTCTCCACGGTTCCTCGGGGGCCATGAGGTCCTGGATTCTGTATGAGAGAGGAGCTGGGGAAAGATGGCTGCCAGACATTGTTGAGCAGCATTCTCCATCCCGAAATAGGACTCGAGTACTGCAGTGCCCTGTGGATGTTGTAACTTACAAGAGGAAAAGGATGGAAACACTGCCCTTCCAAAGGAGATACTAACTACCACCCAAGGACAGAGATGCTCCTTGATTTTTCTACCCCAGGAGGTAGCTTCTATGACTCCTGCCCTGCCCTGTATGCAGTTCCTTCGAATGTGCTATTCTGCCAAGGGAGCTGAATGTTGTCTCCTGTCCTATTCAAAGTATCTAACAACATATTCTATTCTGAGATCAAGTTTGATAGAATTTTCTCACAGACAAAATTATAAGCTAGCTAAGAGTGGTGGTGCTCACTTGTAATGCCAGCACTCTGGGAGGTTGAGGCACAAAGACTGCAAATATGAGGCTATCCTAGGCAATAGGGGAGATGTTGGAATACCCTGCTTCAAAATAAAAATTAGAATTTGTGGGGATGGAGCTCAAGGATGAAGATCCTGGCTTCAATCCTAAGTATAGTACTGCGGTTGTGGGGTGGGCACCAAAGAACAAAACAAATGATATAAAGAATTTCAGAAGCAACACGTCTCTTGGAATTGTTATGTTTTTCAGTGCAGTAAAGAGACAGGGAAGATAAAAGAGGCTTTTATTCGGGGGACTGGGAAGACCTCAGGAAAGAAGAGACTTGAGGCTTCCTAGGGCCTGTTCTGGAGAACAAAGGCTATATAGGGCCAGGATGTAGTTGGGATTTAGAGAGTGGTCTGCATGACGTTGCAGACCGTGATTGGGCTGTGATTGAGCAGGAGGCGGGAACAAGGAAACAGGATATTGTGAAAAGGAAGTAGGACGTGTAATCTGATCAGGGAGGAGGAAGTGGAGCATAGCACATGGCCTCCATATGCTCTGGCTGGGGCTATGTTGGCTTGCCACCATGATGGCTTAGCAGAACTTTTTATTACAGAGAGAAAACCTATCATTGCCATATTTGGTTATAGGCGGGTGAAGACTCTCTTAAACTGCTTCCTGTTGAGTATGGGCATTGTCAAGGTAGGGGGTGAGAGGATGATGGGCACTGCCTATGTGGAGGCCACTGTTGGGAGTCTCTGCTGGTATGAGTTTATTAGTAGCCCTGGCATGGAACCTGGATTATAGAAAAGTTTTAAAATGTTTAATAATAGTTACAGGATGATTTCAGCCTTTTTTGTTGTTGTTGTTTAAATCAGTACAGGGTCTTGCTCTACAGCTCGGACTGCTAGTGATCCTCCTGTTTTAGCCTCCACAGCACTGGGATAACAGGTGTACTCTACCGCAGTGTGTTTGGGACCAGCATGCAGCACCAAGGATTGAATTTGGATCCTTGAGCTTGCCAGAGAGGTGCTTTGACCACTGAGCTATCTTCTCAGCCTGAGGAGGACATTGTTAACTTGCTTTTAAAGGACAGTGGCCCAGTTATATTCCTGAACACACTGGTTTGAAACTTAGAAACAAATGAAGAATAAGCTGCTATTGACGTATTTCATAGTTTTGCAAGATGATAGGACTGGTGCTGTGTGAGTAGGCAGAAGATGATGCGATTTCCTGGAAGCCTTTTGGTGAATAGCCAAGGATGCTCTTCTACCATGTCACCAGGAAAGGTGCACTTACAATTGGGGCCTTCAGTGTATGTAACAAAAATGAAGAAATTAGTTTTCTTTTAATTTTTTTAACCCTAACCCTAACCCTAACCCTAACCCTAACCCTAAAAGAAATTAGATTTCAGTAAATTAATTATCCTGTAATAGAGAGGACAAAGCTCAGCATTGGAAGAATATACATCTCCCTGTGCTTTTTTTTTTTGCATAATTATGTTGCATCACAACTGTCAATAAGATTTAAATATAAATTTAAATGCGTGTGCTTTTATAACTTCATTGTTATTCTTTATTATTGTTCTTTTACTCTTAGTTTGACTTTGTTTGGCACTTAGAGTTATCTTCAAGTTTTTTCTCATGGTATGGGTGTTTCTATGAATGAATGGTCAGGTACTAAGTTTAACTAGGAAAGTGGCTTGCTACTTGCTCAGTTCTGATTATTTCAGCAACTCTGAAAGTATGGTGCTGCTTGGAACAGAAATGGAACTGTACCTTTTACTTCCAAAGATAGAAGATGAAACTTTACAGTCCTCTCCAAGGTACAATTAGTAGAGAAAAATCTAGTGCATTACAACAGGAATTTCTTTGAGAATGTGTGGCAAAATTCTTAAATACTTATTTTTTAAAATTCTTAAATATTTCATTCCATGGCCCAGGAATGAGGCACTTAAATCTCAAGCTTGTGATTGAGATTTTAAGTTCCTCTATATCTCTTTGATTCTGCTTCATGTGACCTATTTCTTTCCTCTATTGCTCATTAAAGGAATCCATCAATTATCTAATATCTTTTTTTATCAATATCTTCTTTCAAAGCAGTTATTAATTCTTTTAGAGCAGAGTTATTTTCAGATTGGATTTTCTCCCTATGTTTCAGTGTTTGATTCTTTACTTCAGATGCTATGAGTTCAGAGATTTGTATTTTTTTTTTTTTTTGGTGATAGCAACATTTTGATGGTTTATTTTTATTTATTTTTTATTGTTTATTTTTCCATAATTTTATTGAGAAACAAATAGCAATGAGACTGTTTCAAACAAAATTGGTAGGACAGTTTCAATAATTAACACATTGCATACATTTTTATTAGTGGTTAATTGCTGTACAAGATTTGGACGTGATACCCTATTTACAAACACTATTAGAAAAAATCCCTCTATTCATTAAGAGAATGTAACAATATCTCTATCCTAACCATTTTGAATACACAGATACAAAATGGACATTCATCTGCATCCCCTTTTCTTGTTTAGTTCCATTATTTGAATATTATAGGTGTTCAAACTCAGCAAAATATTCTAAAGAGTCCAGTAGTCTATAACAGTATAGGGTCTCCTGCTTCACTGACAATGTCAGAAATGTTTGATGTGAGTCCCCTACAGCACAACATAACACTATGGCTTTACTTCTTATACTTTGTTTTTATACTTATCTGCTGGATGGTTAGGACCAAGGTAAAGCAGGACCTATGCAACAAGAGTTGTAGTTTTTGAGTCTGATAAGGTCAGTGAAATCCCCTCAGGATTTATCCTGAGATCCTGTACCTCAGATGGTAGAACCTTTGTCAGTGTCAGCCATGTGGATGAGTCACAGCCATTGCTTGGCCAGTGTGCTCCCTGTGAAAGCCTGAGAGAATGTTTTCTCTCCATGTGACTCTCCCAAGGCACATGTTACATCATTGATCACTTTGCTCTTTGGTCCCATAATCACCTTGATCAGAAAACTTGGGACACTACCGAGTTACATGATGTTACAGTACAAGTTCTCATATGTCCTTAGTCTTAACTGATGTTGGAAGGCTACCGCCAAAATGTTGGCTTTCCTTGTGGCCCTCCTTTTTCTCTAATTTTGGTCTGCAAACTTAGGTTGTTAACCCGCAGAAGACAAGTTTATGGTTATTACCATACAATCTAGGCTGATAAGCTTAACCACACTATCTGTCTGGATATCAAACATCTTAGGCATAACATGGACTAGGTATTTCTCATCACGTATTGATATGTTGAACTTTATATCCCTACAGAATATGATGAAAAACATTTAAAATTAAAATATATTTTAAACATAGGCATAAAGAATTATATAACTCTTATGTTTATATATAAGTCCAAAAAGCTAACCACATAGAACCCTGAATTAGGACAGTCCCAAAACATTCTGTTTCCTGTCTCTTGCCTTCATTCACCACCCCCTTCTTTTTGAACAATCATCTACATGAGAGACAGCACAGCAGCAATGGGCATGTCATGACAAACAGTCCGTATTGAAAAGACCAGAATGAGAAGCAATCCAGGCATGAAACTACTATTACACATTGCCATCCTCAGTGCAGTTGCTTAGTTGACAGTATCAGTATATATAGTTAGTCAGGGTGAGAATCTTTCCAATTAACTGCTAGATTCAAAAATCTTCTGGAGATTCTCAGGATCATCGCCTTGCCCATCTTCTACATATAACTGTATGGCTTTAAATATTCATGTTGCCTAGCTCTTCTCCTTTCCCTCTCTTTATTAGTTAGTTCTCGAGATCCTGCTTTCCTTTTACTTGTATTATTTTTCTATTTGCATTTCTTCTTTTGAGTTCTAAAACTAGGGAAACTATATGATATTTACACATGTGTGTCTGGTTTATTTCACTTATGAGTATATGTTCAAGTGGCATCCACTTCAATATAAAGGCTTCGAGTTTATCATTCTTTATAGCTGAATAATACTCCATTGTGTAAAAATACCACATCTATTTCAACCATTACTCAGGTGATGGGCATCTTGGTTGTTTCCAAGATTTGGTTATCACAAATTGTGCTGCTATAAACATAGGCACACATGTATCCCTATGATATGATTTCAGATCCTATGGGAAAATTCCCAGTAGAGGAATAGCTGGTTTAAGTTGGATTTCTAGTCTAACTTTTCTAAGGGGTCTCCACACTGATTTCCATAACAGTTGCACCAGTCTACATTCCCATCAGCAGTGGAGAAGTGTTCCTTTTTCCCCACAACCACTCCAACATTTGTTGTAGGGTAATTTCTTTATGATAGCCATTTTTTGGGGGGTTGAGAGGATATCTCAATGTTGTTTTAATTTGTATTTCACAGATGGCTAGTGATGTGGAGCATTTTTTTCATATATTTATTTTCTTCTTTAATTTCATCCTCTGAGAAGTGTGTGTTCATCTCAGAGGCCCATTTCTGGATTGGGTCTCTAAATTGTGGGTCCCTAGTGTTTTTTAGTTCTGAAAGAGCAGACCTTTGAGTGCTTATTTGTCATGAATTTTTCCAAATTTGTGGGTTTTCTTTTCACCTTGTTGCTAATTACTTTTGACATGAAAAGCCTTCTCAGTAAAAGCAGGTACCAGTTGTTAATTCTTTCAACTGTTTCCTGTGTGATTTGATTTTTGTTCATGAGCTCTTGGACTACTTCTATGTCTTCAAGAGTTCCTCCTACTTTCTCTTCAAGGAGATTTAGTGTCTGTGCTTTAATTTTTAGATCTTTAATCCATGTCAACTTTAGCTTAGTGAATGGTGATAGACCTGGGTCAAGTTTGAGTTTTTGGCATATAGAGAGCCAGTTTTTCCAGCACCATTTGTTAAAGAGGCTATCTTTCTTCCAGTGAGTATGTTTGGTCCCTTTGCGAAAGATAAGGTGGCTGAGAGTGTTCATAGGGGCTTCAATGTCTTCTAATCTATTCCACTGATACTCAGGTCTATTTTGTTGCCAGTACCATGCTGATTTTATCACAGTAACCTTGTAGTATAATTTCAAGTCAGGAATTGTAATGCCTCCTGCCTTGTCTTTATTGCCCAGGATTGCCTTTGCTATTCTAGGTATTTTCTGGTTCCCAATAAATTTTTGGAATGATTTCTCTAGTTCTGTGAGATATGTTGGTGGTAGTCTGATATGGATTGCGTTAAATCTGTAAAGCAATTTTGGGAGTATGGGCATGTTCACAATGTTGGTTCTTCTTATCCAGGAGCATGGAATATCTTTCCATTTTCAGAAACACTCTAAGATCTCTGATTTTTTCAGACTGCTGTAATTTTCCTTTAAAAGATCTTTAACTTCTTTAGTTAGATGAATTCCAAGGAATTTCATTTTCCTCAGTGGTAGTGTAAAACGTATTGTTTCTCTAAATTCCCTCTCAGTGTGTATGTTATCTGTGTAGAGGAATGCTATTGACTTTTGCGTATTGACTTTATAACCTGTTGTGCTACTGAATTTCTATATTAATTCTATTAGCTTCTTGGTGCAGTTTTTTGGTCTTCCAAGTAAAGTACCATGTCTCTGTAAATGATATTTTTAATTTCTTCTTTACCTATTCTTATTCCTTTTATTTCTTTTTTTATTTTTTACCCCAGAATTTTATTGATAAACAAATAGCAATGAGACAGTTTCAAATCAAATTGGTAGAACAGCTTCAATAATAACACATTGTACACATTCTTCCCAGTGGTTAATTGCTGTACAAAATGCAGACATGATATCCTATTTACAAAGACAATTACAACAAATCACTCTATTCATTAAGAGAATGTAAATATATCTATCCTAACCACTTTGAATACACAGATACAAAATAGACATTCATCTTTATGCCCTTTTTTTTTGTTAAGTTTCATTATTTGAATATTATAGGTGTGTAAACTCAGCAAAATATTCTAAAAGAGTCAAGTAGCGCATAATAGCATTGGGTCTTCTGCTTGACTGGCAATGTCAGAAATTGTTTACCTGAGTTCCCTACAGCTCAACATAACAGTATTGCTTTACTTCTTATATTTCTTTTTTATAATTTTCTGCTGGATGGTTAAGACCAAGGTAAAGCAGGACCTGTGCAACAAGAGTTGTAGCTTTTGGGTTTGATAAGGTCAGGGAAATTACCTCAGGATTTATCCTGAGATCCTGTACCTCAGATGGTAGAACTTTTTTCAGTGTCAGCCATGTGGCTGAGTCATGGCCATTGCTTGGCCAATGTGCTCTCTGTGAAAGCCTGAGAGAATGTTTTCTTTCCATGTGATTCTCCTTAGGCACACTCTACATCATCGATCACTTTCCTCTTTGGCCCCGTAATCTCCTTGATCAGAAAATTTGGGATAGTAACGAATTACATGATGTTGCAGTACGAGTTCTCATATGTCCTGAATCTTAATTGACCTTGGAAGGCCAGGGCCAAAATGTTGTCTTTCCCTGCAGCCCTCCTTTTTCCTCTAGTTTTGGTCTGCATACTTAGGTTGTTAACCCTCCAGAAGACAAGCTTATTGTTATTACCATACAACTTAGGCTGTTAAGCTTAACCTCATTATCTGTCTGCACATCAAACATTTAGGCATAATATGGAACAGGTATGTTTTATGAAGTATTGATATGTTGAACTTTAAGTCTCTACAGAATATGATAAAAAAGGTTAAAAATTAGAATATATTTTAAAAATAGGCCTAAATAATTTTGTACTTCTTATGTTTACACATAAGTCAAAAAAACTAACCACATACAACCTTGAAGCAGGACAGTCCCACAATATTCCTTTTCCTGTTTCTTGCTTTCATTCACCACTCCCTCTTTTTGACGAATCATCTACCCGAGAGACATCATAGCAGCAACTGGCATGTCATGTCCAGCAGCCCATATTCAGAAGACCAGAATGACAGTCACACCAGCCAGGAAACTACTATTACAGATTAATATCTGCAGTGCAGTAGCTTAGTTCACAGGTATCAGTATATGTAGTTAGGGTGAGACTCTTTCCAATTAACTGCTAGATTAAAAAATCTTCTGAAGATTCTCAGGATCATTGCCTTGCCCATCTTTTACATATGACTGTATGGCTTGACATATTCTTGTTTCCTAGCTCTTTTCCTTTCCCTCTCTTAATTAGTTAGTCCTTGATATCCTGCTTTCCTTTTACTTGTATTATACCTTTCTATTTGTATCTGTTCTTTTGAATTCTTATACTAGGGAGACTATATGATATTTACACATGTGTGTCTGGTTTATTTCACTTATGAGTATATCTTCAAGTGGCATCCACTTCAATATAAAGGCTTACAGTTTATCATTCTTAATAGCTGAATAATACTCCATTGTGCAAAAATACCACATCTTTTTCAACCATTCCTCAGGTGATGGTCATCTTGGTTGTTTCCAAGATTTGGCTATCACAAATTGTGCTGCTATAAACGTAGGCACACATATATCACTAAGATATGATGTTTTCCGATCCTATGAGAAAATTCCCAGTAGAGGAATAGCTGGTTTAAACGGGATTTCCGGTCTAACTTTTCTAAGGAGTCTCCATACTGATTTCTATAATGGTTGCAGCAGTCCATATTCCCACCAGCAGTGGAGTCGGGTCTGTTTTCTCCACAGGATCTCCAACATTTGTTGTTGGGTGATTTCTTTATGATAGCCATTGTTTATGGAGTGAGATGATATCTCAATGTTGTTTTAATTTTCATTTCGCTGGTGGATAGTGATGTGGAGCATATTTTCATATATTTATTTGCATCTTTAATTTCATCCTCTAAGAAGTGTGTGTTCATCTCAGAGGCCCATTTCTGGACTGGGTCTTTAAATTTGAGGCCCTAGTGTTTTTTAGTTCTTTATAAATTCTAGAGAGCAGACCTTTGCCTTGAGTACTTATTTGTCATGATTTTTTCCAAATTTTTGGGTTGCCTTTTCACTTTCTTGGTAATTTCTTTTGACGTAAAAATTTTTGTCAGTAAGAGCAGTTCCTGGTTGTTTATTCTTTCAGCTGTTTCTCGTGCGATTTGATTTTTGTTGATGAACTGTTTGCCTACCCCTATGTCCTCAAGAGTTCCTCCTAATTTCTCTTCCAGGAGATTTAGTGTCTGTGCTTTTTTTTTCTTTGCAAAGTTTTATTGATAAACATATAGCAATTAGACAGTTTCAAATCAAATCGAAAGTACAGTTTCAACAAATAATACACTGCATATATTCTTCTTAGTGGTTAATTGCTGTACAAGATGCAGACTT
>NW_004524740.1:79004-79503 GCF_000260255.1 Octodon degus | reverse complement strand
TTTTACTCTTAGATCTGGTACAAGACAAGGATGTCGTCTATCACCTCTCCTTTTCAATATAGTTCTGGAATCATTAGGTACAGCCATTAGAAAAGAGAAAGAAATAAAAGGAAGAAGAATAGATAAAGAAGAAGTTAAATTTTCATTATTTGCAGACGACATGATCCTTTAATTGGAAGACCCAAAAAACTCCACCAAGAAGCTCCTAGAATTATTAGATAAATTCAGTAGCATAGCAGGTTATAAAGTCTATACCCATAAGTCAGTAGCCTTCCTCTACACAGAGAACAAACACACTGAGAGGGAAATTATAGAAACAATACCTTTGACAATAGCACTGAAGAAAATGAAATACCTTGGAATTCATCTAACTAATGAAGTCAAAGATCTTTTCAAGGAAAATTACAGTACTCTTAAAAAAGAGTTCGTAAAGGATTTCAGAAAATAGAAAGATAATCCATGCTCCTGGATGGGAAGATCCAACATTGTGAAGATGGCC
>NW_004524740.1:70967-77723 GCF_000260255.1 Octodon degus | reverse complement strand
TGAATATGGGCAGTTTGTCATAACATGCCAGTTGCCGCTATGATGTCTCTCGGGTAGATGGTTGTTCAAAAAGAAGGGTGTGTGAATGATGGCAAGAGACAGGAAAAGGAATATTGTGGGACTGTCCTGCTTCAAGCTTGTATATGATGAGATTTTTGGACTTATGTGCAAACATGAGAAGCATAGAATTCTTTATCCTATTTTTTAAAATATAATCTAATTTTTGAATGTTTTTTATCATATTATGTAGGGACTTAAAGTTCAACATATCAATACTTGATGAAAAATACCTTTTTCTTATTATGCCTAAGATGTTTGATATGCAGGCAGATAGTGAGGTGAAGCTTAACAGCCTAAGTTGTATGGTAATAGCAATAAGCATGTCTTCTGGATAGTTAACAACCTAAGTTTGTAGGCCAAATTTAGAGAAAAAGTAGGTTTACAAGGAAAGGCAACATTTTGTCCCTAGCCTTCTAAGGTCAATTAAGGCTCAGGACATATGAAAACTTTTACTGTAACATCATGCAATTCAGTAGTGTCCCAAATTTTCTGATCAAGGAGATTATGGGGCCAAAGAGGAAAGTGATCCATGATGTAGAGTGTGCTTAAGGAGAGTCACATGGAGAGAAAAGATTCTCTCAGGCTCTTGCAGAGAGCACATTGGTGAAGCAATGACTGTGACTCATCCAAATGGCTGTCAGTGACAAAAGTTCTAAAATCTGAGGTACAGGATCTCAGGATAAATCTTTCTTTTATTTCTTTTATTTTTTATTTTTTTTCAAAATTTTATTGATAAACAGCAATGAGACAGTTTCTAATCAAATCGGGAGTACAGTTTCAACAAATAACACACTGCATATATTCTTCTTAGTGGTTAATTGCTGTACAAGATGCGGACTTGCGATCCTATTTACAAACACCATTAGAACAAATCATTCTATTCATTAAGAGAATGCAACTATATATCTATCCTAACCACTTTGAATACACACATACAAAATGGACATTCATCTGTATACCCTATTTTTTCTAAGTTCCGTTTCTGAATATTATAGGTGTGTAAACTTAGCAAAATATTCTAAAAGAGTCCAGTAGACCGTAATGGCATTGGGTCTTCTTTTTAACTGGCAATGTCAGAAATTATTGACCTGAGTCCCCCACACCTCAACATAACAGCATGGCTTTACTTCCTATATTTCATGTTCATACTTTTCTACTGGATGGTTAAGACCAAGGTAAAGCAGGACCTGTGCAATAAGAGTTGCAGCTTTTTGGTCTGTGAAGGTCAGTGAAATCCCCTCAGTATTTATCCTGAGATCCTGTACCTCAGATTGTAGAACCTTTGCCAGTGCAGCCATGTGGATGAGTCACGGCCATTGCTTGGCAAATGTGCTCTCTGTGAAAGCCTGAGAGAGTGTCTTCTCCCCATGTGACTCTCCTTAGGCACACTCTACGTCATCGATCACTTTCCTCTTTGGCCCCATAATCTTCTTGATCAGAAAATTTGGGACACACTTAGGTACATGACGTTACAGTACAAGTTCTCATATGTCCTGAGTCTTAATTGACCTTAGAAGGTTAGGGCCAAAATGTTGGCTTTCCTTGTAGCCCTCCTTTTTCTCTAATTTTGGTCTGCAAACCTAGGTTGTTAACCATCCAGAAGACAAGCTTATTGTTATTATCAAACGATTTAGGCTCTTAAGCTTAATCTCAGGATAAATCTTGAGGGGATTTCACTGACCTTATCAGACCCAAAAGCTACAACTCTTGTTGCATAGGTCCTGCTTTACGTTGGTGTTAAACATCCAGCAGAAAAGTATAAAAATGAAATATAAGTAAGCAATGCTGTTATTTTGAGCTGTAGGGGACTCAGGTCAACAATTTCTGACATTGCCAGTCAAGCGGAGGACCCAATACTATTATGGGCTACTGGACTTTTTAAGGATATTTTCCTGAGTTTACACACCTATAATATTCAATAACCGAACCTAACCAAAAAAAGGGTATACAGATGAATGTCCATTTTGTATCTGTATTCAAAGTGGTTAGGATAGATATATAGTTACATTCTCTTAATGAACAGAGTTAGTTGTTCTAATGGTGTTTGTAAAAAGGATATCATGTCCACATCTTGTACAGCAATTAACCACTAGGAAGGATGTATGCAATGTGTTAATTATTGAAAGTGTCGTACCAATTTGATTTGAAACTTTCTCATTGCTATTTGTTTATCAATAAAATTATGGGATAAAAGAAGTCCAGAGAACCAAGTCTCTAGGCAGAGCTTCTCAAACCAAAGGTGCTCTTCTCAATTGAAACCTTTATAGTTTTTAGTCCTGAAACCTCAGAAGGAGGGTGCCTGCAATATTCCTGAGATACCTTCATGCTATTGTTCATATTCGTTCCATTGCATGTTTTTAGCTTAATTTTACCACTAACTTTTTCCATAGGCACTCTCTCCATTTCCACAATTTTACAAGGACTTCCTTTCTAGCCAACATTCACATTACTTAACTCTGCATTTTGCTCCTGATTATTTTCACTCTAGATTTGACTAAAAGCAGCTTGAAATATCTATGCCTCAAACTCATTGTTTTACTGACATCACATTTCTTACCCCAGTGCCTTACTCTCAACTTCTCAAAGTCTTAGGGCATGTACAAAATATACAAAGATTGGTTTTTGTCTGAGAATCACACACACACACACACACACACACACACACACACACACACACACACACACCACAGTCTCTAGCCCTTGTACACAGCTGAAGTTTTAGGACCCTAAACAGTACTGTCCTTACACCTTTCCGTATCCTGAGTTCCTGACCAATGACCAGTTTTGCAGATAAAGTCATTGTAATTCTTTTGTTGCCTGCATTTTTCAACTTTTCCAAACTTTCCCCATAAACCCATTCTAATGGTTTCTAAACAAAATGGTCAGGTGCAGTTACAGCTGTGATTCTATTCCTGGGGTAGTTTTCTGAATTACTCACATTCCCATCACTTCCATCAATGGGGCATAATAGGTGATACCTGAAACTTAAAGGAGGAACAGCTTACTTTGGCTAAAAGTTGCAGTGAGTTCAGCCCCGGAATCAGATGCTCCAAGGTTGAAACCCCTTTTTAGAAGGGAAATAGAAGTAAGGAAACAGACAGAAGGGAGGAGTGAAGGACATAAGTATAACTCTCCTGGTCTCATTTCTTGTGGAACTTCAGACCAGGCCCCACCTTCTCACAGCATACTCAGCTAGTATCTCTACCAAGATCAACATACTGATTAACATCCCAATTAGTCATTCACCTACTGTGGTGGATTGACAACTGAAGGTCAACTTGTAACATCCAGTTGGCAGGCAGCAGAAGAAGCAGAACTAAAGATGAAGAAGTTTAGAAGGTGTTGGTAGAAGTTGGACCTGTTTGGAAGCTGTTGGGAGGTTGTAAGGAGCAATTGGAAGCTGCAAGTTTTCTGGGTGGAGCTTGTTATACTGGGTTTCCTGGTGAAGTCAGATGTTCTCGTAGTGGAAGGAGCTCAGGACCTTGTTCCTGCAAATGGTCATCATTCACTTTCGGGGAGCTTTGGTCCTCATTTTGAGCATCAATTCCAGGTGCAGAGGAGAAGATGATGAGGCTCAGCCTCCTGAAGAAGCTTGTTGCACTGGTTTTCCTGATGGAAACTCTTTTTGGCTTCAGTGTAGATCAATAAGCCTGCTGGCACAGATCCTTCATCCCTCTGGAATAGACTTTCTAGCTTCTTTCATGAACCTTGGGGTCTTCCCAGAGCAGATCCATGAAATGGGCCTGTATGAGACATTGTTATGGTTCTAGGCCTCCTGTTGGACTCAACAGGGACATTGGTATGGGCACAAGATCTTTAGCTGCACTCATGCAGGACATTACTGTGGAGCCCTGGCTGTCAGTTGAAGTCTTTGGTCTTTAGTATGTGGACAGATTTTCTGCTATCTTTGTATATGTTTCTTTGGGTGATTCACTGTAAAATGATATTACGATTAAGTGTACTATATTGTATTGTTTCCCTCTGAAGATCACTAAACTACAATATCTTTCCAACACATGGAATATTTCTGGACACTTGGATACAACCATATCAAGTACATCTTAAATGAGTCATATGTGGTCAACAGGTGCTTGGAGAAAGCATTTAGCAGCATACTACATCAGCATGGTTCAAATTACAATAAGAGTAAAATATCAACTTCTGTTATAGTGGCTGGTATAGTGAATGTTGTAAGGTAAGTATTGATGGGGGGGATGAGAGGAAACTCTTCAGTGCTGTTTGCTGAAATGTAAATCATTACAACCATTGTGAAAAACAGTATAAGAGGTTCCTCAAAAAAATAGAACTGTATTACTCAAGAGCTCTATAACAAGATATATGTACAAAGGACATAAAATCAGTGTTTAAAAAAGATATCTGGATGTCCATGTTCATTTCAATATTATTGAAATTGTGAAGTTATTGAATTAATTTAAATGTTCATCAGTGGGCAAACAGAAAAAAGTGCAGTACATATACACAAAAGGATACATTTCAGTCTTTAAGATCAAGGAAATCTTGTCAATTTCATCAGCATAGGTCTACATAGAGGATGCTACATTATGTAAAATAAACCAAGCACCAAAAAGAAATCCTTCCTGCCTTACCTATGTTAAGAGTTGAAGAAGTTGGTCATGTAGAAAGAGAAAATACAATGATGGTTACCAGAGATGAGAGAGTGGGCTTGGGGAAATACTAGTCAAAGGGTAAGAGTTTATACTTATTTAGGAGGAGTAAATGTATATTCACTGTTATAAGATAGTGCTTGTAATTAATAATAAATTGTTTTCTTACATTAAGAGTATATTTTATTACTCTTTTATTTATTTGGTACAGGGTCTCTCTATGAAGCTTGGACATATAATAATTGTGTTGTGTCAGTCTCCTCACCACTGAGATTACAGCTGTGTGCCTCTATGCTCTGTTTCAATAGCCAGTATGGTGAGCCTGGTGTTCCCACCCTGGCATAATACAGGGTACTAGGGACCCAAACCAGATTCTTGCACTTGCTAGACAGCTGCTAAGACTGAAGCTATCTCCTCAGACCTTAAATAATATTTTTTAAAGTGTTCTCACCACAGAAATTACACCTATGAGAAGTGATACATATGTTACTTAGCTTCACTTAATCATTCCAAAGCCTATTTATGTTTTAAAAAGCTAATTCTACATAATAAAATTATAAAGTCATATTTCTCAGTGAAAGAACAAAAATAATAAAAAACTCAACAACTGTCTTAAATTTGTTTCAATGGTTAGAGAGAAAAAATACATATGTAATCCCTGCTCCTCAGAAGACAAAGGCTAAAGAATTTTAAGTTTCTGGTCATCAGGACATCACAAGACTCTATCTCCAAACAGATATAAAAAAAGAATAGCTAGAGAAAATCAGGAAAATCATATGTGAGAAAAATGAGAACATGAACAAAATGTTACAAATTATAAAAAGAATCCATATACACTATGGAACTGACATATACAATAACTGAATTAAACAGCATGCTAGTGAATTTGAAGAGAGGATCAGTGAAACCAGCCTGAGGATAAAGGAAAGAATGAAGGAAATTGTGCAGGTCCTCGCAAACTTGTAGAATGATATTAAGCAGAAAAAGATGGGCATCAATTTTACCAGGAAGAGTAGAGAAAAATAGAGAAATTATTTCAGGAAATAAGGGCTGAAAACTTCTCAAATTTGATGCAGAATATGGCTCTACAGATCCAAGCAGGATAGCCTAAGAGATGCACATCAAACTCATATTTTAAGAGTTTGTGTTTTAAAGAAGCAAAATAGTAAAGACTACAGGCTTAAAAAAATAAAAATTTTTACTAAACAAAGTATTATGGATCCAACAGTGGTTACTCTACTGCAAGATGCTATATTTATTTATTTATTTATTTATTTATTTATTTATTTATTTATTTTTAAGATGCTATCTTTAAATTACTTGTTTGGATGAGCAGATATAAATGGGCAAAATTGGTCTTACCGAAAAAAAATCAACAAGAAGTAAAGAAATTAAAAGGAAAAAATAATATGACTAAGAAAAAATTGAATTGTTAAACTGCTCCTTTTATTTTTTTCCCATAATTTTATTGATGAACAAATAGCAATGAGACGGTTTCAAATAAAATTGGCGGGACAGTTTTAATAATTAACACATTGCATACATTCTTCCTAGTGGTTAATTGCTGTACAAGATGCGGACATGATATCCTATTTACAAACACCATTAGAACAACTAACTCTGTTCATTAAGAGAATGTAACTATATATCTATCCTAACCACTTTGAATACGCAGATACAAAATGGACATTCATCTGTATACGTTTTTTTTTTGTTAAGTTCCATTATTTGAATATTATAGGTGTGTAAACTCAAAATATTCTAAAACATTCCAGTAGACCATAATAGTATTGGTTCTTCTGTTTGACTGGCCATGTCAGAAATGGTTGACCTGAGTCCCCTACAGGTCAACCTAACAGCATGGCTTTACTTCTTATATTTTGTTCTTATACTGTCCTGCTGGATGTTAAGACCAAGGTAAAGCAGGAACTATGCAACAAGCATTGTAGCTTTTGGGTCTGATAAGGTCAGTGAAATCCCCTCAGGATTTATCCTGAGATCCTGTACATCAGATTGTAGAATTTGTCAGTGTCAGCCATGTGGATGAGTCACGGCAATTGCTTGGCAAATG
>NW_004524740.1:58747-63395 GCF_000260255.1 Octodon degus | reverse complement strand
GAGAGAGTATCTTCTCCCCATGTGACTCTCCTTAGGCCCACTCTATGTCATCGATCACTTTCCTCTTTGGCCCCATAATCTTCTGACCTTTGGTGTAGAGCTTAGTTAGAGTTATTACCTTAGCACCAAGTCCGGATCTATGAAGTTCGGATTCCTCCAGGTGGGTGTTGTTTGGATCTGGCTACTGTGCTCCACTTCTTTCTGCTGCAGGCATTAGAGTTGAACCCTTTGTTTCTCTCTGGCAAGATGTTCTGCTCCTGAATCAGCTCGGTGGGTCTTGGCTCTAGCCTCTTTGCAGGGAGTTCTGCCGAAGGGTTCTGTGCTGGGCCTGCGCTCTGGGTCTGTTCAGGATCCGGCGGCCCTCGGTCATCTCACTCACTCCCCGCACCTGTACTCTGGGTCTGTTCAGGATCCTGAGGCCTGGGTCGTCTCGCTCACTCGCTGGGCCTGCGCTCTGGGTCTGTTCAGGATCCCGCCTGGTCCCAGGTCGTCTCGCTCACTCATGGGGCCTACGCTCTATGTCTGTTCAGGATCCCGCAGCCTGGGTTGTCTCACTCACTCGCCGGGCCTGCGCTCTGGGTCTGTTCAGGATCCCGTGTGCCCGAGGTCATCTCACTCAGTCGCCGGGCCTGCGCTCTGGATCTGTTCAGGATCCGAAGGCCCCATGTCGTCTCACTCACTCTCTGGGTCTGCGCTCTGGGTCTGTTCAGGATCCCGGCCTGGGTCATCTCACTCACTTGCCGGGCCTGCACTCTGGGTCTGTTCAGGATCCCGTGGCCCTGGGTCGTCTCACTCATTTGCCGGGCCTGTGCTCTGTGTCTGTTCAGGATCCTGCGGCCTGGGTCGTCTCACTCACTCTCCGGGCCTGTGCTCTGGGTCTGTTCAGGATCCCACGGTCCCGGTCATCTCACTCACTCGCTGGGCCTGTGCTCTGGGTCTGTTCAGGATCCTGCAGCCCCAGGTGGTCTCACTCACTGACCTCTATATCTTTCTGCTGTTGCTTATTTACTATCGACACTGTCAATTCTTGCATTTGAGCTGAGCTAGTGTCCTCCGCACTTGTTCTGGGTGGGCACTGGGTTTCCTCCATATGTTTTTGCATGTGACTCTTTATTGCAGATGTTATTAATTCAGGAATTTCTTTTTTATTTCCAATGTGAGTTCCTCTATACCTTTCTGCAGCTGTTTCTTTTTTTGAGAAGACGTTGATTCATTGCTTTTAGCTGTGTGATTCCCAATTTGTTCTGTGTTAGTGTCCTCTCTACTTGTTACAGGTGTGCATGGGTTCTGAGGTTGCATTTTGTTCCTCCTCATCATTTTGCGTACCACTGTTTTCTGACCTTTGTTGTAGATCTTCGTTGTAGTTATTACCTTAGCACATACTGAAGTTCAGGTGCAGATCTGCAAAGTTTGGATTTATCCAGCTGTGCCTGGCTTAGGTCTGGCTGTTGTGCTCAGCTGCTTCCTCCTGCTGCCCTTGAGGGTGAACCGGTTGTGCCCCTCTGGCAAGATGTTCTCCTCCTGGACTAGCTGAGTGGTTCTATCCTCTACACTCTCTGCAGGGATTGCAGCTGCAGTGTTACACCTCAGGCCTGTATGTCAGGCCTGAGCTGAGCTTGGACAGGACAAATTGGAGTAGTGGGGGAGAGGCAGCTCTCCCACACACTCATCGGTTCTGTGCTATGACTGGGTCTAAAGGTTCTAAGAATGTGGCAGAAATTCTTACTCAGCAGGCGCAGTGGGGGAGGTGCTGCGGAGTGGTTGGTGGCGTCCCAAGGGGTAGAAGAGGGTCTCAACCACGCTGCGCCTAGGCTGGGAACTGTAGTGTGTCACTCGGTGCAGGATAGCTGGAAGCTCCAAAATTTCATATTTTTTTAATCGATTACTCAGTTGCTTGAGCTTTGGGCTGCTTCCCAAGATTTAGCTATAACAAATTGCACTGAACACCCCTAATTATTAAGAGAGGGCCTTAAAAATAGTTAGAAAAATAATAATCCCTCATTGTAAAAGTCAATCATGGGCCAGTGATTTAGCTTAATTATCTAAGGCACCTGCTTAGGCAAACTTAGGCAATTGAAGGGACTAGGGTTTGATCCCTGGCAACACATTCTGCACCAGTCCTGCCCCCAGCATAGTCTGAGCCAGTCAGAAAGAAAAAATAACTAATATCCACAGTTACTGGTGTATAATATAAAAATTAGTTATATTATACTAAACTATTCGTATCATCTGTGTGCAGCAATCAGTGTGCAGCAATGATATGGTTGTATAGCTTTTTTCCTGTGCAGTGAAGGGAGAGTTGCTATTTGTAGTTGGAATGTCCAAATGTTTGGAGTTTATACATTAACTCTATGCTGGACACACACACACACACACACACACACACACACACACACACATTTGTAGAAGATGCAAAAAAAATGAATTGAGGAAAGAATCAAAATATGTCAGGGTAAAAAGTTGAAGTTAAAAAAAAAGGAGACAGGGGCTGGGGAGATGGCTCAATGGAATAAACGCTTCCCTGGCAAGCACAAGGACCTTAGTTCAATACCCGGTTCTGTAAAGAAAAAAAAGACAATTAGGGAAGAAATGAGAGGCAAAAAGCATAGAAAAGAATGAAATGACAATAGATAGTCTTTCCCTACCAGTAACGTCATTCAATATAAATAAATTAAGATACCAACTAAAAGGTGGATTAGCAGACAAAGTTAGGAAACAAGACTTAGATCCAACTATACCTACATGCTATCTATGAGAGACACCAATTAGAGTTAACATACCTGGGACATATGGGACATACCTGGGTTGAAAGGGAAAGATGTAAAAATGAAATTCCACCCAAATTTTAAATAGAGGAGAGCAAAGATGCCTTCATGTGAATCAACCAAACTTGACACAGCAGATCTCAAATCAGAAGCCCATTATAACAAAGTACAGCATATAAGGAACACTAATTAAAAAAGAGAAAAGACATAGTACTTCACCAAAGAATGCAATAATTCTAAGCATATATGGCTCAAACATCAGAGTTCCAAATTAAATAAAGGCAAACAGACAGAATTATAGAGAAACATACCCAACTCTACAGTGGCAGAACTTTCAATACTCTACTGTAGTCCTTTCCTGTGACGGGGCAAAATACCTAATACACACAAGTTAAAAGAGATACTTCTTTTGCTTCACCGTTTCAGTGGACTCCTTCCAGGGGTGATGGCTACCTGGCAGAAATCACATGGTAGAATGGCCTGACAGAGGAAAGCTACTTACCATAAGGCAACCAGGAAACACAGAGAGAAGGCGGAGCTGGGGAGTAGAATGCACACAGTGAAGTAATACATCCAGTGACCAACCACTTCCAACCAAGATCCAGCACCACACAGGACAATTTGGGGATATTTTAGATCTCTACCATATAACTCTACATTCTTCCCCAAAAGGCAGATGGCCATCTCATTAAGCAACATACATTTAGTTCATCTCAGGGAGTCATCAAAGTCTTCACATTTCCAGGATGGATAAAAAGTTTATTATTTTCATGTGTCCTATGAAACTCAAGGCACATTTTTAGCTTGAGACCCTGGAAAAATAAAATAGATTGTTAAACATTTCCAACACACAATGGCAATAGGTAAATATTTTCGGTCTCAAAGGAAGGAATTTGGGAATAGACATAAATCAGATGAAAGCTATACCAAAAAGCAGTAGAGGAAAAAATCAATCCTATAATTGCTTGTCGGGCAACCAGGTCAGGTTGTGGTGAGACATTAACTCCAAAGCAGTTGGTCAGCCTCACCTCTACAGCACTTCTTGTCCAAGCACAGGGATTTGCCTGTGTTTTGTGTCAGCCCACTTCCTCTAGCTTTTCTCAGCAGACAGGCCACATTCCCAGCACCTCCAGATACTGGAGGTTTGAAGTACAACTTGGGCTTTGTTCTCACAGCTTCAGGCACTCCTATTTTATGGACTTGTGGCAGGTTTTGTGCCCCTGGCTTTCCTTGGCTCTTGAAATCTTGGGAAGAATTCTTCCCTGAAATCATAATCCTCACATTCCAGTATGCCTGGGACTCTTCCTAACCTGAGTGATGCCAGGATGCTAACCTGAGCAGGATCTACCTTGACCATAAATGCCACACTTCTTAATGCCTGAATGACTGAACACAGGAAAGAAATTCCCTAGGTAGCCCTCCATGAACTGTCCCATGGACTTGATCTTCAAATGAAAGAAGTACAGTTTTGTACCTTTGTGCCTATAATTGTTGCATTTTTGCTGATTGTGAAGTACATTTAAAACATTTTGCTTTCCTGCATGTTCAAATTGCATAATTTCCACTTAATACTACTTATTCCATAGAGGAGAAGGCACATCTATATTCTTTTGCTCTAGTTTTTGCTGATCCTTATGTTCTGGAGAAACTGAAAGCATTTTGTATCATTTAACTCAACCATGTATTCCTTTTTTAAAAAAATTAACTTTATTGAGTAAGAAAGAGCAATGAGACAGTTTCAAAACAGTTTAGTAGGACAGTTACAATAATTAATACATTGCATATTGTTGTCTTCATAGTAGTTATTCATAGTAGAAGATGCAGACATGATATTTTGTCTAAACACTGTGAACAAATATTTCTTCTCATTGAACTAAGAGAAA
>NW_004524740.1:57163-58647 GCF_000260255.1 Octodon degus | reverse complement strand
TCTCTCCATGTGACTCTCCTTAGGCACACTCTACATCATTGATCACTTTCCTCTTTGGCCCCATAATCTTCTTGATCAGAAAATTTGGGACACTCCTGAGTTACATAATGTTACAGTACAAGTTCTCATGTGTCCTGAGTCTTAATTGAACTTAGAAGGCTAGGGCCAAAATGTTGGCTTTCCTTGCAGCCCTCGTTTTTCTCTAATTTTGGTCTGCAAACATAGGTTATTAACCATGCAGAAGACAAGCTTATTGTTATTACCATACAACTTAGGCTGTTAAGCTTAATCTCACTATCGGTCTGATACCAAACATCTTAGGCATAATATAGAACAGGTATTTTCAATTAAGTATTGATATGTTGAACTTTAAGTCCCTACACAATATGATAAAAAACATTAGAAAATTAGAATATATTTTAAAAATAGGCATAAAGAATTATATATTTCTTATGTTTACACATAAGTCTAAAAATCTCACTATATAAAACCTTGAATTAGGACAGTCCCAGAGTATTCCATTTCCTGTCTCTTTTCATTCACCACCCCTTTGTTTTTGAACAAGCACCTAGCCGAGAGACATCATAGTGGCAACTGGCATGTTATGACAAACTGCTCATACTCAGAAGACCAGAATGGCAGCGACTCCAAACATGAAACTACTATTACAAATTACCATCTGCAGTGCAGTAGCTTAGTTCACAGGTAACAGTATATATAGTCAGGGTGAGAATCTTTCCAATTAACTGCTAGATTAAGAAATATTCTGAAGATTCTCAGGATCATTGCCTTGCTCATCTTCTACATATAACTGTATGGCTTGACTTATTCATGTTTCCTAATTCTTCTCCTTTCCCTCTCTTGAATAGTTAGTCCTTGAGATCCTGCTTTCCTTTTACTTCTATTATACTTTTCTATTTGTATTTCTCCTTTTGAGTTCTTATACTAGGGAAAATATATGATACTTACAAATGTGTGTCTGGTTTATTTCACTCATGACTATATGTTCAAGTGGCATCCACTTCAATATAAAGGCATTGAGTTTATCATTCTTAATAACTGCACAATACTCCATTGTGTAAAAATACCATATCTTTTTCAACCATTCCTCAGGTGATGAGCATTTCGGTTGTTTCCAAGAATTGGCCACCACAAACTGTACTGCTATAAACATAGGCACACATATATCACTATGATATGATGTTTTCAGATCCTCTGGGAAAATTCCCAGTAGAGGAATAGCTGGTTGAAATGGGATTTCCAGTACGATTTTCTAAGGAGTCTCCATACTGATTTCCATAACGGTTACACCAGTCCACATTCCCACCAGCAGTGGAGAAGAGTTCCTTTTACCCCACAGCCTCTCCAACGTTTGAGGTTGGGTGATTTCTTTGTGATAGCCACTCTTTCTGGGGTGAGATGATATATCAATGTGGTTTTAATTTGTATTTCATGAATGGCTAGTTATGTGGAGCATTTTTTCA
>NW_004524740.1:43515-46205 GCF_000260255.1 Octodon degus | reverse complement strand
TTTTTTCACTATAACATAGTCCATCCTTTATATCCCCTTTTTTTGTTTAGTTTTGCCAGAGATGGGTATATGAAAGTGATCGACATTGCAGAGTATACCTAAGGAGAGTCACCTAGGGAGAAAACATTCTCTCAGGTTTTCACAGAAAGCAAATTGGTCACACAATGACTGTAACTCATCCACATGCCTGACACTGACAAACGATATGCAAACTGTGGTACAGGATTTCAGGATAAATCCTGAGGGGATTTGACTGACCTTGTTAGATACAAAAGTTACATTTCTTGTTACATAAGTCTTTCTTTATCTTGGTCTTAAGCATTCAGCAGAAAAGTATAAAAACGAAGTATAAACAGTAAAGACATATTAATATGCTGAGCTGTAAAGTCTCAAGACAACAAATTCTGACATTGCCAGGCCTATGGATAACCCACTAGTATTATTCACTACTGGACAATATTGCATTATTTAGCTGAATTCACCTTCCTACAATATTTGAATGTCAATGAAATAATCAACCATATGTCCCTGAATCTTACTGTAGATGTGTTTGAAAGCAGCTAGCAGTATCTAGGCACACCCAGAACATTGGGCTGCCTTGAGAGTTCTACCAAATTAATTATTCTGCTGTGTTAAATTTCAACCTCTTGATAAGTCTTGTGATATGAGCAAAAATTAGACAAACTTTCTGTCAGGGAAAAAGACATGTTTACAGTCCAGTTTCCAATAGATTCATTGTTCCCAATGTACCTCACTGAGCACAGCTCTTATTGTCCACATTCCTATTAGCATTTTTATGATCTGAATTCTGAACAGTGTTATCCCTTAAGCACTGGGTAGGGCTGGAGAGTTGGCTTAGTGGAATAAGTGCTTCCCTGGCAAACTCAAGGGCCTGAGTTCAGTCTACGGTTTTGAAAAAAAAAAAAAAAAGAAAGAAAGAAAGAAAGAAAAGAAAGAAAAGAAACTCCTTATGTTTATAGCAGCACAATTAAACAACCAACATGTCCACCACCTGAGAAATGGATGAAAAACATGTGGTATTTTTATACAATGGAGTATTACTGAGCTATAAAGAATGATAAACTCAAAGCCTTTGTATTTAAGTGGATGCCACTTGAAGATACACTCATAAGTGAAATAAACGAGACTCATATTTGTAAATATTGCATAGTCTTCCTAGTGTAAGAACTCAAAAGAAGAAATAAAAATAGAAAAGTATACCACAATTAAAATGAAAGTGAGAATTTGAGGATTAGGCAGTAAAGAGAGGGCAAGGAGAAAAGCTCAGAAACATGACAAGGGCAAACGCAGACATTTATGTGCATAAGATGGGTAAGGCAATGATCCTGAGAATCTTCATCAGGTCTTCGAAACTAGCAGTAATTGGTAGGATTCTCACCCTGACTAACTATATATGCTGATACCTGTGAACTAAGCAACTGCACGGAAGATAGCAATGTGTAATGGGAGGGTCATGCTTGGAATGTCTGTCATTCTGGTCTTCTAAATACGTATTGCTTCTCATGACATGCCAATTGCTGCCATACTGTCCTCCCAAGTAAATGTTTGCTTTTCAAAAAAGAGTAAGAAATGAAAACAAGAGACAGAAATAAAATGTCACAGGACTGTCCTGCTGCAATGATGTATATGGTTAGATTTCTAAATTTCTGTGTAAAAATATGTAACTGTTTATTCTTATTTTCCTAAAAAGATTTTTACATTTTTTTCATATTCTGGAGAGTCTTAAAGTTTAACATATCAATACTTGATGGAAAATACTTGTTCCATGTTATGCCTAAGATATTTGATATTCAGGCAGAGAGTGAGGTTAAGCTCAACTGCCTAGATTGCAAGGCAATAATGTAAAGCTTCTCTTCTGGAGGGATTACAACCTAAGTTCACAGACAAAAAATTAGAGAAAAAGAAGGGCTTCAAGGACAGCCAACATTTTGGCCCTAGCCTTTCAAGGTCAGTGAAGACTCAGGAGGTAGGTGAACCTATACTGTAACATTATGTAACTCAGTTGTGTCCCAAATTTTCTGACCAAGGAGATTATGGGGCCACAGAGGAAAGTGATCGATGATGTGTAGTGTGCCAAAGGAGAGTCACATGGAGAGAAAATATTCTCTCAGGCTTTCACAAAGAGCAAATTGGTAAAGCAATGGCCATGACTCATCCACATGGCTGACACTGACAAAGAATCTTCAAACTGTGGTACAGCGATTTAAGATAAATCCTGAGGGGATTTGACTGACCATATCAGATACAAAAGATACATTTCTTGTTATATAGGTCTTGCTTTATATTGGTCTTAACCATCCAGCAGAAAAGTATAAAGAGCAGGTATAAAAAGTAAAGCCATATTAATATGCTGAGATGTAAAAGGCTCAAGTCAACAACTTCTGACTTTGCCAGTCTTATGGAAAACCTCCTACTTTTATCGACTACTGGACTATATTGGAATATTTTGCTTACCTAATGCACCTACGACATTTGAATGACAATGAAATGCCCTTCTCTGACATTCTATTCTGTGAAAGTAAAGATTCTCAAAGTAGCTATCTTGATGATCTTCTGAATTTCCACTGTGTCTGTGGTACTTACACCCTTTTCAGTCCTTATTGCTTGTATTTGAATTTTTTCGTTCCTCTTTTTTTTGACATCAGTTATTTTTATTTTAAAGAAAAAAA
>NW_004524740.1:42456-43415 GCF_000260255.1 Octodon degus | reverse complement strand
AGTGAGTATATATGGTGCCTTTGTCAAAGATAAGGTGGCTGAGTGTGTTCGTAGGGGCTTCAGCATCTTCTAATGTATTCCATTGATCCTCAGGTCTATTTTGATGCCAGTACCATGCTGATTTTATCACAGTAGCCTTGTAGTATAATTTCAAGTCAGGAATAATAATGCCTCCTGCATTGTCTTTATTGCTCAGAATTGCCTTTGCTATTATAGGTCTTTTCTAATTCCAGATGCATTTTAGGAATGATTTCTCTAGGTCTGTGAGGTATGTTGGTGGTAGTCTGATAGGAATTGAATTAAATGTGCACAGCAATTTTGGGAGTATGGCCATCTTCACAATGTCTGTTCTTCCCATCCAGGAGCATGGAGTATCTTTCCATTTTCTGAAATCTTCTATGATCTCTTTTTTAAGAGTACTGTAATTTTCCTTGAAAAGATCATTAACTTCTTTATTTAGATTTATTCCAAGGTGTTTCATTTTCCTCGGTGTTATTGTCAAAGGTATTGTTTCTATAATTTCCCTCTCAGTGTGTTTGTTGTGTGTGTAGAGGAATGCTGTTGACTTTTGGGTATTGACTTTATAGCCAGCTATGCTCCTGAATTTCTGTATGAATTCTAGTCGCTTCTTGGTGGCTTTTTTTGGGTTTTCCAAGTAAAATATCATGTCATCTGCAAATAAAAATAATTTAACCTCTTCGTTGCTATTCTTATTCCTTTTCTTTCTCTTGTCTAATGGCTGTGGCTAATATTTCCAGAACTATGTTGAATAGTTGTGATAGACGATATCCTTGTCTTGTACCAGATGTAAGAGTAAAAGATTTCAACTTTTCCCCATTTAGGATTATGTTAGCTGTTGGGTTTTCATAAATGGCTTTTACCAGAATGAAGTGGAGGCCCTCTATTCCAATTTTCTGTAAGACTTTGAACATGAATGAGTGTTGGACTTTGTCAAAAGC
>NW_004524740.1:39906-41661 GCF_000260255.1 Octodon degus | reverse complement strand
CTTTTCTAGTTGTTGAAGGTGCAGCATTAGGGTGTTTATTTGTTCCCATTCTGTTTTCCTGCTGTGTGAGTTCACAGCTATGAATTTCCCTCTGAGAACTGCCTTCATAGTATCCCATAAATTCGATACGTTGTGTTTGAATTTTCATTGAATTGTAGATATTGTTGAATTTCTTGTTTAATTTCATCTGTGACCCATTGGTTGCTGAGGAGGGTGTCAGTTAATTTCCACATATTTAATGCTTTTTCTGGTTTCTTTTGTCATTTATTTCCAATTTCATTGCAGTGTGTTCAGATAATGTGCATGGTATAACTTCTGTTTTCTTACATATGCTTAAGCATGACCTATCGACCAGTATGTGGTCTCGTTTAGAAAATGTCACATGTGCAGCTGAGAAAAATGTGTATTCCGCTGTGTTTAGTGGAACGCTCTATAAATGTCTACCAAGTTCATTTGTTTCAAGCTCTGGTTCAGTTCTGTTATTTCTTTGATGTGTTTTTTTCTGGTTGACCTATCTTTTGGAGATAAGGGAGTGTTAAGGTCTCCTGTTAAAATGTGGTATTGGATATTAGATTTTTCATGTCCATTAAGATTTGATTTATATAGTTGGGTGCTCCCGTGTTTGGTGCATACATATTAATGGGTGTTACCTCTTCCTTTTGAATTTTTCCCCTAACCAGTATATAGTGACCTTCTTTATTTCAGTTGATCTTTCTTGGTTTGAAGTTGAGAGTTTTGGAGAAGAAGAATGATACCCCTGCTTTTTTCTGAGTTGCTGGGGCATGTAGTATTGTGTTCCTTCCTTTGACTTTCAGCCTATGAATGTCTTTGTGAGTTAAATGTGTTTCTTTTATGAAACATATTGTTGGCTTTTGTTTCCTAATCCACTGTGCCAGTCTATTTCCCTTATTTGGTGAATTGAGTGCATTTACATTGATGGTTAGAATTGAGATGTATTGATTTACGGTTCACATGTTGTTTACTCTTTTTTCTCCTGCATTTAATTGCTTTCTCTATTTCGTTGCTTGTTTCTGATCTCATTCATTTAGTTCTGATCATTTGGGTCCCTCTCTAAAACATCTCTCAATGGCCTGAGTAGGGTTGGGTTTGTCATCATGAAATTCTTTAGCTGTTCTTTTTCATGAAAGTGTTTCACTTCTCCATCAAACTGGAAAGAGAGTTTTGCAGGGTGTCGTAGTCTGGGCTGGAATTTGTTTTTATAAAGGACGTGAGATATTCTGCTCCATGCTCTTCTTGCCTTCATGGTTGTGAAGAATTGTTGACCGTAATTCTGATGTGTTTTCCTTTGAATGTTATCTGCTTCTTTTCTCTAGCAGCTTTCAGTATATTATTCTTGTGCTGAATTTCTGGGATCTTGACTCGGTGTGTTTTTCATTGGGTTGAAGTTACTTGGCGTTCTGTATTCTTCTGTTACGTCATTGTGAGATTGTTTCCTCATATTTGGGAAGGATTCTGCTATTACTTCTGCCCATATTTTTTTTAATGTCATTTGTATTGACTCCTTCCTTCTCATTGATGCCTATTAATCTCACATTGTTCATCTTTGCATTATCTTGCAGGTGATGGATTATTCTTTCCTGCATCCTCGTTGCTTTTAAGGATCGTTTCTTACCTTTTCACTAGCTACAACAGCATCTTCAAGATCTGAAACTCTGTCTTCACTTTCACTTAAATGATTTTGCATGCATGTGTTTGACATTTTATTTTCCTCTATATCTCTTTGACTCTGCTTCA
>NW_004524740.1:24510-30231 GCF_000260255.1 Octodon degus | reverse complement strand
CAGAAAATTAAATGTTTCAAAACAATTGAACTAAGAAAAAGTTTTCATGATAGCAAAGAAGTACTAAGAATAAAACATAAGATAAATGATGGAATGGCAAGTAAATGACCAGCACTTCTAACAGTTTGAGGATAGGATATCGCACAAAGTTCTAGTGTGTTTTGGAGATGCATAATGACCGTGACAGTTATTGGTGTCTAGGCGTCACTTCGTCCCTCTTTTTGATGATGTTAGCTAGGGGTTTATCAATTTTATTTAATATTTCACAGAACCATATTGTTGATTCGTTAATTCTTTGAACTGTTTTCTGCCTCTTGATTGAATTAATTTCTGCCAAAATCTTTATGATTTCTTCCTGTCTTCGGCCTCTGGCTTTGGTTTGTACTTCCTTTCCTAGATGTTGGAGGAGCAGCATTAGGTTGTTTATTTACTCCCATCTGTTTTCCTAATGTGTGAGTTCACAGCTATGATTTCCCTCAGAGAACTGCTTTCACTGCATCCCATAAATTCCCATAAGTTGTGCTTGAATTTTCATTGAATTATACATATTGTTCAATTTCTTGTTTAACTTTCTCTGTAACCCACTGGTTGATGAGTAGAGTGTTGTTTAATTTCCAAGTATTTATGAGGTTTTTTTGGTTTTCTTGTCTCGTTTATTTCCAGTTTCATTGCACTGTGGTAGGATAATATGCATGGGATAATTTCTGTTTTCTTCCATATACTTAAGCATGACCTATGGACCAGCATCTGGTCTATTTTAGAAAATGACACGTGCAGCTAAAAAAAAATTACATTCAACTGTCATTGGTTGGAACACTCTGTATATGTCCACTAAGTCCATTTATTCCAAGCCCTGGTTCAGTTCTGCTACTTCTTTGTTAATTTTTGTCTGCTTGACCTATCTATTTGGGATAAGGAGATGTTAAAGTCACTTGTTAAGATTGTGGTATTGGATATTAGCTTTTTCATGTCCATTAAGATTTGACTTATTTATTTGGGTGATCCCATGTTTGGTATGTATACAATTGTGAATGCTATCTCTTCTTCTTGAATTTTTCCCTTAACCAGTATATAGTCACCTTCTTTATTTCATTTGATCATTCTTTGTTTGAAGTTGAGACTGTCTGAGAACAGGATTGCTACTCCTGCTTTTTTCTGAGGTGCAGGTATGTGTAGTACTGTTTTCAATCCTTTGAATTTCAGCTTATAAATTTCTTTTTTTAAGTGCATTTCTTGTATACTGCATATTGGATTTTTTTTCCTAATCCACTGTGCCAGTCTGTTTCTTTTAATTCATGAATTGAGTTCACTTACATTGATGGCTTTAATTGAGATGTATTGACTTACAATCAATATGCTGTATGTAATGGCAGACTTCTCTTCACAAGCCATGAAGACAAGAATAGCATAGAGCAGAGTACTTCAAGTCCTCCATGAAAACAAATTCCAGCCTAGATTACTATACCCTGCAAAACTCTCAAGTTATGTGGAGCAGTGAAATATTTCCATGATAAAGAAAACCAAAAGAATTTCATGTTGACAAAGCCAACCCTACAGAGACTACTAAAAGATATTCTAGAGAGGCACCAAAATATCCAGAACTCCCAGAAGGAGAATAGAAAGAATTCACCAATTAGGGAAAACAGTTAAACACAGGAGAAAAAGAGGTAAAAACAACAGGTAAATAACATGTCAATGATAAGTGAATACATCACAATTATAACCATCAATGTAAATGAACTCAATTCAACAATTAATTGAAATAGACTGATACAGTGGATTAGGAAGTAAATTCCAACAATGTACTGTATACAAGAAACACACTTAACTCATAAAAAAATCATAGACTGAAAGTCAAAGGGTTTAGAACAATACTATATGCCTCAGCATCTCACAAAAGGCAGGAATAGCAATCCTGTTCTCAGACTGTCTCAACTTCACACCAAGAATGATCAAATGAAATAACGAAGGACACTACATCACAATTAGGGGGAAAATTCAAGAGGAAGGGTAATATTTATAAATATGTACACCCGAAACACAGGAGCTCCCAGCTATATAAAACAAATTTTAACTGAATAAAACTGTAATATGCAATACCACAATCTTAACAGGTGACCTTAACACCCCTTTTCCCTAAAAAGATAGTTAAGCAGACAAAAAATTAGCAAAGAAGTAGCAGAACTGAACCAGAACTTGGAACCAAGGGACTTAGTGGACATACACATAGTGTTACACCCAACTACACCTGAATACACATTTTCCAGTTGCATATGGGACATTTTCTAAAATAGATCAAATACTAGTCCATGAGTCATGCTAAAATATGCGAAAGAAAACAGAAATTCTGCCTTGCATGTTATCTGAACACAATGAAATGAAACTGGAAATAAATGACAAAAGAACCTGCAAAAACACTAAAAATACATGGAAATTAAACAACAGCCTCCTCAACAACCAATGGGTTACAGATGAAAATAAAGGAGAAATTAAACACTATCTACAATTCAATGAAAATTCAAGCACAACTTATGGGAATTTATGGGATATGATGAAAGCAGTTCTCAGAGGGAAATTCATAGCTGTGAACTCACACATTAGGAAAACAGAATGGGAAATAATAAACATCCTAGAGCTGCACCTCAAATGTCTAGAAAAGGAAGAGCAAACCCAAATCAAAGAGTAATGACGGGAGGAAATTATTAATATTAGAGTAGAGATTAATGCAATCAAGACAAAGAAAACAATACAAAGAATGAACGAATCAAAAAGCTGGTTCTTTGAAAGATTAAATAAAATTGATAATCCCCTAGATAACGTCATCCAGAAGAGGAAAGAAATAACTCAAATACAAGCAATAAGCAATAAAAAGGGTAAAATTACCTCAGACCCAGTGGAAATTCAGATCATCAATAGCTACCTTGAGAATCTTTACTCTCACAAAATAGAATACACAGAAGAATTGGACAGATTCTTAGAAAGGTATAAATTACCAAAAGTAAACCAAGAATATATAAGTACTCTCAATAACCCAATAACAGCCAATGAAATACAGAATGTAATAAAAATCCCACCGACAAAGAAAAGTCCATGTCCTGATGGATTCACAGTTGAATTCTACAAGAAATTTACACAAGATATTATCCTAATGCTCCTCAAACTCTTAAATGAAATCTAAAGGGAAGCAATCCTGTCAATATCATTCCTGTAGGCGAGTACTGTACTGATATCAAAACCAGGGAAAGACACAACTACAGGCCAATCTACCTCATGAATATAGATGCAAAAATCCTCAATAAAATACGAAGAAATAGAATACAACCACTCATCAAGGAGATTATGCAAAGTGTCTAGGTAGGATTCATTCCAGGGATGCAAGGATGGTTCACAATACACAAATTTATAAATGTAATACACTACCTCAATAGAGCCAAATATAAAAACCAACATCATCTCAATGGATGCAGAAAAGTCTTTTGACAAAGTCTAACACTCATTCATGTTCCAAGTCCTACAGAAAACGAGAACATATGGCCTCTATCTCAATCTGATAAAAGCCGTCTATGACAACCCAATGGTAGTATAATTCTAAATAGGGAAAAACTGAAATCTTTTACTCACAGATCTGGTACAAGACAAGATGTCCTCTATCACCACTCATATAGAATACAGCTCTGGAATCATTAGCTAGAACCATTCTACAAGATAGAGAAATAAAGAACGTAAAAAAGAAGATAAACTATCACTATTTATAGATGATATGGTATTCTATCTGGAAGACCAAAAAAACTCCACTAAGAAGCTAGTAGAATTGATACACAAATTCAGTAGCATAGCAGGATACAAAGTCAATACCCAAAAGTCAATAACATTCCTCTACACAGCAAACATGCTGAGAGAGAAATTATAGAAACAATAACTTTTATGATAGCACAAAGAAAATGAAATACTTAGGAATTAATCTAATTTAAGAAGTAAAAGATTTATTTAATGAAAATTACAGTACTCTGAAAAAAGAGATCGTAGAGGATTTCAGAAAATGGAAAGATATTCTGAGCTCATGAATAGGAAGAACGGACATTGTGAAAATGGCCAAACTCCTAAAATTGTTATATAGATTCGAAGCAATCCATATGAAAATGCCACAAACATACGTCAGAGACTTTAATAAATCATTCCTAAAATTTGTTTGGAACTAGAAAAGACCTAGAATAGCAAAGGCAATCCTGGGCAACAAAGACAAGGAAGGAGACATTACAATTCCTGACTTGAAGTCATACTACAAAGTTATTATGATGAAATCATTATGGTATTGGTGAAAAATAGACTTCATGATCAATGGAATAGATTAGAAGAATGTAGAAGCAAGTAAAAACAGACTTAGCCATCTTATCTTCAACAAAGGGGCTAAATATGCTCACTGGAAGTGAGATACCCTCTTTAACAAATGGTGCTGGAAAAACTGGCTCTCTACATTCCGAAAACTAAAACTTCACCCAGGTCTATCACCATGCACTAAACTAAAGTAAAAATGGATTAAAAATCTAAACATTAACACTGAAACACTAAATCTCCTGGTAGAGAAATTATGCAGAAATTGAGAAGATGTGGGTGTAGGCAAACAGTTCATGAATAAAAATCAAACTACATGGGTAATACTTGAAGGAATGAACAACTGGGACCTCTTCATATGAGAAGTTTTTTCATGTGAAAAGAAATTAACAAGAGAGTGAAAAAACAACTCACAAATTGGGAAAAAATCTTAACTAATAAGCACTCAGACAAAGGTCTTCTCTCTAGAATATATAAAGAACTGAAAAACATTATGGACCCAAAATGTAAAGACCCAATCTAGAAATAGGCATCAGAGATGAACACACACTTCTCAGAGGACAAAATTAAAGAAACAAATAAATATATAAAAAAAGTGCTCCACATCACTAGCCATCCATGAAACACAAATTAAAACAAAACTGAGATACCATCTCACCCCAGAACAAATGGTGAAGATGTCAACCAACAAAAAATGTTGTAGAGGCTGTGGGGGAAAAGGAACACTTCCCCTCTGTTGGTGGGCATGCAGACTGGTACAATCATTATGGAAATCAGTGTGGAGACTCCTTAAAAAACTAGGTCTGGAAAGTCCATTCAAACCAGCTATAACCCTATTGTGAATGTTCCCAAAGGAATTGAAAACATCATATCATAGTGATATATGTGTACCTATGTTTAGAGCAGCACAATTTGTGATAGTCTAATCCTGGAAGCAACTAAAATGTCCGTCACCTGAGCATGGATTAAAAACTTGTTTTGTTTTTACGCAATTGAATTTTACTCAACTATAAAGAATAATGAGCTCAAACCCTTCCTAAATAAGTGAATGCCACTTGAAGATATACTCATAATTGAAATGAACCAACCCACATGTGTAAATATTGTATATTTTCCCTAGTGTAAGACTCAAAAGAAATAAAAAAATTAAAGATGTAGTACGATTAAATGGAGAGAACTTAAGGATTAAACAACAAAGAGAGAGCAAGGAGAAAAGTTGTGAAACATGACAGAGGCACCCATACATTTATGTACATAACATGGTTAAGGCAATGGTCCTAAGAATCTCTATCATGTTTTTGAATCTAGCAGCTAATTGGTAGAACTCTCACTCTGACTAACTATATATAGTGATAACTGTGAACTAAGCAACTACACTGAGGATGGTGA
>NW_004524740.1:13576-15940 GCF_000260255.1 Octodon degus | reverse complement strand
GGTGGGGGAGGCACTGTGGAGTGGTGGGGGGGGCGGCCCAAGGGGCTGGGAGAGGGTCCGGCCCACTCTGCGCCTGGGCTGGGACTCTTTTTTCATATATTTATTCGCTTCTTTAATTTCATCCTCTGAGAAGCTTGTTTTCATTTGGATGCCCATTTCTGGATTGGGTCTTTAAATGTTCGGGGCCTAGTGTTTTTTAGTTCTTTATAAACTCTACAGAGCAGACCTTTGTCTGAGTACTTATTTGTCATGATTTTTTCCAAATTTGTGGGTTGACTTTTCACTTTGTTGGTAATTTCTTTTGATGTGAAATAACTTCTCAGTAAGAGCAGATCCCAGCTCTTAATTCTTTCAACTGTTACCCATGCGATTTGATTTCTGTCCATGAAGTCTTTGCCTACTCCTATTTCTTAAAGTGTTCCTCCTACTTTCTCTTCCAAGAGATTTTGTATCTCTGCTTTAATATTTAGATGTTTAATCCATTTTGACTTTAGTTTAGTGCATGGTGATAGACCTGGGTCAAGTTTTAGTTTTCAGCATGTAGAGAGCCAGTTTCTCCAGCATCTTTTGTTAAAGAGGCTATCTTACTTCCAGTGAGTATGTTTGTCGCCTTTGTCAAAGGTAAGGTGGCTGAGTGTGTTTGTAGGGGCTTCGGGGTCTTCTAATCTATTCAATTGATCCTCAGGTCTATTTTGTTGCCATTACCATGCTGACTTTATCACAGTAGCCTCGTAGTATAATTTTAAGTCAGGAGTTGTAATGCCTCCAGCCTTATCTTTATTGTCCAATATTGCCTTTGCTATTCTAGGTCTTTTTTTGATTCCAGACAAATTTTAAGAATGATTTCTCTGGGTTTGTGAGGTATGTCTGTGGTAGTCTGATAGGGATTGCGTTAAATCTGTACAGCAGTTTTGGGAGTATGGCCATCTTCACAATGTTGGTTCTTCCCATCCACGATCATGGAATATCTTTCCATTTTCTGAAAACCTCTGTGATCTCTTTTTTCAGAGTACTGTAATTTTCCTTGAAAAGATCTTTGACTTCTTTATTTAGATTAATTCCAAGGTATTTCATTTTCCTCGGCGCTATGGTAAAAGTTATTGTTTCTATACTTTCCTTCTCAGTGTGTTTGTTGTCTGTGTAGAGGAATGCTATTGACTTTTGGGTATTGACTTTATAGCCAGCTATGCTACTGTATTAATTCTAGTAGCTTCTTGGTGGAGTTTTTTGAGTCTTCCACTTAAAGTATCATGTTATCTGAAAGGAATGTTAATTTAACTTGTTCTTTTCCTATTCTTATTCGTTTCATTACTTTCTCTTGTCTAATGGTTGTAGCTAATGATTAAAGAACTGTATTGAATAGGAGTGGTGATACAGAACATCTTTGTCTATTACCAGAATAAGAGTAAGAGATTGTAGTTTTTCCTCATTTAGGAGTATGTTAGCCATTATTTTTTTGTAAAAGGCATTTACCAGATTGAAGTAGAGGCCTTCTCTTCCAATTTTCTGTAGGACTTTGAACAAGAATGAGCGTTGTACTTTGTCAAAAGCCTTTTCTGCATCAATGGAGATGATCATGTGGTTTTATGCTTTTGGTCTATTGAAATATTGTATTACATTTATAGATTTTTCAATATTGATCCATCCTTGCATCCCTAGGATGAATCCTACCTGGCCATGGTGTATGATCTTCTTGATGATTTGCTGTATTCTCTTTGCTAGTATTTTATTGAGGATTTTGGCATCTATGTTCATGAGGGAGATCAGACTGTAGTTATATTTCTTACTTGCATCTTTCCCTGGTTTTCGTATCAGCATAATACTTGTCTCTAGGAATGATTTTGGGAGGATTGCTTCCTTTTCAATTTCATGGAAGATTTTGAAGAATATAGAGACTACATCTTCTGTAAATGTCTTGTATAATTTGGCTGTGAATCCATCCAGACCTGGACTTTTATTTGCCAGTAGTTTTTTAATTACATCTCATATTTCACTGGGTCTTATTGGGCTATTGAGAGTCGATAAATCTTGTGGATTCAATTGTGGCAATTTGTATATTTCTAGGAATCTGTCCATTTCTTCTGTGTCTTCTATTGTGTGAGAGTAAAGATTCTCAAAGTAGCTATTGATAATCTTCTGAATTTCCACGGGGTGTGTGGTAATTACATCCTTTTCATTCCTCATTGCTATTATTTAAATTTTTTCCTTCCTCTTTTTGATGAGGCTAGCTAGGGGCTTATTGATTTTGTTTAATCTTTCAGAGAACCAGCTTTCTGCTTTTTTAATCATTTGAATTGTTTCTTCGTCTCAATTGAATTATCTTCTGCTCTAATCTTTATGATTTCTTCCCGTCTTTGGGCTCTG
>NW_004524740.1:11947-12386 GCF_000260255.1 Octodon degus | reverse complement strand
TATTCCTTTTCCTGTCTCTTGCTTTCATTCACCACCCCCTACTTCTTGAACATCCACCTACCCAAGAGACATCTTAGCGGTAACTGGCATGTCATGACAAGCCGCCCATATTCAAATAGCACAATGACAGGCACTCCAAACATGAAACTACTATTACAAATTAGCATCTGCAATGCAGTAGCTTAGTTCAAAGGTATCAGTATATATAGTTAGTCAGGGTGAGAGTCTTTCCAATTAACTGCTAGATTAAAGAATCTTCTGAATATTTTCAGGATCATTGCCTTGCTCAACTTTTACATATTACTGTATGGCTTGACGTTGTCATGTTTTGTAGCTCATGTCCTTTCCCTCTCTTGATTAGTTATTCCTTGAAATCCTGCTTTCCTTTTCCTTGTATTATATCTTTCTATTTGTATTTCTTCTTTGGAGTCCTTATACT
>NW_004524740.1:8593-9466 GCF_000260255.1 Octodon degus | reverse complement strand
GTAAGATAATGTGCATGGGATAATTTCTGTTTTCTTGCATATACTTAAGCATGCCCTATTTACCAGTATGTGGTCTATTTTAGAAAATGACCCATGTGCAGCTGAGAAAAATGTTTATTCAGCTTTGTGTGGGTGGAACACTCTGTATATATCTACTAAGTTCATTTGTTTCCAACTCTGGCTCAGTTCTGTTATTTCTTTGCTAAGATTTTGTCTGGTTGACCTATCTTTGGGAGATAAAGGGGTGTTAAGGTCTCCTGTTAAAATTGTGGCATTGAATATTAGATTTTTCATGTCCATAAAGATTTGCTTTATATAGTTGTGTGCTCCCGTGTTTGGTGCATACATATTTATGAGTGTTACCTCTTCCTCTTGAATTTTTCCCCTGACCAGTATATACTGGCCTTCTTTATTTCCCTTGATCATTGTTGCTTTGAAGTTGAGAATATCTGATAACGGACTTGCTACCCCTGCTTTTTTCTGAGGTGGCGGGGCATGTAGTATTGTTCCATCCTTTGACTTTCTGCCTCTGAATGTCTTTATGAGTTAAATGTGTTTCTTGTATACAACATATTGTTGGATTTTGTTTCCTAATCCTCTGTGCCAGTCTCTTTCTCTTAATTGGTGAATTGAGTCCATTTACATTAGTGGTTAGAATTGAGATGTATTGACTTAAGATTGACATGTTATTTACCTGTTATCGTTTACTCCTTTTTCTTATGTGTTAATTGCTTACCCTATTTAGTTGGTTGCTTCTGATCTCATTCGTGGAGTTCTGATCATTTTGGTCCCTCTCTAGAACATCTTTCAGTATCCTGTGTAAGGTTGTCTTTGTCATCGCGAAATTCATTAGCTGTTCTTTGTCATGGAAGT
>NW_004524740.1:0-7682 GCF_000260255.1 Octodon degus | reverse complement strand
TTTCTGCATTTGATTCTTTAGTGCAGATGTTATTAATTCAGGGATTTCTTTTTTCATTTCCAATCTGAGGTCTTCTACATCTTTCTGCAGCTATTTCTTTATTTCAGATTTCAGAAGCCGTTGATTCATTCCTTTCAGTTGTGTGATTTCTAATTTTTTCGGTGTTAGTGACCTCTGCACTTTTTACGTGTGGGCTTGGGTTCTGAGGTTGCATTTTGTTCCTTCTCGTCATTTTGTGGAGCTCTGTCTTCTGACCTTGTTGTAGATCTTTGTTGTAGTTATAACCTTCGAATGTACTGAAGTTGAGGTGCAGCTCTACTGAGTTTTGACTTATCCAGCTGCATCTGGCTTGGGCCTGGCTGTTGTGCTCAGCTCCTTCCTGCTGCTGCCCTTAAGGGTGAACTTGTTGTGCCCTGTGGAAAGATGTTCTGCTCCTGGACTAGCTGGTTGGATCTATCCTCTACACTCTCTGCAGGTATTGCAGCTGGAGGATTACACCTCAGGCATGTATGCCAGACCTGAGCTGTGCCTGGAGGGGGCAAGGTGAAGTAGGGGGAAGAGGAAGCTCTCAGCACACATTCACGGGACCTGGTCTAGGACTGGGTCTGGGGACTCCGGCACGGGCAAAGATTCCTACTCGGTGGATGAGGTGGGTAAGGCACTGCGGAGTGGTGAGGGGCGGCCCAAAGGGCTGGGAGAGGGTCCGGCTCACACTGCATCTGGGCTGGGACTAGTCCTGCCAGCGCAGTGTAGCAAGAAACTCTCCGCACTCACTGGACCTGGGCTAAGACTGGTTCTGGGGGCTCCCGGAACTTGGTAGAAAATCCTATTTGGCGGGCGGGGTGGGGGAGGCACTGCGGAGTGGTGAGGGGTGGCCCAAAGGGATGGGAGAGTGTCTGACCCACGCTGCACCTGTGCTGGGACTGGTCTCACCAGCACAGGGTAGCAGCGAAATGTAGATATTGTTGAATGTCTTGTTTAATTTCATCTGTGACCCATTGGTTTCTGAGTACAGTGGCACTTAATTTCCATGTATTTGAGGTTTTCTTCTGGTTTCTTTTGTTATTTATTTCCAGTTTCATTGCACTGTGGTCAGATAATGTGCATGGGTTAATTTCTGTTTTCTTACATTTACTTAAGCATGACCTATGGACCAGTATGTGGTCTATTTTAGAAACTGACCCATGTGAAGCTGAGAAAAATGTGTATTCAGTTGTGTTTCGATGGAACACTCTGTATATGTCCACACAGCCCGTTTGTTTCAACCTCTGGTCCAGTTCTCTAATTTCTTTGCTATGTTTTTGTCTGGTTGACCTATCTTTTGGAGATAAGGGTGTGTTAAGGTCTCCTGTTAAAACTATCGTATTTGATATTAGATTTTTCATGTTCATTAAGATTTGCTTTGTATATTTGTTTTCTCCTGTGTTTGATGCATACATTTTTATGAGTGTTACCTTTTACTCTTGTATTTTCACCCTAACCAGTATATAGTGGCCTTCTTAATTTCACTTGATCATTGTTGGTTTGAAGTTGAGACTGAGAATAGGATTACTCCCCCTGCTTTTTTCTGATGGGCTGAGGCATGCAGTATTGTCTTCCATCCTTTGACTTTCAGTCTATGAATGTCTTTATGAGTTAAATGTGTTTCTTGCATACAGCATATTTTTGAATTTTGTTTCCTAATCCACTGTGCCAATCTATTTCTCTTCATTGGTGAATTGAGTCCATTTACATTGATGGTTAGAATTGAGATGTAGTGACTTACAATTGACATGTTCTTTATTTGTTGTTGTTTACTCCTTTTTATCCTGTCTTTAAATGCTTGCCATATTTAGTTGGTTGCTTCTCATTTCATTCGTGGAGTTCTTGCGTCCCTATCTAGAACATCTCTCTGTAACCTGTGTAGGGTTGGCTTTGTCATCACGAAATTCTTTAGCTATTCTTGGTCATGAAAGTATTTCACTTCTACATCAAACTTGAAAGAGAGTTTTGCAGGGTATAGTAGTCTGGGTTGGAGTTTGTTTTCATAGAGGACTTGAAGTACTATGCTCCATGCTCTTCTTGCCTGCATGGTTTGTGAAGAGAAGTCAGCCTTAATTCTGATCAATTTTCCTTTGAATGTGATCTGTTTCTTTTCTCTAGAGGCTATCAGTATACTATTTTAGTGCTGAATGTCTGGGATCTTGACTATTATATGTCTCGGTGTGTTTTTTATTGGGTTGATGTTACTTGGAGTTCTTTATGCATCAGTTAACTGAATGTCAGATTGTTTCCTCATATTTGAGAAGTTTTCTGCTATTACTTCTGCCCATATTTTTTTAATGTCATTTGTATTGACTCCTTCTTTCTCACTGATGCCTATTAGTCTCACATTGTTCATCTTTGCATCATCTTGCAGGTGAAGGATTATCCTTTCCTACGTCCTCATTGTTTTTAAGAGATCCTTTCTTACCTTTTCACTAGTTACACCAGCATCTTCAAGATCTGAAACTCTGTCTTCACATTCACTTAAACGATTTTGCAAGCTTGTGATTGACAGTTTAATTTCCTCTATTTCTCTTTGACTCTGCTTCGTGCGATCTATTTCTTTCCTGTATTGCTCATTCAAGGAATCTGTCATTTTTCTAATCTTCTCTATTTTTTTTATCAATGTCTTCTTTAGAAGCAGTTAGAAATTCTTTTTCTGCTGTTTTTTTTAGATTGGTTTTCCTCCCTATGTTTATGTAGTTGCTTCTTTACATCAGATGCTCTGAGTTCTGAGAATTCTTTTTTTATTTCAGAAAAGAATTGCTCTCTGTGTTGCTCTATAACTTTCTGCTGTTGCTTATTTACTATTGACACTATTAATTCATGCATTTGAGCCAAACTAGTGTCCTCTGCACTTGTTCTGTGTGGGCTTTGGGTTTCTTCCATATGTTTCTGCATTTGATTCTTTACTGAAGATGTTATTCATTCAGGGATTTCTTTTTTTTATTTCCAATCTGAGTTCCTCTATACCTTTCTGCAGCTGTTTGTTTATTTCAGAAGCTGTTGATTCATTGCTTTCAGCTATGTCATTCCCAATTTGTTCTGTTTAGTGTCCTCTGCACTTGTTACAGGTGGGCTTGGGTTCTGAGGTTGCATATTGTTCCTTCTCATCATTTTGTGTAGCACTGTCTTCTGACCTTTGTTGTAGATCTTTCTTGCAGTTATAACCTTTGCACATACTGAAGTTCAGGTGCTGATCTACAAAGTTTGGATTTATCCAGCTCTGCCTGGCTTCGGTCTGGCTGCTGTGCTCAGTTCCTTCCTGCTGCTGCCCTTGGGGGTGAACCTGTTTTGCCCCTGTGGCAAGATGTTCTGTTCCTGGACTAGCTGGCTGGTTCTATCCCCCCAGGGATTGTAGCTGCTGGTTTTCACCCCAGGCTTTTATGCGAGGCCTGAGCTGTGCTTGGAGGGGACAAGGTTTAGTAATGGCGAAATGCAGCTCTCCCACACACTCACCAGGCCTGGGCTAGGACTGGTTCTGGGAGTTTCCAGAACACAGCAGACATTCGTACTCTGTGTGCTGGTTGTGTGTGGGTACTACGGAGTGATGGGGAGCATCCCAAAGGGGTGGAAGAAGGTTTCACTCATGCTGTGCCTGGGCTGGGACCAGGAGTAGGTCCCTCTGGCACAGGGTAGGGGGAAGCTCTCCCACACACTCACCGGGCCTGGGCTAGGGCTGCGTCTGGGGGTCCTGGAACAAGGCAGTAATTCCTACTCTGCATGCGGGTAGGGGATATGCTGCGGAGTGGTGGTGGGTGTCCCAAATGGGTGGAATAGGGTCTCACCCACGTTGCGACTGGGCTGTGACCAATAGGTCCCGCTGGTGTGGGAAGCGTATCTGGAAGCTCTCCCACACACTCACTGGCCCTGAGCTTGTACTGGGTCTGGGTGTTCCCGGAATGAGGCAGAAATTCCTACTCAGCGGTCTGGGTGGGGCAGGTGCTGCGGAATGGTGAAGGCATCCCAAGGGGGTGGAATAGGGTCTCAGCCATGCTGCACCTGGGCTGGGACCAGTAGTAGGTCACACAGGCACAGGGTAGCCAGAAGCTCTCCCACACACTCACCGGACCTGGGCTAGCCCTGGGCGAAATGTGTGACTTATTGTAACTGTCCTACTAAACTGTTTTGGAAATGTCTCAATGCTATTTCTTTATCAACAAAATTATTAATGAAGTAAAATAAAAAGGAATAATTTTTCAACATAAATGATAAAATTATTGAAAGAAAAAATGTAAATGATTGCATCCAAACCCTGCGGATGCTAAAAACTTTGACAGACTCCCTGAAATAGTTAATTAAAGGGAGTATGAATTACTGTAGTCTCACCTCAGAATTCATCTCCACCTACATTGCTTCAACCCTGTATACTCACCAGTGCTCTAGAATATATGCAGTAAGGGATTTTTTGCATTTCTCCTGTAATATAGAATTTGCTTTCTCCTGCTCAGGTCCAATCCCAAGGGTCTACATCTATTTTGCAAGAGAAAATTCCTTCTTGAAGATTGAGATGGCTACTGCAGAAATGAAGATACCTCTTGTAGAATCTGACTATGCTGAGCTGGTTGTAGATATAGGAACAATCACCCTAGGAGAGGAGGCTAGGGAAAGCATGGATTGTCAACTGAGAGCTCATGAGCGAGAAAAATTCCTAAGAGGTTTATCTGCTGCACTGAAGGGTAAAGTGTCAGTAGTCACAGGAAAAATTAAAAATGAAGACTATGTTTATGTACACGGAATAGGACAAGACTTGGAACAGCCTGTTAGGAAGATTGTATCAGATGTTCATAATCATCTTGATTTCGTGTTCAGAGAGAACACATTACTGATTTTTGTGAAGTGCAGCTTACGTGATGAGGAATATGGCACCTTGAACACTCATTTGTACCGAAGGAATATGACAGATGAAGATCAAATGAATGAGAGTGCTGCACTCAAGTTCCTCAAGGAACTGAAAAGAACTGGAGGAAGATCATATTCTACACCAATATTGACAGAAGACTGGGATGTTATGAATGAAAGTCACAATGAAGCCATTGCTGCTGAATTTTTTAACAGTAAAGGGCTTATAAAAAAGGAACAGTTCCACATTACTAAATCCAGTATGAAAATTGGAGATTTCCATGTTACTGAATCCACTCATGTTGAAATTAAGACACTCAAGACAGAAATGTGGTTGCAAGACATTAAAGAGAAGCTTTCTAAGTATGTTTCTGCATTTGCAAATACTGATGGTGGCTACTTGTTTTTTGATTTAGAAGAAAATTCAAAAGAAGCAACTGGATTTAAAGCAAACAAGTGTGATCTCCTCACATCAGAAATGCGTATACAACAGACCATCAGGAAACTGCCTGTCTATCATGATGTGTCTGATAATGCGAGCTTCTTCCTCAGATTACACACAACTCAGCTGTCCTTCCCTAGGGATTGTGTCTGCTAATTTTCACCAGTTTTATTAAGAGCTGTTTTACTCAGGTATTATTATTTATGCACATATTGCTATTATATATATATATATATACATATGCGGCCAGTTAAAGAAAGGAGTTAACAATAAGGATTCCAACATGATGGGACAGTGTTCTCTTTCAGACATGAGTACAGTCAAGAAATTTCAAATTATATTACTCAATCTTCTTTCTCTGCCTTACTCTTATGAGTGACTTCTTCCTTTCTTACACACACTCAGAAGATACACTAGACCGTAAGCCATTATCTGCACTCTGTACTGTCTTAGATACTTTTCACTCAATGCTTGGACAAAATGCCTGACACTCAAAGTTAAGGATGGAAACATTTATTTAATTCACAATTAGTGCAGATTTCAGTCCAAGGTTTGGAGCTCGCCTAACATAAAAGTCCATGTTAGGGGTCTGATGGATCTGTGATGGATGCTTACTGCAAAAACAAGGCTGGAGCTGCTCCTGGAAGTGGAATGCTCCATCCTTTCTCAGTTCTGTTTGGCATCATTTAAGTGATGAGTCCTTCTAGGGAGGAGCCTGTTCACCCTTGGGTGTGGAATCACTGAGCCAATTTAGTTAAGCTTTTAACTTCTCAAATTTATACAATGTATCAACCACTACAGTAGCTCTGTGTTTTATTAAGGTTTTTTTTTGTATGAAACCCAGTTTTTTTTTTTTTGATCTACAGCTTTGGAGCTTCCAACTTATACTTAATTGGCAATGTTATGTTGGTGACAGCATATGATGACAGGCAGCATGTGGCAGAACAAACCTACTCACCTCACAGGGAGTAAGAGAGAGCAAGAGGAAGGAGGAAGTGCTAGGGCCCCACGACCCTTTTTAAGGGCCAAGGAAGGAAAGGGAAGAAGCTATAGCCCCCAGTCTTCTGCAGTAGAGATCTGAGTCCCCAGCAGAATTGACTGTTTTACTCTGGTTGCAAATGCAGTGCTCTTTCTAAGACCTCTCACTGACCCACCACTTGCTAAAGGTCTACCAGCTCCCTATAGTACCATCCAGAGAGCAAGCCTTTGCCACATGAAGCTTTGGGTGACAGTTGGGATCTCAACTATAGCATTATCTCCTTAGCTGACCAAAATTCTTGTTCACTCCATAAAGCCAAATGCATTCATTTCATGTGCAAGTATCATAAATTCTTCATTGCCTTGACTTGGCTCCAATATCCAAATGTAAAATCTCCTCTGAGACTCAAGGTAAATTCAGTTTGTAAGTCTTCTATTAAAAAAAGGCATGTCATTTTATATTTGTGTATGATATAATGTTGCTAGTCACAGGATGAGTATTCACATTTGAAAGCATAGGACAAGTGCAGAGAGTTACAGGACCAAAGTAAAGCCACAACTCAACAGAGCAAACATTAAATCTTACAGCCTATGTCTGGCATCAGGGACTTACTATGCCAATGACTTTGCTGAGCACATGGTGGAAGAAAACTGCTCATCTCATAGCTGGGCAGCGAATGCCAGAGAAGGGAAGGGCATGTAATGCACTCCCCAGTACACTTTGAACTAGTTAGTATTCATCTTTTGAAAGCTTGCTCTCCACCTAGTAGCAGCATCCTAAAGAGCCAGCCTCTTGTACATGGAGCTTTGTGAGAGCAGCGGGATCTTTTAAGGTGGAAACAGAAGCTTCCTCCCTAATACAAAAATCCACTTCACCCCAGATATTTCCTCCATACCCCTTTTGTGCTTAGATTTTATCAAAGATACTTCAAGCCTTGCTCTTCCTCTTTCTCCTCTTCCTTCTCCTCTCCCTCTCTTACTTCTCTTCTACTTCCTTCTTCTTGAGCTCAATTTCAGCAAGAACTATATCAGAAACACTAATATCTTTTATTAGTGTCTTCATCTTTCCTTATCTTCTCATATACCTTTTCCCTTTAAAAATTCTCCTTCTTACATTTGTAAGAAAAAAAGATTTTACTTTCAATTTTACTCCTAAGAAAACAATAGTGCTAGTATTTTATCTGTGTGCAGAAGAGAAAAGCTTCCCATGCAATGGGATGAGCAGTAGAAACTTCTGATGAGTCTGTGAGTGGGAGCTTCTTCCTCAGACTACACACAACTCAGCTGTCCTTCCCTAGGGATTGTGTCTGCTAATTTTCACCAGTTTTATTAAGAGCTGTTTTACTCAGGTATTATTATTTATGCACATATTGCTATTATATATATATATATATAC
>NW_004524739.1:6181640-6182668 GCF_000260255.1 Octodon degus | reverse complement strand
GATGAGCATTTTTCTTTGATGAGGTTCTAACTTTTACTCGGGGTGGTCTTGTGTTGTTCAGTTTTTCAAGTAGTGAGTTTTACTGTGTATATTCTATGTAGATTTGCATCATAAATGGGTTTAATGGTCTTTTTTAATTCCTTAATGTCATGCCCATTCTTTTCCTTCTCTACAGAAGTTCTCTAAAAAGCAAATGAGGCAGTTTACCGCCAGCAGGGCTGGCATTTTGGTGTTCTAGGCAGGAATTTATTTTGCAAAACCTGTGATCAGATCATTTTATGTATATGCAACCTAGATTCAATTCCAATTACCCGGTTCTAGTTTTCACTTTGGAATGATTTAAAATTTGTAAGCAATTAAGAAACTATGTTTTGGGGCCTGGGAGATAGCTCAGTACAATAAGCACTTGTCGGGAAAGTACAGAGTCCTGAATTCACTCTCTAATACCACACACACAAAAAGGAAAATATGTTTTTTGTCTTTCACATGGCCCTATTGCATTAGAAATACAACTTTCCCAACACTTATATTCATATATTACCATTCTAATAGCTAAATTGGAAAATAATGAACATATCAAAGGAAAATGTCCTCTGTTGTTTTGTACTTTTTAGGCAAATGTTTAAATACAATCACTTGTTCATGTGCCAGGTATGCCTTTACTGTTCCTCTGCTGTAAAAGTTTGTTTTCTTTTGATTTTATAATGAAAAATCTTCTTTGGTCATCATAGTGTGATCTCTATTTCTGTATCTGTTTCACATTTAAAAGCTTTCAATGAAACCTTGGATACACAAAACAAATGAAAACTAATAATTAAATAAAATGAAACCTGTCTTTATCAGTTGATGACATAACTACCTGCACATTAGGTCCAAGCGGGCTACAGTACTAGTGAGGAGAGTGGGTCACAGGCTACATTATGAGGGTGTTTGAAATGCATTGGATGGGAGACTGAAGCAAGAGGATCCCATGTGAGGTCAACCTGGGCGACAGGGTGGAAGCCTATTAGAAGGAAGGAAGCAGGGAG
>NW_004524739.1:6176249-6178941 GCF_000260255.1 Octodon degus | reverse complement strand
ACCATAATAATTGTGATGGAGATCAAATCCAAGGCCTTACACATGCTAGGCAAGCACTCCGCCAATGAGCGATAGCCTTAGGTCCTTCTCTATGTCTCTCTACATTTTTTTCTCAGTCTTCTTTGCTGTACTCATAAAAGTTGTGTCATTCACAATTCTGCACTTGGTAGTCTCTTTTGATTTTATCAACTTATCCTCAGAGATACCATTCTCTCCCAAGGTTTCAGTGACCACGTAGAATCATCTAGAGTCTCTATCCAGATCTCTAGCTGGCGGTGCACATCCACATCCACAGACATCTCAGTGCAACATCTCCCGTCTAGTTTTGCTCAAAATCTAGCAGTCTGAGTTCTCCACTCTCCATCAAGGCACCTAAGGTAGAAACCATTACACACGCAACTGGCGTCATTGTCATCACCCTTAATATTTTTAAAGAGGCCATTAAAGAGTTTACATACATTTTCTTAATCTTCCCAACCAGATAAAAGGCAGATATTTTTAAACCACTATTACTGGGATATGCCCACTAAAGAAACTCATTCAAGGTCACACAGCAGGTATGGGGGTGGCATTCAAATTCAGTCCTGATTCTGTAGCCTTTTCTCCTCTTCTCTTCTCTTTGCTCCCTTCCATCTCCCTCTCCCTCTCCTCCCTTCCTCTTCCTTTTCTTTCTTTCTTTCTTTTTCTTTCTTTTTTTCTTCTAGTGAGAGTCTCACCCCACTGTGCAATTCAAGCTGGCTTTGAACTCACAGCAATCCTGCCTCAACTCCTGGAATGCTGGGATTACAGGTGTGTGCCACCATGCCAGGCTTTTCATCTTTTCCTAATATTTGTTTTGAACTTTTTCTTCTATTCTGCATAAAATACTTAATAAATTATATAAACTATAGTCACTTTTTTTTTTTTTTTTGGAGGGACAGGGTCTTACTTATAGGTGAGGCTGGCCTTGAACTCACTGTGTAGCCCTGGCTGGCCTCAAATTTGCAATGATCCTCCTGCCTCAGGCTCCTGAGTGCTGGGATTGTACAGGTCCATCACTATGCCCTTTTCTGAATCACACTGGTTTCTAAATAGCAGCGCTCTCCTAAATAGGACCAGGATTTCTTTCTTTTTTTTTTTAATATTTATTTATTTTTATTTTGTGTTTGTGTGTGGCCAGCTCAGCCCACCAGGGGGTGGGGCTGGCTGGCATGTGGTGCTGGGGGATTGAACCGTGGTCCCTGTGCTTTGCTTAGCTTAGCTTGTTGTATGTAGGTGCTTTAGACCACTGAGCCATCTCACCAGCCCAGAACCAGGCTTTCTTGAAGAAGTACCTGATTCCAGGGCTGTTCACAGCACAGTTTGCACTTACAGGACCAGAAAAAGTATAACACAAGCCAAGACTTTTTTTTGGGGGGGTGTATATTTTAAGGAAGGGACTACAGGGTGTTCAGGTTCTCACTACTAGATCGGACTCATAATGATCCACCTATTTACAACCTCCTGAGAGCTGGGATTACAGGCATGTGCCTGGCATGGCAGGCCCTGGGCAAGACATGTTTTTTTAAAAATTTATTTTTATATAGAATTATTGGGGCCGGGGAGATGGCTCAGTGGAATAAGTGTTTCCCCAGCAAGCACAAGGGTCTGAGTTCAATCCCCGGTTCTGCCAAAAAAAAAAAAATTATTATTTTTATAATAAACCCAGGATATCTTGTACCAGAAAGTAAGATTTTTTCAAAGAAAACGTGGGACATGTGGATACAGAAACTGGCTCAGATGGGTTTCCACTGGAAACCAGTAGAACCCAGGTTCCAAACCTGGGACAATCTGAGCATTTAAATAAACAATAATAGATCACAATCTAATCAATACAACAAAAATCATGAGTCCATATATTTTTTAAAATTGTGCCAGGCATAGTGGCACATGCCTCTAATCCCAGCCCGAGGGAGGCTGAGGCAGGAGGATTATTACAAGCTCAAAGCCAGCCTGCTGAAGTACCTAGGGAGTTCAAAGCTGGCCTGAAGGACGATGTAGTAAGACCTGTTTAACACCCCTGCCCCCAGTGTAAAATACGTCAGGTCAGTCGTGGGGGCACAAGCCTGTGATTCCACTACTCTGGGAAGTGGGGCAGGAAGACGGCACGGGCACGTTTGATACAGCTCAGCGCTGTGGGTTTGGTTCGATTACCAGTACCGCAAATAAGCAAGTAACTTACAAAATGTAAAACAGCTTGATGAAGGGTTGGGGAGACAGCTCAGTAGAATGAGCGCTTGCCTGGTAAGCACAAGAGCCTGAGTTCAATCAGGCTGGTTCCACCAAAAAAAAAAAAAAAAAAAAAAAAAAGGCTTCATAAGAAACGGGTAATTTATGTACAAGCTGGGTTTTCTTTTTTCACGGTACCGGGGATTGAACTCAGGATCCTGTACTTGCCGGGCAAGTGCTTATTCTACTGCGCCACCTCCCCGGACCCCCAAACTGGTTTTTCACCGCCAAGAGGAAAGATGTGATTTTACAACACAGAAGGCTGGCAGACATCAACTCGAGATAAAAGAGAACATCCTTAGGTAACGAGCCAGACCGCACCCGCGCGCCTCTCGGTCGCTGAGGACACCGCGGGCCAAGTCCCGCGAAGCCGCACAACCTGTCGCCTCCCCGCCAGGAGGCTCCGCGCACCTTCCCGCCTTTCCCCGGCCGAGCCGGGCGGTGG
>NW_004524739.1:6173651-6175849 GCF_000260255.1 Octodon degus | reverse complement strand
TCCCGACTCCGGCCGCGCCCTGCTGCATGAAGTTCTTGCGGAGCTCGGGCAACAAGAAGTAACTAGACTTTTAAAAAATTATGATGGTAAAGACATATAAACATGAAATTTATCATTTTAAGGCACGACTCATTGCAGTTAAATATTTTCAGTGTCGTGACCTCAGCGCCATCAAAATCTCTTTGCATCTTTGGTTCTGGGGTGAAGCCAGGGGTTTCCACATACAAAGCTCCATCACTGAGCCACGTCCCCACTCTTCCTGAACATCCATGCATCCTTCCTTCCTTCCTCCCTTCCTTCCTTTTTTCCTCCCTCTCCATCTCTCTCTTCGCCTTCTCTCCCTTCCGCCCTCCTTTCTTTACCAGGGACTGGGAATCGAACACAGGACCTCGTGCTTGCCAGATTCCAAAATTTTCTGTCACCTCAAGGAAAACCTACACACACTGGCAGTCATTCCATCTTCCCTCCCAGCAGCCACCACTCTGCCTTTTGTCTATAGATTTGCCTATTCTGGATATTTCCTATAAATGGAATTAAATAATGTATTGTCCTTTGTCACCCACTGGCTACTCTCATCCACATTTTAGTTTATCTGTGTCATGCAAATAAGAATTTCAGGCTTTTTAATGCCCGAGTAACTTCCTGTTTGCACACACCGTTTTGATTTTATCTACTCTTCAGTTGATGGTTCTCCATTTTGGTCATCATGGCTAGAGCTGCTCTGGGTGTTTCTGTCCAAGTTTTGTTTGAACACCTATTTTCAAATTCAGTGATTTTGTGTATATAACTAAATAGACATTTTTTGTTTGTTTGTTTGTTTTATCTCTTTGAGACAGGATCTCACTATGCAGCTCAGGCTGGCCTTGAGCTCACTTTGTAGCCCAGGCTGGTCTAAAACTTGAGATGATCCTCCTGCCTCAGCCTTCCGAATGCTGGGATTACAGGCATGGGCTACCATGACTGGCTAACTAAATAGACTTTTATTCTCTTTCTAGTACTTTTACTCTCTTTTCTACAATAGCCACCAGGAGTCTTCCCACATTAAGTCTGGGATTTCTGTAGGGTATCATTAATGCTCTCCCATGTCCCTGCCACAATATTGTCGATCTAGGAGACATGAAGTCAACCCATCCTGTCCTCTCCAAAGCCCCTTTTTAGGAACCCTGTCCCCTGTCCATCCAGCCCCACCTCCTAGTGAGGATCCTGAGCTGCCCTGATCCAGAGGAAGCTGTATGATCTGCGAGGCCTCTTCCTTCGCTGGGTAGAAATGGAAGTGTTCTGCTCCGGAAGCCTTTAAGTGAAGCATAGAGTGGTCCAGCCAGGGCTAGGGCAGCCATCTGGACCTGGGGAATGGGCAGAGGCAAGCTGGTCTCTTGAGAGTGGCTGGGAAACCTCACACCCGCATGGGGAACAACAAAGGAGCCTGGGCACAGAAAGGGAAGTGACCAACCAGGACAGCCTCGGCCCTGTTTTCTGCCTCCCGACAATCAGTTCATTTCCTCTCCTATAAGGTTCATAATGTCACACATTTTCACTTGAAACAAATCCTGTTAAAACAGCTTTCAAATTTGATTTTGCATCAGTGTTCTCCAAGATGGGGTCCAGCAGTAGCTCAATGGTAGAGCATGGGTTCAATCCCCAGCACCGCAGCACAATAGGAAAGAAAATCCCAAGATGATACTGATGCTGTTTGGTTAGTCTTGGACCCACCCCAGGGAAACCACTGCCTTAAACCTACTTGTATGTTCCTTGAAGACAAAAGTGTCCTGAGCAAGACAGGTGCTGCTAAATTGGAAGTCCCTGGAAGAGCCAGGATCCTAGCTGTCTCCAGTGTTCACCATTAGAGTGTTCACGGAAAAGTCTGCGGCCAGACCTAACCTCCCTGCCACTTCCAGGGATCCATAGGGGTACCGAGAATACACCAAGGACATTCAGTGTTGAAGGGGGAGGACAGGGTGTTTACCCTTCCACCTGGCACAGGCCATTCAAAGCAGTACAGGTCCCAGCGCCTCACCAGATGATTCTTTGTTTCTCTCTCCCCCACCCCCGTGTGTGTGTGTGTGTGTGTGTGTGTGTGTGTGTGTTTGTGGCTGACTCAGCCCTCCTTGGAGGCGAGGCTGGTGCTGCATGTGGTGCTGGGCATTGAACTGTGGTCCCTGTGCTTTTGCCTAAAGGCTCTTTAGACAGCTGAACTATCT
>NW_004524739.1:6169129-6172007 GCF_000260255.1 Octodon degus | reverse complement strand
AAAAAAAAAAAACAGTTTTGAGTCATGTGCTATGAGATGAGCTAACCCACTTGGAAGCTTGGCAACAGATCAAATCAGTCTCTGTCTTTCTTCTAATAGTTCTTGGAAACTATGTGAGACTGCAAAACTCAGAGCTCAGAATGACTGTGCAGCCTTTGACTTTTATGTAATCTGCCTTACTTCTTTCTTTTGTAGATACTGCATTACTCCTTCAGCCAAGAGTGGTTCAGTCTTCCTGCACAAAATCAAGAATGTTCTTTCTTTCTTTCTTTCTTTCTTTCTTTCTTTCTTTCTTTCTTTCTTTTCAGTACCTGGGATTGAACTCAGGACCCCGTGCTTGCCAGGCAAGCACTTATTCTACCGAGTTATCTCCCTGGCCCGGAAAATATTTCATATTACAAAAAAAAAGGGGGTCCGGGAAGATGGCTCAGTGGAATAAGTGCTTCCCTGACAAGTGCAAGGGCCTGAGTTCAATCCCCGGTTCCACCAAAAAAACCAAAAAGCTGGGCCAGGTGTGGTGGCACACACCTGTAGTGCCAACACTCAGGAGGCTGAGGCAGGAGAATCACCATGAGTTCAAAGCCCACCTTCACTATATAGCATACACTGTCTCAAACAAACAAACAAAAAATCTGATTCTAATACCATAGGACAAAGATGTTGGAAATGATATCAAATGGAAATTTCTCCTGTTATGAGCTCTATTTAATAGTTCTGGATATTTTGTTGGGGTTTTTCTTAGCTAAAGTCTTGTCCATTAAAATTCTTTTTTTTTTTTTTTCTTTTTCTTTTTTCTCTTTTCTTTATTTTTGGCGGAAACGGGAATTTAATTCAGGCACTTGTGCTTGCCAGGGAAGTGTTTATTCCACTGAGCCATCTCCCCGTCCCCTGAAATTCTTTATAAGAGGGGGTTCGATACCTGACACCACAGGCCATGCTGGCCCTATCCTCTGGCACACTGAGCCAGCCACCGAGACTGGGCATGGTGGCGTGCACCTATAATCCCAGCACTGGGGAGGCTGAAAACAGGAGGATCACTATGAGTCCAAGCTGTGTAGTGAGACCCTTTAACAACCAAATGCATTTAAAAAAAAAAAGAAAGAAAGAAAATTCTTTATAAGAATTTCCTGTAAAATAATTACTCTGAAGTTGAGCACAGTGGCACACATCTACTTAGGAGACTGAGGCAGGAGGATGGCAAGTCCCAGGCCAGATTGAGCAATTTAGAGACCCTGTGTGAAAAGAAAAAGGGCTGCGGATGTAGCTCAGTAGTAAAACACTCCTGAATTCAATCCCAGGTACTAAAGGAAAAAAATTGCCCTGAGAAAAATAGTTTAACTAGAGTTATAAATGTTCATGAACTCAATCACATGACAAGATCAAACTTCACCTTCCTATTTTATTTATTCTACATAAACTGCTGTATCCATTTTGACTTTAGCTATTCTAACATTTGCAGGTCTCTACTTCAGGTCAGCTTCAAGTTCTGGAAAATCAGAAGACACATTTGTTTGTGAGAACAAACCAAGCAAGACATTTTTCTTGAACCTGCCCAAGGTTGTTCCTGTTCTAAACCTGTCACTGGGGTGTCTCAATCTGGCTTCATACAAATCAAGAGGAAAATTTAGCTTGAGACTATTTCCTGTTTACCCCTTCATCAATTTAATCGAATTAAAGATAAATTGCATCTTTGACAGCCCTAAATTAATTTTATTCTTAAACTTGATAAATATTTCATTAAGGGCTAGAAATAGTACTTCTAAATATTTTTGGACAAGTGACTAATCTATTCTTTTATAATTGTTATATGTTATGGCAGACCTTTAATTAAAATTTGTACTTTCAGTAGGTATATTAAAACCCACTGGTTTGGGGCTGGTGAGATGGCTCAGTGGTCTAAAGCACCTACTTAGAACAAGCTTAGCAAAGCACAGGGACCACAGTTCAATCTCCCAGCACCACATGCCAGCCAGCCCCGCCCCCTGGTGGGCTGAGCTGGCCGCGCGCACACACACACACAAATAAATTTTAAAAATTTTTTTTAAAAAACCCACTGATTTGAGAAATGCTTAAAATACCTTGTTACTGGCCACCATAATAGTACAAAGACTGCTGAACTAAATATCTAGTATTCAGTTTTGAATAAGATTATCCTTGTCAGTTCTCTGAACCATGCCTAATTCACACTTCAAAAATCAACTACAGAAGTTGGAAAAAGTACCTTCAAGAAAATTAGGATATATTTTTTATGGTTGGAAATTTTTGCAAGTAAAACATACTATTAAAACATACGATAAGTAACTGAGCAAAGGCAATTCTGATGTGTGGTGTGTGTGTGTGTGTGTGTGTGTGTGTGTGTGTGTGTGTGTGTGTGTGCACGTGTCTTGCTGCAGATGTGTGTAGGTAATACAGGACACAGAAGTTAAATTAGCTGCTCAGCTTGCAGCTTCCTCCCCCCCCCGTCTAAGCATTGCAAGAATGCAGGCTGTGCACAGTCGCACAAAGCCTACTTTATTTCAAGAGGCCAAAACAGCATTTTGGTCTGATAGGTATCCAAGGGAACAAATGCTATCTGTGGATGGCCTTTTCTGCCTGCCCAAACATGTTTGTTGTTATCAGTCGTGGCCTGTCAGGACTTGGGTCTCTGATCCTAACCAGCTGTGTAGGAAGTAAGGAGAAAGTCATTTCTTCCCTCTGTGAAATGAAATCAGACTAGACTATTTCTAAAGCCCTTTCTAACTCTCAAATCCTTTGATTTAATGGTCCTGTGCTCTATCTATCCTGATTTCTGGGTGTACAAGTCAGTTTACCCAGCCAGCCAAGAGCCAATCCAGACACCAGGGGGCTCCTCCCTACTTGTCACAGTAATAATATTTTT
>NW_004524739.1:6162534-6168194 GCF_000260255.1 Octodon degus | reverse complement strand
TTTCAGCCTCCCAAGCGCTGGGATTACAGGTGCGCACACCACCATGCCCAGTCTCAATCCCTGTCTCAGCACACCCTGGGGGTGGGGCTGGCACAGCAGGCCAGGGATCGGATCCTGGTCCTTGCATCTGCCTAAGCAGGTGCTTTAATCCACTGAGGTATCTGGCCGGCCTTGTGACTTTTTTTGAGATAGGATCTTGCTTTGCAGTTCAGGCTGGCTTTGAGCTCACTTTGTAGCCCAGGCTGGTCTCAAACTCACAATAATGCTCCTGCCTCAGCCTCCCTAGTGCTGGAATTACAGGCATGTGCCACCGTGCCCCACCACTCTGTGACATTTTGATGGAGCCATTTTGATTATTTATCCAACTCTTACACATACTTCAGCAAAATTTGCAAACAGCATTAATCATAAGTAGCTAAGGATTATTATTCAAGACAGGAAAACTGAGTTGGTATTAGCTGTATTTAGTAGTAATTCCTCTGGTTATATTTTATAAGAATTAGGTGGAATACCTACAATGTAATTGCTTTGCATACTGTTTGGTAAAAGATTAATAAAACCTATTCCTTTTTAGTTGTTTTGTTTATTTGTTTGTTTTTTGAGATAAGGTCTTGCTATGTGGTTCAGGCTGGCCTTGAGCTCACTGTGTAGCCCAGACTGGCCTCAAACTCTTGATGGGCCTCCTGCCTCAGCCCCCCAAGTGCTAGGATTTTTGTGTGTGTGTGTGTGTGTGTGTGTGTGTGGAACCGGGGATTGAACTCAGATCCTTGCGTTTGCCAGTAAAGTGCTTATCCTACTGAGCCATCTCCCCGGCCCCAAGTGCTAGGATTATAGACATGCACCGCCATACCCGGCCAACACTGATCTTGAACTCACTGTGTACCTCCAACTCATGATGGTCCTCCTGCTTCTGTCTCCCTAGTGCTGAGATTACAGTGTACACCACCATGACCAGCGCTATTCCCTTTCTGAGTGAGCTTTTGACCTTGGTTCTCTTTTCTAGCTCTGTTGCTCTAGAAACTGACAGAGTCATAGGTTAACTACGTTGCTACACAACATTAACGTAGGGTAGAAATGACTCATAAATGGTAAACTGCACCTGGACTAGGCTTGGAGAACTATAAAAACCTGATAGGAAGCCATAGCTTTGGGCTTCCCAAGAACAGAGACGCTTGGAACTGCCATGTCGTTCATAGAATCCCCCTAGAGATTATGTCTATGGAGCTGTAATAAGAGATATTTGCTCCTGTGTAACAAGAGGCTTTTAAACTAAGGCAGCTTCCATACTTGCCTCACCTGTCTCCTGGCACCTGAGCTACATCATACAGGTGGGTGCAGGAACTCCTGCAGAAGAACATCTCGTTCTGCAGTGCCGTCCATCTGTGCTTCCCATCCTTTGTCCTTCTAAAAGAATCTGATGTTAAACTTGGTGGCATATAAGTCTGAAGGCTTATAAATATTCAGTTGAGCTTAAGTAGACCTTTTTTTTTGTACCAGGAATCGAACTCAGGACCTTGTGCTTGCCAGGAAGGCACTTGTGCCACTGAGCTATATGCCTGGCTTATGTAAACCTCTTGGAAGGCACTGTGTAGCTTGTTTTACTGGTAGTAGTAGAAGGCCCCCAGGGGCTATGGATGGGTAGTAAAAAAAAATGTGCAGGGGCTGGAGAGATGGCTCAGTAGTCTAAAGCACCTACTTAGAACAAGCTTAGCAAAGCACAGGGACAACGGTTCAATCCCCCAGCACCACATGCCAGCCAGCCCCGCCCCCTGGTGGGCTGAGCTGGCCACACACACACACACACACACTAAATAAATGTAAAAATAAATAAATAATTTTTAAAAATGTGCAGCAATCTGGCTTTTTTTTTTTTTCTGTTACTGAAGAAAATCGTGATCATCCCCTTCTCAGTCTTCCTGACAGATAATCCATGTCCATCACACATCAGCAAGACACATATCTGAGGTTGATGCCTTCCTTGAAACCCCCAATCTTGCTACTATGAAACCCTCCTCGGGGCCGGGGAGATGGTTCAGTGGAATGAGTGCTTCCCTAGCAAGTGCAAGGGCCTGAGTTCAACCCCTGGTTCCTCAAAAAGAAAAGAAAAGAAACCCTCCTCATCAAAGCACCTAATCCCTACCCTCACCTCCACAGGCGAAGGCCTTTAATAAAATGCTAGCTGTACAAATTGCCTCCACCAGAGCCAGACTTGTCAAAAAAGAGCTGTCAACAGAAAAATTATCTATACAGAGGCTCAAAACAGATGCTAAATGTCCCTCTTCAGCTATGAAGGTCCTGTATCGTGATCACATGACTTACTGTCACCTTTGAAAACTAGGACATGTTAGTAACCAAGAAAACTGCTCCTTTCTCCTCTAAAACTTGTCATCTTTCTCTACAGAAGCATCATTTAAAGACAGGAACTCCATTTTCTAGTACAATGGTGAAAGGCTTGAGAAATACAGGCGTTATTAGGCAGAAAGTACTATAAAAGAATAAAAAAGCAATGAAACATCATCTAACACATGCAACTAAATAAACTGTTCCACTTTGGGTTAGAGGGTCACATATTCACAAGAAAGCACAAGACAAGCTCCAGAAAGCTCAGAAAGCGATGAAAGGAAGCCCAGTGGCAATGCTCAAACAGCATGAGAAGGGCTCATCACCCACCCAACCTTTTTTTTTTAATTATTTATTTATTTTTCTGTGTGTGTGTGTGTGTGTGTGTGTGTGTGTGTGTGTGTAGCCAGCTCAGCCCACCAGGGGGCGGGGCTGGCTGGCATGTGATGCTGGAGGATTGACCCACAGTCCCTGTGCTTTGCTAAGCTTGTTCTAAGTAGGTGCTTTAGACCACTGAGCCATCTCACCAGCCCATCCCTGTCCTATCCTTATATGCTAGACCTCACAGAGGTATTTCTCCAGTGCACAAAGGGCCCAAAGCAGACCTAGACAAAGATCTCACATAAGGGCTGGGGAGACAGCTCGGCAGTCTAAGCACCTGACTGGTAAGGGCAAGGACCCAGGTTCAATCCCCAGTACTGTATGCTGTGCTGGGGGGCCAACCCGGCCACTGAAACCAGTGTGGTGGCACATGCTTGTAAACCCAGTGACGGGGAAGCTGAGACAGGAGGATCACTACGAGTCTGAGCTTCATAGAGAGACTCTGTACCAAATAAATAAATAAATAAGATTATTTTTTTTTAAATCTCACATAAGTCCGAGACCAGTGGGCAAGGCCACTTCCCTCTTCCCACTGCTCTCAATCAGCACAATCAGCCCTGCCTGGTGACCTCCTCTGGGCAGGTTCATCATGACGTCAGCGAGCAACAACAAACAGCCTGTCATAACACCCTGAGCCACCAGTATACTCAACTACACAACATTCTACAGGTCACTAAGTGGCAGTTTTCCTTTTCTTTTCATGTGTGTGCATGTGTGCGCATGCATGTGTGTGTATGTGTGTCTGAGACAAGGTTTCACTATGCAGTGCAGGCTGGCCTTGAACTCACATCGATCCTCCTGCCTCAACTTCCGTGCCAGAGAAAGCTTTCTTTTTTTTTTTAATTTATTTATTTGTGTGTGTGTGTGTGTGTGTGTGTGTGTGTGTGTGGCCAGCTCAGCCCACCAGGGGGCGGGGCTGGCTGGCATGTGGTCTGGGGGATTGAACCGCAGTCCCTATGCTTTGCTAAGCTTGTTCTAAGTAGGTGCTTTAGACCACTGAACCATCTCACCAGCCCAGAGAAAGCTTTCTTAAAAGAATATTCAAAGCCTAGTGGTTGCCAAAATATTTAATCAGTCTATACTCCCACCAATAGTGGAGAAGGGTTTCTTTTTCTCCACAGCCCTGTCAGCATCTGTTATTTGTTGGTTTCTTGATAGCAGCAGTTCTTTCTGGGGTGAGATGGAACCTGTGTTGTTTTAATGTGCAGCTCTCTTGAACCGGCCTGATAGCTCAGTGGACTAAAGCCCTGCTTACAAAGAGTGCAGTGTCCGGGGTTTGATCCCCAGGCCTGCTGTGCTGGTCCCACCCATCGGGTGTGCTGAGACAGAGATTGAGACTGGACATGGTGGCACATGCCTGCAATCCAAGCACTCAGGAGGCTGAAAACAGGCGGATCACTACGAGTCCAATCTAATAGTGAGATCCTGTAGACTCTGTCCTAAATACAGAAAAAAAATAATAATAATGTGCAGCACTCAAATGACCAAAGATGTTGAACATTTTTCATATATTTATTTGCCATTTGTATAAAGACTGAAAAATGCAGTAGGTATTGCAACTGTTCAAAAGGAAAGAAGGACTAGGGTGGGGGAAAGGGAAGGAAGGAAAAAGGAAAAAAGATTTAAAACAGGATAAAATGGAAACAAAGCTTTGTAAATAGGGAGCAGAAGATAGGAGAGGAGGAGACTGGGGGAAAAACAGAGGAATCAAAATATCATGTACATGTACAAATTCCCTATGGTGAATTTGATCATTATGTATATCTAAAATGTACCAACAAACTTAATTAATTAAAACATTTACAGGGGCCGGGGAGACAGCTCAGTGGAATAAGCGCTTCCCTGGCAAGCACAAGGGCCTGAGTTCAATCCCCAGTTCCACAAAAAAAAAATTACATCAGAATGACATCTGTCTGCCAAATGATCAGAAATCATAATGCTCAGGGTTATTTTTTCTCTCTTCTTTTTTTTAAACAGGGTCTCACTATGTGGTTCAGGCTGTCCTTGAACTTACTACACAGCCCAGGCTGACCTTTAACTCACAACAATCCCGCTGCCTCAGCCACCCTAGAGCTGGGATTATAGGCATACACCTATAATCTTTTTTTTTTTTTTTTTTTTTTTTTGTGGAACCGGGGATTGAACTCAGACCCTTGCACTTGTCAGGGAAGCGCTTATTCCACCCTACACCTATAATCATTTGTTTGTGCTTTGGGGACATTTGTATGTGAGACCTAAAGGAGCACCAGGGTCATTTTTTTTTTTTTTTTTTTTTTTCAGAACCAGAGATTGAACTCAGGTCCTTTCGCTTGCCAGGCAAGTGCTTATTCCACTGAGCTATCTCCCCAGCCCCGGTCATTTCTTTATGACAACACTTATAAGACTTATTTACAGTCCTTCCTAATTCTTGAAAAGGGGGTCTCCTTCCCCTAAGAGAAACAATATTCAAAGATGCCACTTTTTAATTCCATTACAAGTAGGAATCTCGTTCTCATTCATGAAATCTTCTATGGGACAAAATATCCCTTTTTGGATTTGGACTGAATGTGTTTGAAACATGCCAGAATACAAACTCAACTACTAATGGTCTTTGTTGGTCCCAGCTGTGAAATTACATATCATAAAAATGCCACAATATGCAGGGAATATTGCTCAGTGATAGGACACTTGCCCAGCATGTGTGAAGCCCTGGGTTCAATTCTTCAAAAAGAGGTGAGGTGGGGGTGGGGTTCAACCCAACAAATTAAACATCAAAGACCCTGATTATAAATACTCCCCGACAAAAGTGAACATAAATTTACAAGAGGGCCAGTTTATGATTGATGATCCAAATAAAGGAAGTCCGTCTCTCTCTCTCTCTCTCTCTCTCTCTCTCTCTCTCTCTCTCTCTCTCTCTCTCTCTCCCCCCTTTTCAGTACCAGAGATCAAACTCAGGACCT
>NW_004524739.1:6153858-6162434 GCF_000260255.1 Octodon degus | reverse complement strand
CTCTCTCTCTCTCTCTCTCTCTCTCTCTCTCTCTCTCCCCCCTCCCTTTTCAGTACCAGAGATCAAACTCAGGACCTTGTGTTTTCCAGGTAGGAACTTATGCCAGTGAGCCATCTCCCCCACCAAGACCAGTTTTTAAATTTCTAGTCTCCTGTAGAACAGTCTCTGATCCCTGTATGACCTGGATCTAGCCTTCGTGTGAGGGGCTCACAGGTGCCACCTTGAGCTGCTCTACACCTTGTTCCAGATGAGGCCACTTGATCCCATGTGTGGGTGTCACATGTCACAGAATGTCAATATTTCATAAAACCTGAGCACAGCCATGTACACCTGTAACCCCAGTGGCTTGGGACTGCTGAGGCTGGGAAACTTAATGAGACTGTCTCAAAATGGAAAAATACAATGAGCTGGGGATGTTTCTCAGTCCTCTCAGGGTTCAATCCCCAGGACCATGGGGAAAACAAGTATCACAAGATTTTTTCTGACTTGCCTGTCTCAGAACACAATTTACAGAGCAGTGCCTGCCTGTAGCCACAATCTGACAAGCACCATCCTAGAACTACAACTACCATCAAGAAGTGTCTTTTAAACAGTTTTCTAGGGCCTGGAGATACAGTATGGTGGTAGAACACTTTCCCCTAGCACTGCAAAAGGGACAACTTCAAATCAGAATTTTCTACCTCTTCAACCATCAGATCAATACTTAGAAGTTCATTGATAATGCTTTTTTAATTCAAGAGGCACACACACACACACACACACACACACACACACACACTGCACTAAAATTATAGGAAACCAAGAGGCTTTCTTTTAGAACTCATTTGGGTATTTTAACATAAGACAAAATTATTAAAGTACTTTCAAGTACATCCGTTATCCCTAGTACCCTCTGCCCTGTAAAAACACTTAGCCTTGCCAGGTATAGTGGTGCTTGCCTATAATCCCAGCACTTGGGAAGCTGAGGCAGAAGAATTGCTGCAAGTTCGAGGCCAGCCTGGGCTACATAGTGAGTTCAAGGCCAGCCCAAATTCCACAGTGAGACCCTGTCTCAAAAGAGAAAAATTTTAGGCTCTTTTTGTTACAATGTATGGCTACAGAGTGGGCAGACAAGGGTTCTTTTTTTGTTGTGTTTTTGTTTGTTTGTTTGTTTGTTTTTAATGTATTTAGTACAGGATCTACAGGGTCTCACTACACAGATTGGACTCATAGTGATCCTCCCATTTTCAGCCTCCCAAGCACTGGGATTACAGGTGCACGCCACCTTGCCCAGTCTCAATCGTCTTTTTATCACGCCCCAGGGGCAGGGCTGGCACAGCAAGCTGGAGATTGAACTCTAGTCCCTGCATCTGCCTAAGCAAGTGCTCTAATATGGGGCAGACAAGTTTTAAAACCTAATCTATTAATCTTTTTCTTTCAAGGTCTTTTAAGAATTTTTTTTTTCGGTACTCAGGATTAAACTCAGTACCTTGCACTTGCCAGGCAGGCACTTAAACCACTCAGCTATCACCCCAGCCCAAGGTCTTTTAAATGCTAAATGGGCCGGGGAGATGGCTCAGTGGAATAAGTGCTTGCCTGGCAAACACAAGGACCTGAGTTCAATCCCCGGTTCTGCAAAAAAAAAAAAAAAAAAAAAAAAGGTTGAAAATGCTAAATGATTTAGATGAACCTGCACCTTCCCTCCAATTAAAGTTTGGGGTGTAAACTGAGTAAAACATAGTCGGGGGTGGTTACGTTTCCAGGTTACACAGCGATGTCTCTGGGAAATGGGAAACACAGGAGAGCATTTTGAATTAGTGAAGATATCTGATATCAGAGTGTGTGTGTGTGTGTGTGTGTGTGTGTGTGTGTGTGTAGCAGACAAATCTCAAACCAGGCAGGGCAGCCACCTACCCTGGCTCACAGGCTCTTCCCCCGGGCACTCTAGGGTGCCCTTCAGGAGCCTTTTGGCTCCTTCCCAAGCTCATCTGCACATCAGGACTTCCAGCCTTTGAAATCACTCTCAGCTTTCAAAGGTTACTTTTATTCTTGTGTAGACAGACAGCTTTGCCTGCTTCATGTCAGTGAAACTTCCTCTTTCATACTTTCCCAGAAAGTTTAAAGGTGGAATCCATTAGGAGAGGGCTGGCAAGGGGAAGACTGATCAGCAAACTTCACGTATTTTTACTACCTTTTCTGGGAAAGAGGACAATGAAAAAGGCATGCAGAAGCCTAGGGCGATGTGGAAACAAGCTTGGCGGTTTTCTTCTCTTCCTCCCAACCAGTTCAATGGATAGCAGAAAAACAAGAAGCCTCGCACCCAACCTTGATTCACTGAAAAGTAAGGAGCAGCCTGCACAGCCCTCAGAAAACAAGGGCATCACATTAAAAGCTGTCAGTCCTTTCAGTCAGAAAACCCAGACTCTACCAACCATGTAGCCTAACAGAACTGCAATTATAGTGACAATGAAAAAAAAGATGCTTTTGGGGTTCCACAAAAATCAGACAAATCGTGCCTTTCACCACAGAATGAGCAAGGACACACAGTTCAGAACGTCTTCCCCACCAATTTATTGCTATGTAAGCGTCTCGCGGTCTGCTAGGTTGCGCCGAACTCGTGGCCTGTCCTCTGAACCCTCTCCAGCAGGATCGTTCTCCTCACCAGATTCCACGTAGATTGGCCAGTCATTGTCTGTGTCACTCTTCTCCTGGCTTTCGGACGAAGCCTCCACCAGGCTAAGGTTAATGGGCATCAAATCATCTTCGTCCTCTTGGATGTCTGTAACACAAGTGCAGCTCTCACAGAGCCCAAAGCGCCGCAGCCCCTGTGACAGGTGGCTCGTGAAGGTTCTTCTGCAGCCCTTGCAGATGATTGGACGATTGGATCTGTGGACCTGTGATCACAATAGACATGTGTCATGCGAAAACGGCTGAGCCATACTCTAGTGGCCCAGTGTGACTTGGACCCTGCTTGACCCCCAGTCTCACTTCTTATTTTTTTATTTATTTTATTTATTTTATTTTTGGGGGTACCAGGGATTGAACTCAGTACCCTGCATTTGCCAGGCAACCACTTATTCTACTGAGCTATCTCCCAGGCCCAAAGTTGTAGAGTTTTTTTTGGTTTGTTTGTTTTGTGACTTCTGGGTGCCTTAAGGGCAGGTCTGGTACAGATGCTGGAGCTGGGAATCAAACTGAAGTATTATGTGCCTGACTGAATTTGCCCAAGTGCTGCTTTAAACAACTGAGCTAATGGGCAAAGCTCCCCCAGCCTCACTTCTTATCCTCTTTCCCTTGCTTTCTCTGAGTCTCACCAAGGTCACTACCACTCCAAGCCACTGGCCATGCATGCAACATTTTCTCCTCCCCATCACCAGGTCCTCCCCCTTTCTAAAGCCTTTCAAGGAAGTCTCCCATGATGCTCTAGGCCATCCTAGGTTGCTCAACTATATACTCCCACCTATATGTCTTCCTTTTTGTACTTCTCACAGATTAGTGATAAAATTTACTAGGGGTAGAGGGGATCACATTGGTTCCTGGATCCTTACTGCTTGGCATCTAAAGAGTACTTAGGGTACGTAGGGCTGGTGAGATAGCTCAGTGGACTAAGTGCTTGCTTAGGCAAGCACAGGGACCGGGATTCAATTCCTGGTACCACATGCCACGCTGGCCCCGTCCCCAGGCGCACGGAGTCAGGGGTGAGGTGGCGCATGCCTGGGAAGGCTGAAAACAAGAGGATCACTACAAGTCCAAGTTGCGGGAGCCTGGCCCTAGCTCGGTCCTTTAAGTGGCTGCTTCCACAAAGCTGTCAGCCTCAGGTTGCTGGAGTTCGAACCTCACAACTCTCCCGCTGGCCAAAAGTGCCCTGAAGGCATTCGAGGAACCAAAAAAAAAAAAAAAAAAAACCTTATTCCAAGTTGCATAGCAAGATCCTGTACCAAATACATTAAAAAAAATTAAGTTTTTAAAAAAGGTACTCAGTGAACTGATCAGGACTTTTATAAAGCACACCTTGGATTGTTCCATTATTAGGAAGGTAGATCTGTTAGGCAATAGATTATCCGAATGTGTCAGCAGATGCCTGGCCCCCACTTGCTGGGGCATTGCTTATTACTCAGGAGCAGAGCTGTGCTCCCTTGAAAAGACAGCTGATCTCCTCGTGCATACAGCTCCTCCCAGGGGCAGGAGCTCCTCTGCAAAAGAACTGTCTAACGTGTGCACCCTGCGGGAACTCCAGTCAGCAGGAGCTCTGAGAATCAGTCAGAGCCTCTCTCTCTCTGAGAGTTCTAGATGAAGAGTACACACAAGAGAAGAAGAGCGGCTGTGGCGCTCTTCTTAACCCCAGATCAGGGAGGCCTCAGGAGGCTCCGGCAGGGGAGTCGAGTTCAGGACCAGCCTGAGCTACACTGCTACACCTTGTCTCAAAAAACAGGAACTGGAGAGATAGCTCAGTAGAATAAGCACTTGCCTGGCAAGCGCAGGGTCCTGAGTTCAATACCCAGTACTGAAAAAAAAAAGGGGGGGGGTAAAAAAACAGGAACAACAAAGGGGAGGATGGGACAGGGAGGAGCTCGTGCAGTCCAACCAACAATTATCACCATTCCAACAGGTGAGGAGAGTGAGGGAAGACATCTTATGATGCTGTGATTTGTATCCTTTGCCTCTGCAGTATCGGATTGTCTCTTCGCTATTTTATTGTAACACTTATTTGTATATTTTAGACATATGTCCTACCAATATTTTACCTGGTCCCATGGGGCTTTCACTTGTTTGTGGCAGTTGAGATTAAATCCAAGACCTCTGCTGTGAGCTATGTCCTTACCCCTTTTTAAAAAGAGGCCTAACTGGGCACAGTGGTACGTACCTGTGATTCCAGCACTTGGGAGGCTGAGGCAGGAGGATCACTGCAAGTTTGAGGCCAGCCTGGCTTACAAAGAGAGTCCAAGGCCAGCCTGAATTGCATAGTGAAACCCTGCCTCAAAAAAAAAAAAAAGGCCAAAAACTTATTGATTGACTGTATTTTAAGGAAGGGTCTATAGGGTGTTCAGAGTCTTACTACTAGATCAGACTCACAGTGATTCACCTGTTTACAGCCTCCTAAGAGCTGGGATTACAGGCACACACACCATGCCCAATCTCAACTGACATCTCAGCGCAACCTAGGGATGGGACTGGCACAGCAGGCCCAGGATCGAACCCCCAGCCCCTGCCCCTGCTTGCAGGTGCTTTAATCTGCTGAGCTATTTGGCTGGCCCTTTAAAAATTTTAAATGAAAATTTTTTTTTAAAATAGTCTAAGTTACTGTGTTTTTAAAAAGTTTTATTAGTATACATTTATACAATGCTCCCAGTCACCATCAGGAGTTGGAGCATGTACATAACATATCTTAATTCTCTTTCATCTGCTTTCCCTCCCCTTCCTCCCACGCCTAAACTAAAGTGCCTAGGCTGGGCGAGAACTCGTGATCTTGCGTCAGTCTCCCACAGTGCTGAGATCACAGGCTCGCAGCACTAAGTCTGGTTCAGTTTTCCTCAGTGCTGGAGACTAAACCCAAGACCTCATGTAGCCTGTTTTGCTGTTGTTGCTTTTGTAGTCCAGCTGGACTCACACTGACAGTCCTCCTGCCTCAGCTTCTCAAGAACTGAGATTACAAATACGTGCCACCATGTCCAGCGTCTAACCCCACATTCTTGGCAGCATCCACTCAAGTTCAAACTATTTTCATGTTGGGTTTTACAGATTGATTGTCTTGTTCAAAGGGGATCATAAATGCAAAATCTTAAAAAATATTTTTAAAAATGCGAAATCTTCCTAAATGGCCTGAGCATCCTATACCTGGGAGGGATTACCAGCCCACATGGAGACAGAAGCCCAGGCAACAGCTAGTTCAAGGAGACATCCTGGTGGGCTGGACCCCTCCTCACTGCCCACCAGCGGCTCTTCAGTGGCAGCGCCCCGCTGCCACCTCAGGGCACTGCAGCTGGTGGGAAGCTGGGGACGCAGCTCTCCTCGGCATCACGCCAGTGGGGGAGACCCATAAGGCCTTGTCCAGTTCCTGGTGCTTTCTGCCCTGCGAAACCATCCCTGATCAGGATCTAAACTTTCTTGACTCTTCCCTTTAGAAAGCAAGTTTGTTACTCTTTGATTTAATTTCTTCTATGGGCCACTACCCAGCTTCTTTTTGCTTCTTTTCTGTTTCTTTTTTTCTTTTCAACTTTTTACTTCATTTATTTTTTGTGTGTGGCTGGCTCAGCCCACCCTGGGGGCGAGGACTGAACCATGGTCCCTGTACTTGCCTTAAGCTGGCCTAGGCATGTGCTTTAGACCGCTGAGCTATCTCGCTGGCCCATGTTTTCTTTTCTTCTTTTTTTAAGACAGGATCTTGCTGTATACTTCAGGCTGGCCTTAAACTCACTACGTAGCCCAGGCTGGCCTTGAACTCGCAGCAATCCTCCTGCCTCAGCCTCCTAAGTGCTGGGATTACAGACATGCACCACTAGACACAGCCACTACACACACATTTTAATTTGTCAGCAGAAATGTATGCTCAGAATTCTTGGAAGATCCCCCAGCAGACAAAGAAGTGACCGACAAGTCGCCTCTACCCTCACATTAGGTAAGCTGAGGAACAGCCCCTGACCCAGGAACATGGCCAGGGAGAACGCTGTGTGCCAGGCACTTACACTCAGGGCATGGCTCCGCAGGTGCTCCTGGCGGGTGAACCTCTTGCCGCAGGTCTCGCAGGGGTAGGGCCTCTCGCCCGTGTGGGAGCGGATGTGGCGCTTGAGGATGCCCTTCTGTTTGGCAGTGTATGGGCAGAAAGGACACTTGTGGAGCTTGATGGGGACCACCAGCACATCACCTGAAGAAAGAACAAATTGATTTAGCTGTATTGTGAGCAGTGACATCCCCAGAGAGGGGATCTGGAGCTAGGGAATTCCACAGGCCAGATAGACAGGAAGACACCAATTCCACCAACAGCCAACAGCAAGAAGCTGACTGCAGTTACAGCCCTGTCTGGCTCCCACTCAGTCAGAGGGTAAAGTGGGCTTCTGTTATCATGTTACAGGGAACAACTGGAAGTAGCAGCTCTCCCATTTCTCTGCAAGTGGCTCACAGTCTGAAATACAACTTACATTACAACCACAGAACACACATGCTATTATGTGGACAGTTGGAAAAGCTTCCCAAAAACAATATTCTCCCTGGGAATGTCTATTCTGATTTCATTATAAAATGAGAAGTGAACTGGAGCATAGTGGCATATGCCTATAACCCAGCACTCGGGAGGCTGAGGCAGGAGAGACACCATGAGTTCGAGTTTTGCCTGAACAACATAGTGAGTTCAAAGCCAGCCTGAACTACACAGGGAAACCCTGTCTCAACAAAGAAAGGGAGATGAGAAATGAGACCTTGCTAGGGACTCAACTGCGTCACCACAGAATTTATTCCTCAAAGCTCTACCTCTTAATGTGACTACACTTAGGGAAACAGCCTTTAAGGAAGTAATGGAGGTTCGATGATGTCACAAAGGTGAGGCTTTCTCTACTGCTAGCACTGGGGTCTTTATAAGAGGAAAAGACATCAAGCTTGACTGATACCTGTATCTCTCCCTCAACACCTCCTCCCACTTGTCCATAAGGTTCACAGAGGAAAGGCTTCATGAGATACAATGTGGTGGTGGTTTTATGCAAACCAGGAGGAGAAACCTCAGAAAACAGCCCTGCGTGCCCCTCAATCTGTCATACTCTGTTACAACGCCTGAGATGTCTAATTTAGACCCTCTGAAATGATCTCATTACCTTTACAAGTTTGAAAGACTCCTATGCGTCAGACTGTTGGGACCAAAATTCATGCTTTTTTAGAAGTTCCTAAGACTTTCTTCTGTGAATATGTAGAAGATATTTGCTATACTGCAGGCCTTAAATTGTTTGAAACTCATATTAATTCTTTATGTCTGATTTTTCTTTCATCTCCTCCTCTTCTACCTCCTTTTCACCTCCTCCTCTCTCTCCTCTTCTTCTTCTTCCTCCTCCTCTTCCTCCTTCTCCTCTTCTTCCTACTTCTCCTTTGAGACAAGGTCTCACTATGTAGTTTTAGGTTTACCTTGAACTGACTATGTAGTCCAGTCTGGCCTCAGATATGTGGCAATCCTCCTGCCTCAGCCTTCCAAGTGGTAGAATTACAGGTATTTGCCACCACACCCAGCAACTCTATATATCCACAATCCACAAATAGTCAGGAATTCATTTAAATCTTATTCCAACTATTTTCCCCACCCTGTTCATATAACCATGAAAATGACAACACAATTTTCATGCATCTGTATAAAAGCTCTGAAGTTTTTATACAGATGAGCTGGTGGCACATACCTAAATGCTGGGTAATCCCAGCATTTAGAAGGCTGAGGCAGGGGCTGGTGAGATGGCTCAGTGGTCTAAAGCACCTACTCAGAACAAGCTTAGCAAAGCACAGGGACCGCGGTTCAATTCCCCAGCACCACAGGCCAGCCAGCCCCGCCCCCTGGTGGGCTGAGCTGGCCACACACACACACACACACACACACACACAAATAAATAAATAAATAAAATTAGAAG
>NW_004524739.1:6150318-6151058 GCF_000260255.1 Octodon degus | reverse complement strand
TTTTTTTTTAAAGAGAAAATAATCAATTCAGGTGACTGAGGCAGCCACAAAAGCACAACTAAAGATATAGAAAAGGACTTTTAGAATTGCTTCAGAAAGTGGTAAGAATGATGGGATGAGTGTGTTTGAAGAAAGGGAGAGGATTTTTAGGGGGACTAACAGGCACGTGTCTTGTTATTGAATTATTTTTACAAATGTGAACATTCACTGTAGTTTTAAATCATACCTTGTACAGCGGTTCACTTGAATAACTTTTACTTGCCTTGCACTGTGTTGTTTCATCTTTATTTTTTCTTTTAATTTAAGGTTCATTTTTACCAAGATCTTTGCTTCCTCCCTCAAGAAATTGAGTCCAGCAGGACAGAAAGAAATGGAAACATTTTATGCAATATGACGACATGATGAAGGAATAGAGATAAGAAAATAAGAGACAAACTCCCTGTGCTGATAGGATTGACATGCTGGGGAACTTACCGCACAGCTGGGATTCTAAGCAGGTCAGGTTTACCGTCGGATTCCATGGCCAGACTTGGCACAAGCTATAGGAGACAATGACTCTGAATGAGACAGGGTATGAGCTAAAACAGTGGTCACAGGCCAGGGGAAACAAGCTCAGTGGTACAGTGCCTGCTTGGCAAGCGCGAGGTTCGATTCCTGGTACTATAAGAAAAAGCAGGGCTGGCCAGATTGCTCAGTAGATTAAAGCACCTGCTTAGGCAGATGCAGGAAGGGGGGGGGGG
>NW_004524739.1:6147649-6150114 GCF_000260255.1 Octodon degus | reverse complement strand
AAGGAAGGAAGGAAGGAAGGAAGGAAGGAAGGAAGGAAGGAAGGAAGGAAGGAAGAGAAAAGGCAATCATGGGTCTGGAAAGGGTGCGACACTGAGAAGGAAAATGAACCACATTGATAACCACACTGGTGGATGGGGGACGGTGGGGAGCAGCAGCAGAAGCGCTTCTAACCGATGTGGATTCTCAGCTGACTAAGCAGATGCAGACAGAACCGTCTGAGGCAGGAACACAGAAGGAAAGTGTGTGGAGAGGAAGGAGGAGTCCATCTGGAGTCCACTGTGTTTGGGACAGGTGCCGAGCACCCACGGGAGACCCCAGATAAAGCAGGTCCACCTGGAGCTCAAGGGGCGCACACGGGCTCGACAGCCTTCGACGGAGCCGAACCTGCAGGCTGACCTCGCAGGCTGCACGAGGGAGGTGCTCCTCGTGCTTCTTTGCCACTGCCACACCCCAACCCCCCACTGCTTCCTGAAAACCGGAAGATTTGTTAGAAGCTCATGTCATCTGATGAGCCCAGCGCTACCCCTTGCTGCTATGGCCATCTGGGGTCCCAGGTTCCTCTTTATTTCTTGGAGATATCAACACAGTTCTTGGGGTGAGTACTGAGAATCACCCTTCCAACACTCTGATCTCTCTCCCTTGACCTCCTTGCCTCCTCCCCAGTCCTTGTTCTCGAACCCACCTCAGCCATTTGATCCTAGACAACCAACAGATCTCAACTCTGCCTGTATATTACAGTCATTTAGGAAGCTTAAAACAGAACAAAACAAACCTAATGTCCAGTCCACAGCCCAGGCTAATGGGGAAGAAGAGAACAAAGCACTATATTTTAATTTTTATTTATCTTTTTTGGTGGGTGCGTGCTGGTTTGTTTGTTAAGATAGTGTCTCACTATGTAGCTAAGGCTGGTCCGAAACTTGCAGCAACTTTCCTACCTCAGCCTCCTGAGTGCTGGGATTACAGACATGTGCTACCATGCCTGACCTTCACATCAATTTCTGCAGTTCTGCTTACTTCACTGAGACATTTGTCCTCACAACTCACTGGTCCTGTTCTTGTCAAGTTCACCAATGACCTCTCCTTCATTTGTTTATTTTTTTGTTTCTGTGCTTTTTGGTATCAGGGATCAAACTCAGAACCTTGTGCTTGCCAGGCAGGGGCTCATGCCGCTGAGCTATCTCCCCAGCCCCTGACCTCTCCTATGGACACAGCCAGTGAGAAGCTCTGTCTGTCCACATACAGAACCGGATATGGTTGATTCCATCCTTGAGACACCTTGTCCTCTCAGCACCATCTCTTTCTTCATGCTCTTCTGACCTTTTTAGCTGCCTATTCTTGGTCTTTTTTGCTGGATCTTGTTTTCCTGAACTCCCAACTCCCAGGGTCCTTAAATCACTTAACCTTCTCCCAGCTCTCTAAGCTCATGGGATATATGGTTTTGAATTCCAGGGCTCCCCTCAGGACTCCAAACCTCTAACTCAGCTCTGACTCTCCCAAGAGCTCCAAGTTCCTCTACCTAACTGCTTACTAAACATCTCCACTTGGATGGCCACCAGACAGCACGAACATCACACATTTAAACCAGTTGCTCAAGGTAGAAACCTTAGAGTCGGCCTTGCCTCTCTTTCTCGAGTTCCTCATATAGGCCAAACTTTCTTGGCTTAATTTTTTTTTCGGCTCCGGGGATTGAACTCAGGACCTTGCACTTGCCAGGCAAGCACTTATTCTACTGAGCTATCTCCCCGGCCCTCCTTTGGCTTAATTTTTTGAGAAACAGCATAGTCCTTTCCCACCTGTACCTCTGCTCTCTACTGCAAGTGCACTGACTCAGAACATGTACTCCTCATCTGGGCTACTTCAGTTCCCCCGTAGGTGGCCCTCCAGCTCCTGAGCTTGCTCCCTCCACACAGGACGAGGAGACATCCTTTAGCTATCGATCACCCCTCTCTGAGACCTTCTGGCAGCGTCTCACCTCCGAGTATCGCCCAAAGGCCTTCCCAGCTCCTCGAGGCCCAACCTGCCTGCCCTCACCTGGCCTCTTGGACCTTGTCCTCTCCACATCTCATTCTTGCAGGACCTGCTAGGGCCTCTCCAGCATCCTCACTGCCCCTTTACCTCCCTCCTGAGTGTGACCACACACCTGGGTCCTGTCACTCTGCTCTTCCTGGCATTTCTCCCTCACCTCTGCGCCCCTCTCCCGGGTATCTGTACCTTGTACTTGCACTCCCTGGAGTTTCTGCTCAAAGACAACTTGTTGAAATGTCTTTCCTGCCAATACTAAATCAGTCTCACCTTAACTATCAGCTTTCCGCTCCTTTAGTTATACCTACTTATTGCTGGTTGCATGTCTCCCTACACTAAGATGGAAACTCCCCGAGGACAAGGACTGTCTTCTGTTCACTGTGATTACTATTGCCTGGCATGCAGTAAAGGGACAATAAATACCTGTTCAATAAATGAATGA
>NW_004524739.1:6145486-6146364 GCF_000260255.1 Octodon degus | reverse complement strand
ACCAGGGGGAGGGGCTGGCTGGTATGTGGTGCTGGGGGATTGAACCGTGGTCCCTGTGCTTTGCTAAGCTTGTTCTGAGTAGGTGCTTTAGACCACTGAGCCATCTCACCAGCCCGAGGGTGTAATTTCTAAATGTGTCTTATCTCTTCTAAGACACCATCAGTTCTTTGAGGGCTGCATCTATACGAGGCTTAACTTGATGTCTTTGCAAGGAAAGTGCTCTGATAGGAAGCAAGTGAAAGAAAAACCCATCAGATCAGTCCTATTGCATGTGAGTGGCACTTGGCAGAAACTGATCCTGGAGCTGTGTGAAAGAAATCAAAAGCTGGCTAGGGGTGGGGGGTGGGAAGATAGGAGTGGGAGAGGGGAGCCAGGTGGCTGCCTTGTCACAGAACCCTGCAGTTAGAAACCTTACTCTCCAAGCATTCGGGACTGGACCCGAATGATGGCAGCACAAACCTAAATTACTATTCCTTGACACGTCTGCTTACCGGCAAAGAGCCTGAGAGGAAACTTGTTGCAACAGAACCCTGGAGCCACTTGTGTAGAGGCTGCAGTTTCTCTTGAGTAAAATGAAGCCAGCCCAGGTCTCCAGATTACGTAGTGCCTTTTATTTACCCACTCTGCACTCTCAGGAAATTCACTAAGCCCTTCCCAGCCTTAGTTTCCCCACATGTCCTCTGCCAAATGCTGGGGCATTGGGAGGGCCTAGTGGATGGGAGAGAGTGGTCAGGGCCTATAAAATGCTATTGGGTACACAGAAAGAACTTCAACAGTGTGTTCACTCAGGCAGTAGTATCTTTTCTTTTGAGACAGTGTCTCGCTATACAGGTTAGGCTGGCTTCAAACTCATGGCAATTCTCTTGCCTCAGCAGTAT
>NW_004524739.1:6133413-6144336 GCF_000260255.1 Octodon degus | reverse complement strand
TGAGACAGAGTCTCACTCTGCAGTTCAGACTGGCCTGGAGCTCACTTTGCAACCCAGGCTGGTCTTGACTCAAATGATCCTCCTGCCTCAGCCTCCCGAGTGCTGGGATTCCAGAAATGCGCCACCACGCCTGGCCTCTTTTTGAAGATAACTAAATGAGCTCAGAATTCAGTCATTTAACCAAGGTCCCACTGCTAGTCAGTGGAAGACAAGGACAGCTTTCCGTGTCTCTGAATTGCCCTTAACATACTCACAGTCAGCCATTAGTAGCCATGGATTCAACCAACCACAGGTCAAAAAATACTTGGAAAAAAACCTGTATGCACAGAAAACATGTACAGACTCTTTTTCTTGTCATCATTCCTTTGACAATACTATATAACAAATATTTACAGAGCATTCTTACCGCAATAAAGATTGAAAATAATCTAGAGATGATTTAAAGGATACAGGATGATTTGTGTAGGTTATGTACAAATATTACATCATGTTATGTAAGACATTTGTGCATCCATAATTTTTGTATTCAAGGGGAATACTGGAACCAATCCCTCATGGATAACAAAGGAGGACTATACTCTAGTTGGAGAGGCAGAACATAAAAATCACGAAGAAACAATGCCCTTACGCAGCAGGCTCCATGAATACGTATGGGTGGCGGTAGCAACAACATCAATGATGGTGGTGGTGGCAGTGATGGTGGGGGTGATGATGGCAGTGACAATGATGTGGCAACGATGACCGGGGAGGACACAGGCAAGACCGTGTGCACTAAAGGACTGGAGCTGATGAGTGTTGACGGAGCTCACCTGAGTCCTCTCCATACCAGTCAGTCTGGACATCCACCATGGAACCCATGGCCATCCCTGCACCTTCCGGTCTTCCCTCCAAACCTCCAGAGAAGTGGTGATCTCGGTCATCTCTGCTCTGGACAGCACTGCTGCGCAAGAGCGCCTCCAGGAACTGCTTCACATGGTAGTTGCTGTAAGTCAAGTCCACAGCCTGGCCGCCAGGCGGGCCCTCCTCCATGTGGGCCAGGCTCAGCGGGGCTGCGCAGGGCTGCAGCTGCTCCCCAACCTGGGCCTCCGCCTCCCCAGCATCCAATTCCACCTTGGGCTCTACCCGTTTGGGCCGAGTAGAGAGGTCACTGCCAGAGGAGCTACGGCTGTGGCTGTCTTTTACCACCAGTTCCAAGGGGTGACAGTCTCCACAGTCATCATAAGGGGACTCTTTTGTGTAGTCCACACTCTCTTTTCCCTCAGCTGGGGAGGCGACTGAGCTCTTGGTACTGCGGGAAGTCCCCTCCTTGCCTGAACTGGGGCTTCCACTGTCAACCTCATGGGCTGCAACTGCCGCTGCTGCCGCCGCTGCCGCAGCTGCTGCCACCGCTGCAGCCATAGCAGCCTCCTTCTCCATCTTGCGGCAAATATCAAGGGAAGACCTGATATAGGTCTTGCAGAAATTCACCACATCATTCATCTGCAGGTAGCTGGCAGCTGACATAACTTCAATTACGTTCTCCCCACACAAATCCAACTTCCCAGAATAAAGGAAATCCAAAATAGTAGAGAAGGCATCAGAGGTGACAATGTCCAACGAGGCGGTGCTATGTCGCCCGCTGTCCTGGATGTAGTGAATGAGCAGGGCCCGGAAGTAGCCGCTGTTAGCAAATAAAATGTTCCTGTGGGCTTTGAAGATGCGCCCTTCCACAATGATGCTGCAGTCGCAGAAGAAGTCCCTCTTCCTCTGTTCGTTCAGCTCCTCCAGGAGCTTGGCGCAGTATGTCTGCATCTCCATTCCTCCGCCGGCTGCTGCTGCTCAGGAGTAGCCTGTACCTCTGCCAAGATTTTTGTTCAAGTTAACTCACAAATTTCAGCCTTACTAACTGATGTGCATTTTTTTTTTTTTTAATGTGTTTGGTAGAGGGTCTCCTACGCAACTCAGACTCATAGTGACCCTCCTGTTTTCAGCCTCCCAGGTGCTGGGATTATAGGCGTGCACCACCATGACTGGTCTTGGTGGCCAGCTCTGCACACCTGGGGCCGGGCCGGCACAGCATGTGGTGCGGGGGATCGAACCCTGGTCCCTGCGCTCGCCTAAGCAGGCACTTAGTCCACTGAGCTATCTCACTGGCCCGATTTTAGGACTATTTTTTAAAATAACCTTAAATCCTAATACTGGCCCCATTTTTTCAAAATGGAAATTAAAGATAGGAAATGACCTGGCTGTAATAAAGCCCGCACTCAAAATCTGTGTCTGTCTGCCTCTAGTCAGGGTTCTTCTGCATTGTATTCCACTTTCTTTTTATTTATTTATTTATTTATTTGTTTGTGTGTGTGTGTGTGTGTGTGTGTGTGTGTGGCCAGCTCAGCCCACCAGGGGGCAGGCCGGCTGGCATGTGGTGCTGGGGGATTGAACCGCGGTCCCTGTGCTTTGCTAAGCTTGTTCTAAGTAGGTGCTTTAGACCACTGAGCCATCTCACCAGCCCCTCCACTTTCATCAAGACTTAAATTATGGAAAACACCTAAGTCTAAAAGTACAGTTCAGTCTCAGGGTCCCAACGTGGACTTTGTGACCGGCAAGCACAGCCTTAGTGCCTGCTTTTTATCTCAGCTCTGCAGAAACACCTGGCAGACCCCTGGGCTGCTCAGCTCCCACTGTTCATTCTTCTGGTTCCAGGGTCCTCACAGGCTTTTAGGACCATCTTTCCCCATTCATGGCCAATGTGCTTTACACAAAGTTGGCCCTGTTCCCAGGCTCTAAGTGCATCAGATGTAATGCAGGCTACTATAATCACTGTATCCTACTCTCCGACCACCAGTGACTGACCGGGAGATGGCTATATGGTTAGAGCCCATGGAAAGGAATAAAACGTTTGCTGACCTTTCAGGAAAAAGCACACTCTTTTCAAACAGGCACACAGATGTGTGCCTCGCCCAGAGGAACCAGCTCAATAAAGATGCCAGCCCAGTCTGTTCAGGGAGCCTGCGGATGCCATCTGAGCCTCAGCTCAAACCATGCCAGAAGGCAATTAAGTCCCTTCTTGCATTAGTTAATCTGAGTTGGATTTTCTGTTGTTTACATCTGAGACACTCCTAAACTGACTGAATTCCACAACCTTTCGCTAACTCCCTCCTATTAACATTCTCTGGGGGGGGGGGCTGGGGAGATGGCTCAGTAGAATAAGTGCTTGCCTGGCAAGCACAAGGGCCTGAGTTCAACCCCCGGTTCCACAAAAAAAAGATAAAAAACCACATTAATATATCCACATAACAGTTAGGATAGATATATAGTTGCATTCTCTTAATGAATAGAATGATTTGTTCTAATGGTGTTTGTAAAAAGGATCTCAAGTCTGCATCTTGTACAGCAATTAACCACTAAGAAGAATATATGCAGTGTGTTATTTGTTGAAACTGTACTTCCGATTTGATTTGAAACTGTCTCATTGCTGTTTATCAATAAAATTTTGAAAAAATAATATATATATATCCACATAACGTTCTCTGGGCCTCCTTAGTCAGTGGACTACAAGCCCTTGGAGGCATGAACCATATCTTACTCAGTATGATAATCCTCAGCACCTAGCATAGTGTTCTAGATGAAGTATGTTTGCTAAGTTAAAAGCAACATCCCTTTTTTTTTCTCTCTCTCTTGAGACAGGGTCTAATTTAGTTACTTTTCTTGTTGCTGGGGCAAAATATTCAACACCTACAAGTTTGTTGTTGTTTTTTTTTTTTTTTTTTAAAGGAAAGGTTTATTTTAGCTCATAGTTTGTAGAGGTTTCAGTCCACAGTCAGCTGGCACCAAGGCAGAGTGGCACAGGACCAAGGAGGCACAGTCCGTGGAATGGGAGGCAGGAAGCAGGAAACCTGCCTTTCCTTTTTATCCCACCCCCACCCAGGGTGGAGCCTGTCTTCAGTAAATCCATTCAGCCACATGCAGAGCTCCGCTAAACCCATCAGTGGACTAATTCAGTAACATATACCCTTAATCCCAGCATCATACACCTTATATCAGCCAGCTCCAAAAAGCCCACATATGAGTCTGTGAGGTTTGGTAAGACATCTAGATAGAAGCCTAACAGGGTCTTACTAGGTTAGCCCAGGCTGGCCTTGAAATTCCAGTCTTTCCCCTTCAGCCTCCCTGGTGCTGGGATCACCACTAGCTAGAACACCCTTTTCTTCACTGCTATGTACAACAAGTATGAATCAAGTTTAAAATCTGCCTGGCAGTGAAAACTGACGGCCTTCTTCCTCAAACTCTCCCCTTCATTTTCTCCCATCATACAAACCACATTAGTCATTCCCCTTTTTTTGTTTGTTTGAGATAGGGTCTCATTATGTAGTCCAGGCTAGCCTCAAACTTACAGTGCTCCTCCTGCCTCAGCCTACCAAGTGCTAGGATTACAGGGGTACACCACCACGCCCAGAAAACAATTCTGTAGCCACTCTTCTTTCCACTAATGAAGCACATGGAAGTATGCCTTGCCCAGCCTACAAATCCAGCGTTCCTTTCCCTCCAGAAAAGTGCCTTCCACTGTCACAATAGATACCCCCAGACCTAAGTATTAATCGCACAAACTTCACCCATTAAAGACTCTCCACAGCCTTATGAAATGACAATTTACATATCCTGTATACCTATGTATAACAAGTGACAGAGAACCAATTAGGGATCAGAGAGGAGCCTCTGTAAGCAAATAAATCAACACACTGAAGAGTGAGAATTGACAGCTAGGAAGAGGTTTTAAAAAGTTACAAAATAGGGTCGGCCAAATAGCTCAGTGGATTAAAGTGCCTGTTTTACACAGACACAGAAACAGGAGTTTGATCCCTGGTTTAGCGTGCCGGCCCCGCCCCCAGGGTGCGCTGAGGCAGCGACTGAGCATGGAGGCGGCCTCCTGTAATCCCAGCTGTTTGGGAGGCTGAACACAGGTGGATCGCTACACTCCGATCTACGTAATGAGACCCTGTGGACCCTGTGGACCCTGTAGACCCTTACTAAAATTTAAAAAAAAACTTAAAAAAAAATAAAAGTAGCCCTTTGAGGGCCAGCCAGATAGCTCAGCGGATTAAAGCAACTGCTTAAGCAGACGTAGGAGCCAGGGGTTTGATCCTCAGCCTGCTGTGCTGGCCCCACCCGCGGGGCACACTGAACTGGCCTGCGCCTGTAATCCTAGCACTTGGGAGGCTGAAAACAGGAGGGTCACCACAAGTCCCATTTGTGTAGTGAGAGCCTGTGGATCCTGTACTAAATACATTTTTTTTAAAAAAGGCTAAGCGCCTGCTTTGCTAAGCACAGGTACCAAATTCAATCCCCAGTCCCACATGCTGTGCCAGCCCCACCCCTGGGGGCACACTGAATCCAGGGGTAGGTGCACACGCCTGTAATCTCATGGCTGAGGAGGCTGAGAACAGGAGAAACACTATAAATCTGAGCTGCATAGTGAGACCCTGTACCAATATGTAAATGGGAAAAAAAAGTAGCCTTAGGATTTTTTTCTCAAAATAACAAACAGCCCGAGATCAGTTAGTGAAGGCTATTAAATAGCCCTACTTATTCAAAATGGCCTAAGGACATCACTAAATGAGAGCCCAGGGCTATAACTGATACAAGCCTAAGGCATCAAGAAGATGCCATCGGGTCCTTCCGCCACAGCAACCATTGAAAAAGAGTAGCCATGGCCCTCCGCTATCCCATGGCCATGGGCCTCAACAAGGGCCACAAGGTGACTAAGAATGTGAGCAAACCGAGGCACAGCCGCCGCCGCGGACGTCTCACCAAACACACCAAGTTCGTGCGGGACATGATCCGGGAAGTGTGCGGCTTCGCCTCCTATGAGCGGCGCGCCATGGAGCTGCTCAAGGTCTCCAAGGACAAGCGCGCCCTCAAGTTCATCAAGAAAAGAGTGGGGACGCACATCCGCGCCAAGAGGAAGCGTGAGGAGCTGAGCAACGTGCTGGCCGCCATGAGGAAGGCAGCTGCCAAGAAGGACTGAGCCCCTCTGGAATAAAGCTTTGCAGAAAGTTAAAAAAAAAAAAAAAAAAGAAGATGCCAGCTGTGTCATAATTTTGACAAATGTTTTTCACCCAAAAAACATTTTGGTCCAAAAAGGAAGAAAACTGAACATTTCTACTGTGCCACACAAATCAAACCTAAAAATTTTCCTGGGGCTAAGACTTCACTTTCATCCTCACCTCTTTCAGCTGCTGTAATATAGCATTTTTAGCAGTTGCTACTATAGTCTTTGATAAGCAAAATATGGGAAAAAGAAGATATAGAAAAATACATTTATTTTTAAATTAAAATTTTATTGGTGTACTTTTGATATACATAATAATCACGTTCATCATGGGCAATTTGTACCTGTACGTGTTATATCTTGATTTTTTTCCCCACTCCCCTCGCCTCCCTCCAACCCCTCTTCCCTGAGACAGGGTCTCTTTAAATTACAATTCTCCTGCCTCAGCCTCCCAGAGTACTGGAATTATAGGCATGTGCCACTATGCACAGCTCTGAGCCCTTTTAAAAAATTTTTATCTTGAGACAGAGTCTCATAAAATTGCCCAGGCTGGCTCCTTCTTCAGCCTCTCAAGTATCTGGGATTAAAGGCATGAGCCATTGTAAACATTCTCGATTCTTTGTGGTGAGGAAAACATACCCTAACTTTGTAAAAGTTTACCCACATCAGTTTCTTCAAATCTTTCCCCAATCCTGCATTTAAATAGACCGAGGAAATTTTTATTTCTTATCAACTCCACCAACCTTTGGTGCTCCGCATCCCTGGGATAGTCTGAGGCTCACCAGTTCTTTCAGAAAAGCAGCTAAGGATCAACTTCTCCCATGGTCTCATTTCCCACACTCCTCCAGAGACCCTCTCAGACTCCCACAGTTCAATTCAACAGCTACAGCTACAGGTGCATTAGCAGACACAAGGAAGAGGTAAGGAACAGAAACACTTACCGAGCATAGGACCTGAATTCAGGCAGATGCCCACACTACTACCTGCTATACACACACCCACACACCCTTGGGATAACCTGAGCCAGCCCACACAACTGTCTTTGATCTGGAGCCAAAGTAGCCTAGAATCCCAGCTCAATTTCCAACAATGCTTCAATCTCAGCAACCTAAGCATTAAAAAACAAACAAACCAAAAACTTTCCTTGATTGTTAACATTTACTGGACACTACTCCTTATGAAGTACTGGTCAAACTAGGAATATATTAACCTCACAATAACCCAGTACTGAGATACTCTATTACAACTCTTTTTTTTTTTTAGTGGGGAGGGGTACTGAGGTTCTAGGATAACAGGTCCACAGTAGGTTTGGAACCCAGACTCGTTTATTCCAGAGCTGACATCTTTAGCCACAATGCTGACTGATCTCCCCAAACCCTCCAAGGCATCTGTGTGTGCCGGGAGCTGGGGAACCACTCCTTTCTCCCACGCGTAGAGAGAAAGAAAGGACACCGGAGAAGAGTTTCCATTTGCCCAGGTAGGGTTTCAGTTACATCTTTGATTTACCCGCTAAACTGCTGGCAAAACCAAAAGGGTTCTCTCTCTTGTCCGGAGCCAGCGGTCCCCAGCAGATACCACAAAAACCAGCTACTGGTCAGAGTCCTCGGTCCCCGAGGGGAGAGCCGCTAGGCCTTACCCCACCCTCCCGCGGCCTCCCGCGGACAAAGTGACCATCGCTGCAGAGGACACTGTCCCAGGCTGGCCAAGCCATTGCGCCCGGGCATCATTCACCATAAAGTGAGCAGGCGCACGATCCCAGCTGGACGACGGGGATGGGGGGGAACACACAATTAACGGGGGACAAAGGTTGCTGCGAGCCCCGCTCCACGCTGGAAGCAAGCAGGGGTCGGCCACCGAAAGCGGGACCGCACGGCTAGGGGCCCGGGAGGTGCCAGGGCCAGGGGGTCCAAGGGAGGCTAAGAAGAGGCAACCCTGCTTGCTACCTGTCTCTCGGGGCGGCCTTCCCGGGTACCCCGAATCTTGCCCAAACCAGTGAATGTGACAGCGTGGATCCGCTCCTCTGCGCTCACCTTCCACCAGGTTCCAGTCGCGCAGCCACAGAGCTCAGCGCACCGACACGCCCCCCTTTCATTCACCTGGCGCCCCTCTGGCGAGAGGCGGGGCAGCTGGCCAATCGCGGCGGCTCCTGGGCCCTGGAAGGCGGGCCCTTCGGCCAGCAGGTTTGTCAATGGCGCTGGCGCCCCTCCTGAGGATGCGCTTTGATGGCTCCAGTGTTCTCGCGGTGATGGGAGTTGTGGTCTCAGCGCAAGCTTTTCGGGTAATGATACAGTGGACAAGACTACAAGTACCAAGATGGCAAAAGGAGCATGGACCTGTGCGTGTAAAAAGCTGTATCTCGGTTTGGTCTGAGTCTCACTTGAAAGATCTGCCAAGGATTAGTGTCTTTGTCCAGAAAACTGAATGCACATCGTGGACAGTAACACTGCCTGGAGTGTAACAGCTGCTGTTTCTCAGTAAGCACACATGATAGGTACCTACCCGCGATTTCTGTAGAAATCAGGAAATTGGTGAAATGATTTGATCTACTTGTCAACAGGTTTTTGTTGCTCACCCACAATTCACTTTCACCGAGTAGTAGTTACAAGAGCTAAAAGACACACACTCTTTCCTTTCTAGGCTTTCAGGCTTTACATAAATTAGCGAAACAATTCAACAGCACTAGGAAGAAGTGCAAAATTACAGTACAGACATGTTCTGGAATAGCTGTGAAGAACGAACACCAGGCTACAGCTCTCCCCGCTGAGTTCTAACTGGGTATAGTAGCTTGCTAGGGCTTCCATAACAGTACCACCAACAGGGCAGTGTAAAGGGAAGATTATTGTCTTACAATTCTAGAGATCCAAAATCAAGGTGCAGGGGGCCGGTGAGATAGCTCAGTAGAATAAACACTTGCCTGGCAAGTGCAAGGTCCTGAGTTCAATCCCCAGTACTGCAAAAAAGAAAAGGAAGGAAGGAAGGAAGGAAGGAAGGAAGGAAGGAAGGAAGGAAGGAAAGAAAGAAAGAAAGAAAGAAAGAAAGAAAGAAAGAAAGAAAGAAAGAAAGAAAGAAAGAAAGAAAATCAAGATGTTGGCAGAGTTGTTGCAGAGTTGGTTCCTTCTGAGGTCTGTAAGGAAAAAGGTCCCTGTCTCTGCTTTGTGTTCACCTGGCATTTCCTTGTATAGTCTCAGTATCCAACTGTCTCCTTTTTTTTTTTGCCATAATTTTATTGATAAACAAATAGCAATGAGACAGTTTCAAATCAAATCACTAGGACAGTTTCAATAACACACTGCATATATTCTTCTTAGTGCTTAATTGCTGTACAAGATGCGGACTTGATATCCTATTTACAAACACCATTAGAACAAATCATTCTATTCATTAAGAGAATGTAACTATATATCTATCCTAACCACTTTGAATACACAGATACAAAATGGACATTCATCTGTATACCCTTTTTTTTGTTAAGTTCCATTATTTGAATATTATAGGTGTGTAAACTCACCAACTGTCTCCTTTTTAAAGAACACTGTTCTTATTGGGTTTGGGTTTACATCTTAGCTAATTACATCTGCAATGAACCTATTTCCAAAAAAGGTCACATTCTGAAGTACAAAGGGACGATGGGACCTCAACAAAGGAATGTTAGTAGGGACAATTCAAGTACAACAGGGAGAGGAGGTCTATATTTAAACACAGAACTAAAAAAGGAAGTAGGAAAGAATTAAAACAGGCAACAACAAAAAGTGATTCCATGACTACTTCAGGTTGTGGGTCAGGAATGACCTCTCTCAACTGCTGATCTTCAGCAGAGACCCTGATGAAGAGGAGTGAGTGATGCTCACAGGAGACAAGAGCATTCCAGGCAGGAAATGGATGAGTGCAAAAGCTCGAGAACAGACTGGAACCCTCACTGAGGTGAGGGAGGGAGTCACAGGTGGTCCAGCTTTCTGAGCACGCTGTGCTGTTTAAGCTATGCCCCTCTATACTACCCACCCTATACACTTGGAGTAATGGGAGGCTGTCGGGCATTTTTTGTTTTTTTGTAGTACTAAGAATTGAACTTACAACCTTGCATTTGCCAAGCAAGTGCTGTGCCACTGAGCTATATCCCTGGTCCAAATACTGTGTTGTTGACCTCATGCAATTCTTAATCATTTCTTGACAAGGAGCCCTGCTTTTCCACTTTGCACCTGAGCCTATGCATTCTGTAGGCCCAGGTAATAGGAAATGTGATGGGAAAGAGAGAGAGACCAGTGGCATACAGGCTTTAGGCCAAGTGAAAGAGTTTAGAATTTTTCAAAAATACAACAGGACAAGAAAAAGTGATTATTTATTTATTTATTTATTTATTTATTTTTGGTGGTACCAGGGACCAAACTCAGGACCTTACACTTGCCAGGCAGGTAATTATGCCGCTGGGCTATATCTCCAACTCCTTATTTTTAAAATTAATTTTATTGATACATTTTAGATATACACAGTGATCACATTCATTATTGGGAGTTTGTACCTGTGTGTGATATATCTTAGGGTTTTTCTGTGGCTAGTGGGAATCAAACTCAGGACCTCAGGCTTGCCAGGCAGCCGCTGTACCACTGAGCTATATCCCCAGTCCAAGAGAGAGCAATTATGGTCCCACTGAAAGATGCTATTGAAAGGTGATGCACAGTTTTAAACGTTCAAAGTGCACAAGCTGCTTTGTTACAATAAAACTACATGTGTACAAAAATAAAGAAGAAAAAAGGGGCTGGTGAGATGGCTCCGTGGTCTAAAGCACCTATTTAGAACAAGCTTAGCAAAGCACAGGGACCCCGTTCAATCCCCAGCACCATATGCCAGCCAGTCCCGCCCCCTGGTGGGCTGAGCTGGCCACACACAGACACACACAAATA
>NW_004524739.1:6131721-6133313 GCF_000260255.1 Octodon degus | reverse complement strand
TAAAAAAAAAAAAAAAAAAAGAAGAAGAAGAAGAAAAAAGATGCTATTATCTGGAGTTAGGGAGCTGTTGAGATAGCTCGGAGAACTAAGTGCCTGCTTAGGCAAGCACAGGGACTGGGGTTCTATCTCTGGTATCACTTGCCATGCCAGCCCCACCCCAGGGACATGCTGCGCCTGCCATCAGTTTGGGCCTGATGGCATACTCCTGTAATCCCAGTACTGGGGAGGCTCTAAACAGTCTGAGCAGCATAGTGAGACTCTGTACCAAATACATTTTTTAAAAAAAGAAGAAGAATACTATCTGGAGTTAGGGTAGACATGGTAGATATGGAGACTCTGGCTTAGGGTGTGTATGTTAAAGCACGTTGACAAGCTCACGTGGTGGTGCACATCGGTAGTGCCAGGAGGATACACCTGAAGGACTGCTGTGAGTTCAAGAGCAGTCTGGGCTCTGTAGTGAGTTCAAGACCAGTGTGGACTACATAGTGAGACTCTGTCTCAAAAAAAAAAAAAAAAAATTTAGCCATATGTGGTGGTACACGCCTGTATCCCAACACTCATGAGTATGAGGCATGAGGATCATTGCAAATTTCAAACCATCCTGGGCTGCAAAGTGAGCTGAAGACCAGCCTGAGCTGCATAATGAAACCCTGTCTCAAAAATACAAAAAATAAATTGTATCAAAAAAATTTTCAAAAAAAACCAATTTCAATTAGAGGCCTCGGATCTGTACTGGTGGTACCATGTAGTTCTGCAGCTTCTTCAGGGGTGAGGTTTTCCAGAACCACTTTGAACCAGGTATCTATGTGTGTGCCAAGTGTGGCAATGAGCTGTTTTCTAGCCGCTCGAAGTATGCACACTCATCTCCATGGCCAGCATTCACGGATACTATCCACACTGATAGTGTGGCCACATGTCCAGAGCACAAGCGACCTGGAGTCCTGAAGGTGTCTTGTGGCAGGTGTGGCAATGGGCTGGGCCACGAGTTCCTGAATGATGGCCCCAAGCTGGGGCAGTCTTGATTTTGAATATTTAGCAGCTTGCTGAAGTTTATCCCTAAAGACAAAGAAACTTCTGCCTCCCAGGGGCACTAGATGGGCAGCCCACCCCCACCCCTAACAGATACACAGGGTCTCCTTGGCAAAGCACTTGTTTGTGATAGCCCATATACTTTGGCAAGGATAGGCCCTGGGTGGGATGCTGTCAGCTGTCTTAGCATCTGGCTCAGAGTCTCTAGAAGGTAGGCTCTGGGCTCATGTTTGAGTGATATTGTGCCTCTACTTCTCTTTTTTTCAGTTTGTTGTCCCCTCCCTGGCTATCTGGACCTCCCCTTGTGGGGCCCTGGTCTTATGTCTCTCTCTTCCAGGCTGTGCTATGACACAGAACTTCAAAGGGGACTGCCCTGGCCAGCTGCTTGAGCCATGGTCACTGCATGATCTGCTCTGACTAAACCCTCCTAGGGCAATCAGGGTGGTGACAATCTGTGACCTGCTGGGGAGCAGGCCGATGAGCCACACCCAGAACCATAGTCCTCTAGCAGAGGAACCTGGGAATGTTTCACAATCTGCAGATGTAGCTTGCTTCACTCAGGC
>NW_004524739.1:6128104-6131389 GCF_000260255.1 Octodon degus | reverse complement strand
AAAAAAAAAAAAAAAAAAAAAAAGGATTGGGTTATAGCTCAACAGTAGACTTTAGCATATATGAGACTCTAGGTTCAACCCTCTGTACCGAAGTAAACAAATGAAACTCTTTCACTTGGCCTGAAACCCGCATGTCACTGGTCTCTGTCTCTCTGTCCCATCACATTTCCTATTACCTGAGCTGCCTACAGAATGCATAGGATCAGATGCAAAGCGGAAATACAGGGCTCCTTGTCAAAAAAGGATTACTCTACAGATATTCACTGTAAAGATAATTTTAGGTGGTAAAACATGGTGTAAAGACCACTGGATATCCATCAAAGCAAAACAGTTCGCTCATCTCTTACCAAGTCAAATACCCTGTAAGAGCCAGCAGCAGTTATGTCTGTCCTCCCAGCGTGCCCATACTGCTGCCTAGTTGCTAAAGCCAAGCTCAGGACCCAAGACTTGTGATAAGCAGGGCAGCAGAGATGTCATCAGTAGCAAGGAACGTCAAGCTTCTCCAAGCTTAACCTTTTGTGTCCTCTAACCCAAGAACACCTTATCAATGCCTGCATCTTAATGATAGCTAAGTGGAATTCACCTTGCTTTTTTTTTTTTTTTTTTTTTTTAATGTATTTGGTACAGGGTGCACTACACAGCTCAGACTTGTAATGATCCTCCTGTTTCAGCCTCCCCAGCACTGGGATTACAGGCATGTATCACCACACCCAGTCTTGGTGGCCGGTTCAGCACTTCCAGGAAGGGGCAAGCATGACATGTGGTACTAGGATCGAACGCAGGTCCTTGCACTTGCCTAGGCAGGCACTTAGACCACGGAGCTATCTCTGCAGCCCTCACCCTGCATTCTTAATTCTTCATCTCCCTTCTCTAGGTTCTAAATTTGTCCTGTATCCAGGATCTAAATTTCAGCTACCAAATTTTTAGGCTATGGTATGTTTATGTGTCCTGTGTTCGATGTCTCAGAAATATTCCAGGCTTCTAAAGTAAGGGGGCATTTAAGGTGGCCTGAATAGGGCATGTCCATGTTGTAATCCAAAAATCAAAAACTGGACTCAACTTAAAAGCACTTTATTTAGCTGAGCTCAGCGGTGGCACATACTCTCATCTCCAAGTATGTGCATGCCAAGGTGGGGAGAGATAAGGGTTTTTAAAGCTGAAAACCACAAAGAGGGGGGTGACTTGAGCAGGAGGGAATGCAGCACTGGGGTCAGCATCCACCTCGGAGAAACAGGTTACATTCTTTTAACATACTGTTATAATTTTAGGAACAAATAATTAATTCTTATGGCATGGTGTTGATTACAGGATGCCACAAAAAGGTATCGAGATAATTTTGGGAACAGGGAGTTATCCTTAGAACAGAGAGTTATTACCTTAAGATATGGGACTGATCACAAGAAACATTGTGAACAGGGACTTGTCCTTGGAACAGAAAGTTATCTTAGAATATGAAGCTGAACACAGGAAACTTTGTGTAGACTCCTTTAACAATCTGTGGCTCAGAACAAAGGAATATTTTGAATATTAACAAAACTGTGTTCAGAGGCCAGACAGACGGCTTGAGCCACAAAGATGAAGTCTAAGTTGTCAGCTTATGCCAAACAGTCCTCGTTAATAAAGTTACAATGGAAACATACAGAGGTGTGTAACGGAATGGCTATTCTGGTTACAAAATGGAGTCAATACAGAGTTGTATAACAAAATAGCTGTTTTAGTTACAAAAATGGAGATGGTTACATAGGTTATAACAGTCCACAGCATCCAGGGGAATATGAGGGGGTCTTATGATCCCTCAATCTCATTTGATCTGTTGTGAGACTTACTCTATGTAGACTAACAAAACCTTTATAGTAGAAGTTCTTGGGGGCCAGTGAGATAGCTCAGTGGTCTAGAGCACATACTTAGGCAAGCTTAGGCAAGTGCACGGGGCCTGTGGTTCAATCCTGGGCACCACATGCCACGCCAGCCACACCCCCAGGGTGGGCTGAGTCTGCCACCAAAAAGAAAAGTTCTGAAGCTCAGTATACCTTCCAAGGTTCAGTTGTAGTAACTCAAAACCTCCACTGATAGTTTAAATAGAAAAGGAGTCATGCAAGGAATGTTGATATATATTGGAAAACCTAGAGAAGACATTACAGGAATGACTCAACTGTCCCACCAGGGTAGATGTCATCTCTGCTACAATCAGGAAGCCGAGAAATTGGGAGCACATCACTACACCTATCAAACCCGATAACATAATTGTCTCAGTTACCTTTCTCTGGTTGCTGGGACAAAATACTCAACACCCAGAATTAAGGAAGAAAAGGATTATTTGGCTCACAGTTTGTGGAGGTTTCAGTCCATATGCAGCTGGCTCCCAGGCAGAGCGGCACATGGCAGAGGGCAGCAGTTGATGGTGACAGAAAACAGCAAAGGGCAAAGGGAGCAGCAGCTGCATGTTTACAAAGTAAGAACCGTGGTTAATTGAACGTTTAAACTTCTCAACACAACGTATCAATCACTACAATAATGTTGTGGGTGCGATCCAGAGATCAGGAAGTCACCATCTCCATTCTTGCTGACCTTGAAAGACTCTCTCAGCTCTGTGAGGCTAGTGACAGACCCTGGAACTCGGCTGCAGAACTTGGCCAAAGCCCTTCTAGTTTCTGCAGCACAGTGAAGAACTCCAGAAAGCAGGTGGGAGTAGATGGAGACTGCTGGTCAACATCAACAATATCCAGGGATGGGGAGATAGCTCAGTGGAATAAGTGCTTGCCTGGCAAGCTCAGGGTCCTGAGTTCAATCCCCGGTACTGCCGGGAAAAAACCAAACCAAAACAAAACAAAAACAAACAAACAAAAAACGCCACAATATCCGGCACACCAAGCGGCATGAATGGCACGGCACTGTGACACTGAATCTAAAACCTGGGAGCTTCAATGCAGAGCACAGGATTTACATGCTCAAAGGATATTTCCTGGAAGACAGTCAATCCTGTGTTTCTAAAAGAATGAGAAGCCGTTGCAGCAGGCATCATTTGTTTCTTAATCATTTTGCTTAAAAATATAAAGCTGCGGATTAAAGCGCCTGCCAGCAGGCTCAAGGGCCAGGGCTCAATTGCTGGCCCTGCCATGCAGGTCCCGCCCCCGCGGCGTGTTGAGACCCAAATGAGACTAGGTGTGGTGGCGTGCACCTGTAATCCCAGCTCTTGGGAGGCTATAACCCGGTGGATCACTATGAGTCCAATCTAGTAGTGAGACCCTGGACATCCCGTAGACCCTTCCCTAGTGAAAATGGAAA
>NW_004524739.1:6120406-6124108 GCF_000260255.1 Octodon degus | reverse complement strand
CAAGTCCGCATCTTGTACAGCAATTAACCACTAAGAAGAATATATGCAGTGTATTATTTGTTGAAAAATAAAAAAAAATTTAAAAAAAAACGCACTTAGGGGCAAGTGAATTGGAAAATGGTTAGAAAATTCAATAAACCCTTGTAAACTCAAAAAAAAAAAAAAGCAAACTACAAGATGAATAATAAGAAACAGACAAACAGGTCTTATGCTGGCTTTCTTCTTTTCTTCTTTTTATTTTTTTGTTGGGACAGGGGATTAAACTGGGGACCTTGTGCTTGCCAGGCAGGCACTTATGCCACCAAGCTATCTCCCTGGCTCAAGACAGGTCTTTTATAAATGAGGAGACCAAGAAATGGGAGGGGATATACAAAAATAATTAAGAATTAAGATGTGATATATACATGTACCAACTCCCCATGATGAATGTAATCATTATGTATTTCAAGCATGTACTAATAAAAATTGAAAAACAAACAAACAAACAAGTCTCCTACCCCTGATATCAGGTAGTGTCCTGCAGAACACATGGCTCCCCCTGGAACATCGTGAAGGTGTCATGTTGCTAGCTGGCTCCAGCTCCCAATGTGCAGGTGCCTAACCTAGGATGGAATATGATAGATTTATTCCTCCCAAATCAAAAACAGTGTTTGCACTAACATATGCACAGGGGAAAAGCCTGTATTTGTCTCCAATGGTCAGCACACTCCCTTTCAAAGAGCACATATAGACACACCCAACTACCAAGCTATATATGCTAACTGTGCATGATTGGTATCTGTGGAAGACAGAAAGGACTATACCCCTCAGTTAAACTATCTGTACTGCTTCCCAGAACAACTGAAAATATATCTGTCATATATATAGCCATACAGGGCCAGGGAGATGGCTCAGTAGAATCAGCACTTGCCTGGCAAGTACAAGGGCTGGAGTTCAATCCCCGGTTATGCAAAAAAAAAAAAAAAAAGAAGAAGAAGAAAAAAAGAAGAAGAAGAAGAAGAAGAAGAAGAAGAAGAAGAAGAAGAAGAAGAAGAAGAAGAAGAAGAAGAAGAAATATATAGCCATACATACATGGCTAATGTACCTATAGCCACACTGGAAAGTCCCAGAACATGGACTGATGTCCGGCAGAGGCCACCAATAAAACCTCCATCCATGTTCAGACTTTACCATGAGCAAAACTTAAGGACATTTAGGCTCTTGATAGAGAGCTGTATGTAGACTACTATAGGTGGTAGTTATGAGAAGGTAGACACAGTAGCTGCTGGGTGCTAATCTTATAACCACAGACAACATAATACATAGTTGTATTATGTCTGGATTCTATTCTAGTGAGGAGCACTTGGAACAAGAGAGAGCCCCTTGGGCTTAAAGTGCAGCTCAATAGTAAAGTATAGGGGGCCTGGGCCTAGCTCAGTCCTTTAAGTGGCTGCTTCCACAAAGCTGTCAGCCTCAGGTGGCTGGAGTTCGAACCTCACAACTCTCCCGTTGGCCAAACTTGCCCTGAAGGCAGGCGAGGAACAACAACAATAGTAAAGTATACTTTGCCTATGCAAGGCCGTGGGTTCAATCTCTCCAAACAATTACTGTTTCTTAAGAATCTCCTAAATTTTCCATTGAGAATACATACATGGAATACTTTTTTGTGTGTGTGGCTGGCTCCACCCACCCTGGGGTGGAGCTGGTGTAGCATGTGGTACCAGGGATTGAACCGCAGTCCCTGTGTGCTTGCCTAAGCTTGCCTAAGCAGGTGCTTTAGACTGCTGAGCTATCGCACTGGCTCCACTTTTTTTTTTTTTTTTTTTTTTTTTTTGAGACGAGGTCTTCCTATGTAGCCCAGCTGGCCTCAGACTCCCAGCAATCCTCCTGCCTGCTGGGGTTATAGGCTTGCACCACCACATTCAGTTTTTTTTTTGTTTTTTAGTACGTGAGACCCTTGACGAGCACAGCTCCCAACAATATGTAAGAATAGAAGTTGTATGTCTGGTCAGATGTGGGATTTGTCGAGGACAATAGGCTAGAATATGGACAGCTTTGCTGCAACACAGGGCTGATCCACCTGCCTGCTTCTCAACAAGGAGCTATAATGTCCTGACCTAGAATTGATACCCACAGCAAGGTCATCCTCCCTGTGCCTGCAGGTTTGGATCATCATTTCTTGCTTGCTTGAAGTAATCACTAACTAGTCACCACAAACTATGTCGATCCGTAGTGGAACTCAGAGTTGATTTGGTTGATTTGATTAGGTTTTATCTTTTGCAATTCCTGGGACTGCATCTAGCACCTCAAGCATGCTAAGCAAGTGCTTGTCTACTGATCTATGTGCTTAGCCATTTTTTTGTTTTTTGTTGTGTTTTAAAAAAAAACACTTTAAGGTAACTCTGGGTTTTCCTGACAACATGGAGAATTGGCCTTATTCTAAGAAACACACATTTTCCTCTGGGCCAAACACTGCCCTCTGGGTCATATCCAAAATGGCCCTTCAATCTATATTTTACTCCAGTTGAAACCCTGACCTTACAGAGGAGTTTAGGTGTAATTTAGGCACATGAATGATACTTTATCATGAGCACATCAATTATTTCTTTTTTGTCTTTCGTTTCTACTATGGAGAATTTTCAACATAAAAAGTACATGTTATAACATGAGTGCTTTTATTCCCTCTGAAATTCATGTCGAACTCTGCAAAGTGGCAGTAACAGCCGAGGAAATTTATCCAAGGCACAGTTGTTGCTAACTGAAATTCATGCTGATACTTAACCCCCAGTGCAAGAACACTGAGAAGAGTGGCCTTTGGCAGAGCCCTCCTGCGCGGACCAGGTGCCCGTATGAAAGGCCTTGACAGAGGGAGCTCATATCTTTTTGCCCTTCCACTTTCCAGCATGTTGGGATACTGCTTTCCTTCCCCTGGAGGACTCAGTGTTCTGGGGTACAGAGACTGGACCTTTATCAGGCAACTGAACATGCCGGTGCCTTCGCTGTGGACTTCCCAGCCTCCAGAGCTGCGAGAAAATAAATTTCTGTTCTAAGTAACACAGATTCAAGTATTTGTTACATCAGGAAAAGATTATTAAGAGAAGTGGGGTACCACTGTAATGAATACCTAAAACTGTTGAAGTGGCTTTGGAACTTTGTTATGGGTAGGAGCTGGAGCAGTTTTGAAGTGAATGCTGGAAAAGGTCAAAATTTCTGTGAATGGAAACATTAAGGGTAGGCCTGGTGTGATAACTCAGGAGACTAAGCACCTGCTTTAGCAAGCTCATGGGCCAAGCTTCAATTCCCAGGCCCACAATCCACGCTGGCCCGGCCCTCGGGGCGGGCCGAGGCTGAAAATAGGATGATCACTATGAGACTGAGCTGCATCATGAAGCCCTCTACCAAATACTTAAATGAAAACATTAAGGGTGGTTCTGGTGAGGGCTCATGAGAGTAGAGAGAAGATGTGGTGTAGGAATTTCTGTGTTCTGATGATTTCCTAGTTCGTTCTGAGCAGAAGAGTGGAAGAAATACAGAAGGTAATATCCATTCTGATCGGATTTCAGATGGAAATGAGAGGTATTAGTACCTGGAGGAAAGAACATCGTTACTGCAAAATGGCAAAGAACTTGGCTGAGTTGTGCGTCTATCCTAGAACTTTGTGGAAGGCAGAATTATTTTTCTTTTGTGTTTGGTTATTTTTTTAATTTTTAAAATTTATTTTCC
>NW_004524739.1:6115227-6118836 GCF_000260255.1 Octodon degus | reverse complement strand
CTGCCTTCATCTCCTGCTGTATTATTTTAATGTCATATCCTTGACAAGAGGTCCACTTTTTTTCTCCAGATAGTCTTGTTTGTAATGCATGCTGGTCTTGAACTCTCTCATGTAGCCCAGCCTGGCCTCAGCTTCATGGTGATCCTTCTGCCTCAGCCTCCCAAGCTCTGGGATTACAGGTGTGTGCCCTGTGATCCGGGTAATAGGTCCACTTTGAACTCTCAGTTCCTTAGTGGTTTGTTGACCCCGTAAGATTGAGCCCCAGCCTACCTCCCTCATGATGACCAGACCAGGGCAATTAGCATATCTGTCATCCCAGTTATCATCTTTGTGTTGGGAACATTCAAAATTCTCTTGAACAGCTATTTTCTTCTTTCTTTCTTTCTTTCTTTCTTTCTTTCTTTCTTTCTTTCTTTCTTTTTTCTGTATTTAGGATAGGAGGGGCCGGGGAGATGGCTCAGTGGAATAAGCACTTCCCTGGCAAGCGCAAGGGGCTGAGTTCAATCCCCAGTTCCACCAAAAAAAAAAAAAAAAAGGGACAGAGTCTACGGGGTCTACAATACAAGATCACACTCGTGGTGATTCTTCTGTTTTCAGCCTCCCAAGTGCTGGGATTATAGGCATGTGCCACCACGCTGTCTCAATCTCCATCTCAGCATGCGGGGGGTGGGGTGGGGGGTTGGCAGCACAGCATGCTGGGGATCGAACCCCAGCTGCTGTGCTCTGCCTAAGCAGGTGCTTTAGTCCGCTGAGCTATCAGGCCAGCCCGCTATTTTCACTTTGTTTTTTGGTTGGTTTTTTTTTGTGTGTGTGTGTGTGTGTGTGTGTGTTTGTTTGTTTGTTTGTTTGGAACCAGGGATTGAACTCAGGCCCTGCGCTTGCCAGGCAAGCGCTTATTCTACTGAGTTATCTCCCCAGCCCCCAAGCCTGCTATTTTCAAATCTACAATTAATTGTCAAGCAGTTATCCCACTGCTATATGGAATATTAGAAGTTATTCTTCCAGCCAGACATAGTGACAAATGCAGGTAATCCCACCTACTGGGAAGGCTGAGGCAAGAGGACTGCAAGTCTGGTTCAACCTGGACAACTTAACCAGACCCTGTCTCAAAATAAGAAAAGAGGGCTAAAATAAAAAGAAAGAAAACTGGGGAGATAGCTGAGGGGCATAAATGCTTGCCTAGCAAGCACAAGTTCCTGAATTTGATCCCTTGTACCAAAAAGAAAAAAAAAAGAAAGAAAAAAGAAAAGAAAAGAAAATGAAAGGAAGGAAGGAGTGGGGATGTGGCTCAGTGTAAGAGCTCTTTCCTAGCATGTACATAGTCCTAGGTTCAATTCCCATAGCTGCAAGAAGAAAATGTTACTCTATCTATTCATCCGTGCTCTTGTGCATATTAACCTCCTCTTCTCATCACCCCTTCCCCTGAGATAGATGTGAAGCCCCCCATTCTCCCCTTTTGTTCTATGAGGTCTAAGGGCTGAGGAGATAGCTCAGTAGAATAAGTGCCTGCCTATTCTATGAGGCCAAAGGGCGATGTGGTTTGGCCAACAGCTGTCATACCCCTGCCTCACTATGTTTCTCCTTGACTCCCTGAAAATGGACCGGGACAGTCTGCCTCACTGTCCCTCATCACCTCTAAACATACCCTAAGGCCACTCTTCAGGTCTCTCTGCCAGGAGGTGAGGCTCAGCTGTCAGCTGTGGTGCCCTTCCCCTGCCTGGTCTCTCTGGATGCTGTTGCCATCTCTCTGAAGAAGCAGCTGGGAAACTGCCCCTAATATTGGAAAGATCAGAGAGGGATCAAGCCCTTTAGGAGCATCCCAACACCCACAAACCCCAGTAAGCTGTGATTTAAGTTTTTAGCGGTACCGGGGATTGAACTCAGGATCTTGAGCTTGTCAGGCAAGTGCTTATTCTACTGAGCTATCTCCCCAGCCCTAAGCTGTGATTAACACAGCCTGCCCTACTGAGCATTCCCTGGTTTTAGCCCTGCCATTTCCATGGAGATGTGACAGCTGTCAATCATGTAGCATCTCTCCCAACAATCCCTGGAACTGCAGTCCTGGAGACTGCAATCGCCAACAGCAGCAACTATCCTAGATTCCTTGTGCATGTTCTGGGAGATATCTCTGACCTGGAGTATGCTGTGGAATTGAATTTTGACCAATCAGTAGGCTCTAATCAAAATGCATGAGTTTAGACCAATTTTGACCAATTAGCAGGCTTAAATTTGGACCAATCAGCAGGCTCAAATTTGGAACAATCAGTAGGCTTGACTCATATGGTTTGCTCAGTGTTAGTTGTACATGTACCTCTTGCTATATAAGCAGCAGTTCTTCCTTGCTCCTTTGTGTGGTCCTGTAGGCTTTCCTCTTGTGCAGGGACCTATGGTGGTGCAACACAGGTTCTGTTCAAATAAAGCCTTGTTCCAAAGGTCCTATGAATGCACCCACTGTTTATTTATTTAATGTGGTCTCAGAAGGTCCTATAAATCTACTTGGGATTCTTTTCTTAAATAATGTGAACAGAACAGTATAACTCTTTAAGAAGACTTATAAACAGTAGGAGCTTTTAACCCTGAAGAGGTCCAGAGACCAGCAGCTGAGAAAGGTCACCAGTAGAGACCAGCAATTGGCAGAGTTCGCCTACACATCCAACATTAACCAGCATCAGCTGGTGGCAGCAGGCAGGGCAGAGATCAGCAATTGTCAGTGTTGGTCAATGGTGTCCAGCACTAACTGGTGTTGGCCAATCAGAACCCAGAGCTGAAACACCAAGGCCTGAGGGCCAGTGGCACTCAAAGCCCGAACCACTAGCAAAGCCTCCCTTTGCTGATTCATTATTTCTATCGGAATCAAGTAAAAGAACCTTCAACTGACTGGCCACAGCCCATAGCAGGCTCCAGGAATCACTCTTCTCACATGAGATCAACTTTTCAGCTTCTCATAAAATTGAAAGTATGTGGTATTTATCTTTCTGTGCCAGAATTATTTAACTTACTATAATTCTCTCCAGATAGATATTGGGAAATACAAAGAATATGTTCAAATGGGAAAGGGAATAAAGGAGAGAAGAGGGAAGGAACAGCAGAGCAAAAAGAAAATGGAAACAGAGCTTTTGTCAATAGGGAGGGGAAGCAGGGTGGAAGGGAAGAGAGGAGAGGGGAATGAGGAAAAAATAGGAATTAAAATAAATCATGTATAGGTACAAATTCCTTATGATGATCCATATGTATGACAAATATGTACTAATAAAGTTTTTAAGGGGCCAGGGAGATGGCTCAGTGGAATAAGCGCTTGCCTAGAAAGCATAGGGGCCTGAGTTCAATCCCCGGTTCTGCCCCCCAAAAAAAATTTTTTTAAATATAATTCCTTCCAGGTCCATGGATGTCACTGCAAATGATGGAATTTTAAATTTTTTAATGTCTGAATAATATGATATATATTATGCATTATTATCCATTCATTTATTGATAGACACTTAGGTCGATCCCATATTTTGGAAGTTGTGCTTTGTTTCAGTTCTTTCTCCCTATTTTGACTAATATAAATGGAGTTTTTCAATATAATGAGTTCCCTTTCTTTGGTAGATACCCAGCAGTGGGGCTTGT
>NW_004524739.1:6105539-6114713 GCF_000260255.1 Octodon degus | reverse complement strand
TTTTTGAGACAGGGTCTCACTATGTAGTTCAGGTTGGCCGTGAGCTCACTTTGTATCCCAGGCTGGTCTCAAACTCAACAATCCTCCTGCCTCAGCCTCCTGAATGGTGGGATTACAGGTGTGCACAGCCATGCCCAGCCAGCATTTGTTATCTTGCCTCTTGCTTCCTAGCCAGTGTCTTAAATGGGGTGGGATATCTCACTGTAGTTTTGATTTTCATTTCCTTTATTCCTAGAGATGTTGAGTACTTTTTATGTGTTTGTTGATATCTTTATATTTCTTGAGAAATATCTACTCATATTACTTGGTTGGTTTTTGGTTTTTTGTTTTTTCAGTACTGAAGATCAAGCCCAGGCCCAGGCTAGACCAGTACTGTATCAGTGAGCTACCCTCCCAGTCTCATTTGCGCACTCAGCAATAAGATTATTTGTCTTTTGCTGTTGAGTTCTTTGGGCTCCTTGTAACACTTGGGAAATTAATCCCTTGTCAGATAAAGAGTTTACAGTTATTTTTTCCCATCCAGTAGGCTTTCTCTTCACTGCTTTACATCTGATTGGAGCACTGGAGGGCATCCGCTTGGCGCCTGCCTAGATGTGCCAATTTGTTGTTGTTGTTGTTGTTGTTGTTGTTGTTGTTGTTTGTTTGTTTTGTTTTGTTTTTTACGGAACCAGGGATTGAACTCAGATCCTTGCGTTTGCCAGTCAAGCACTTATCCTACTGAGCCATCTCCCCGGCCCCTGTGCCAGTTCTTAATCTATTGTCTATGCACTGTTTTGCGACACCAGCATAGGCCCAGAAAACCTCCATTCATTTTGCCAACTGCCCATAGAGGACTCCAAAGGGAAGCTGCTAACCGGAAAGAGGGAGAAGGAGAAACCTTCTCGTCCACTTCCTACTCCTGTCAACACCAGCTCAGCAACAATTTTCACTCAGGCAGCCGCACCATCACCAGTGATTGATTTCAGTTTGTGCTGCCTTTCACGGAGTCAACCTCACTGCAGTCCCTTGGACACATCTGTCACCATCAAGCAGTCTCCTAGGTCTGGGTCCAGCTGGGTTTGCCAGACACAACAAAGAAAAATACAGGGCACCACTGAATTTCAGATTTTATTTTTTTATCTTTTTTAATTTTTATTTTTTTTTGTGTGTTTTTAGGGAAGGATCTACAGGATGTTCAGGGTCTCACTACTAGATTGGACTCCTAGTGATCCACCTGTTTACAGCCTCCCAAGAGCTGGGATTACGGGCGGGTGCCACCATGCCCAGTCTCAATTGCCATCTCAGCGTGCCCTGGGGGTGGGGCCGGCACTGCAGGCCCGGCAATTGAACCCCTGGTCCCTGCACCTGCTTGTAGGCGCTTTAATCCACTGAGCTATTTGGCTGGTCCCTGAATTTCAGATTTTAAAAATGAATACTTTTTTCTGTGTAGATATGTTCCAAATATCACATGGCACATACTCAGGCTAAAACATTGTTATGGTTTGTGTCTAGTTGTTCCCCCAAAGCCTCATGCAGTCATGGAGTAGACTTCTAGACTTTGTGATTAACTCATGATCCACTGGGATTACGGGTGTGAGTGCTGCTGGGATTAGGGGCGTGAGTGCTACACCCAGCCTGAGGCAAATATCTGGAATGCAGCGTAAGGGAGACAGACTCACTCTCTGTGGCCACTGTTGCTGTTACGCCTCCCTTCTGCTGCCATGAACTGCTGCCCTCTGCCACAAGCCGCTCTCCCTTGGAGCCAGCTGAATGCGGACTGAAATCTCCAGTAACTGTGAGCTAAATAAACCTTTCCTTCCTTCATTTTGAGTGTTGGGTATTTATCGAAGCAACGAGTGAAAAGTAACTGAGACAAAGATTATCTGAGGTCAGGTGTGGTGACATACACCTGTGATCCCAGCACTCAGGAGGCTGAGGCAGGAGGATCATTGCAAGTTTGAGACCATCCTGGGCTATACAAAGTGAACTCAAGACCAGCCTGAACCACAAAGCAATAGTCTGCCTCAAAAAATAAAAATTATCGGTAGTTTATCTCAAATTCACATTTAACGCAGTGTTCTCTATTTCATATGGCAACCTATTTCTTAAACCTAAATAATGCCATCATCTTCCTTTTCCCATAGGCGTGATAGCTAATTCATGAAGTAACTTTCTCTGTCATACTTTACTCATTTTCCTTGAAGACTTTCTACTCTCTAATTTAAAATTATTTACATTAAACTTATATTAAATTCTGGGCTTTGAAATAATCAATGCTAGGGCTGGGGAGATTGCTCAGTGGCATAAGTTCCTGCCTGGCAAGCACAAGGTCCTAAGTTTGATCTCCAGGACCACCAAAAAAAAAAAAAAAATTGCTATTTTATCTCCTACTTAGATACCCACTGATGAATGAGCATAGCCCTCTTTGTAAGTATGGAATCTGGGGATGCAGGCAAGGATTAAAGTTTGAATTATTACAGGCTTCACAAGCAAGGTCCACAGTATTATTTTTGCAATATGGTTGCACCAAAATTTAGTAGGCAAGCTAAACATAACGGCACCCACTTGCAATGCCCCTAGTCTGGGAAGCTGAGGCAGGAGGATCACAAATTAGGGCACAGCCTGGGCAATTTAGCAATTCAGAAAGCCTGTAATCCCAGCTCTGGGGAAGCTGAGACAGGAGAATCACTATGAATCCAAGCTGTGTACCAAGACCCTGTACCAAATAAAAGATTTTTTAAAACCCAATAATATTCTCCACTGTAATCTGCAGACTCAACATAATCCCTACTACAACACTAAAACAATGGTGGGGGGTAGGAATTGCTCAAGGGATTATGAGCCTGAGCCATCCCTCAACCTGCCACCAACAAGCTTGAGACCAAGAGAATCACTGGTGTAACTTGAGTCCCAAAGCCTGAGAATTGGGGTGCTGATGCTATCAATGCCAGTCTGAGTGCAGGGCAGGGTGAGATGAGGTACTTTTCACTCGCTGTTAGGACAAAATACCTGACACTCAAAAGTAAGGGAGGAAAGGTTTATTTAGCTTGCAGTTAGGGGAGGTTTCAGTCTGTATGGCTAAAGCTCCAAGGCAGGGTAACACATGGCAGGGAGAAGCTGTTCCTGGTTCTTGACCACAGAAAACAGCAAAGAGCAAAGGGAGTGGCAGCAGCTGCAGTTTCTAGCAAGCCTCTGTCCTCTCCTTACATTGTAAGCAGGCTACCCCGGGGGAGGGATGTAGAACGTGCACAATGTCCATGCCCTCCTCTTGCACAGGATGAGGATGTTTACAAAGTAAGAACTCTGGCCACTGCTGAGTCATTTAATTAAACTTTTGAACTTTTCAATTTGACAATGTATCAACCAGTATAATCTACTCCTTGTCAATTTGACAATCAGACACATTTCTTTAAACCAGTTTCCAGATACAAAGACATGCTTATTCTTCACATTTCACAACTTGGACATTATAACATGGCCTTAACAATCCTTAAGAACCAGTACTAAGTCTATCAACATTGTACTACATTTGAACTATAACATTTGCCCTCAGACCCCCCTCCCGAAAGACTCATGCAAATCCCTTTATGCAAAAGATATTTAGTCCATCTGTAAGAGTTGCCAAAGTCCTAACAGTTTCAGCATTGCTGAAAAGTCCAAGTCCCAAGTTAAACATTTTCAACACTTAATGGCGCAAGAAAAACACCACCATTCCAAAAGGTACAAACAACAGGATATAAAACATTGGCAGGAAAGCAAGTCCAAAATCTCACAGGGCAAACATTAAGTCTTGTAGTTCCATGTTCAACATCTGAGGCAATCTGTGGCAAATTGTGAGCTCCATGTAGCTCCACCTGTGTGGCTCTTCTGCTAGTTGTAGCTCCCACGGCTTTTCTCTGGAGCCGGCTTTGCTCCCTCCTTGCAGCTTTCCTCAGACAATCCACATTCCCAGCTTTTCCAAACTTCTGGGATTTCCACTGAATTGGCTTCTCACTCACAGCTTTATACACTGCCCTCCCAGAGGCTTTATACACTGCCTGGCCTCCCAGGCCTTCTGAAATCTAGGTGGAAGCCTTCCTAACCTCAGAACTCCTGCATTCTGCATGCATTTAAAACTAATGCCATGGGGCTGGTGAGATGGCTCAGCGGTCTAAAGCACCTACTTAGAACAAGCTTAGCAAAGCATGGGGACCACAGTTCGATCCCCCAGCACCACAAGCCAGCCAGCCCTGCCCCCTGGTGGGCCGAGCTGGCCACACACACACACACACACACACACACAAATAAATAAATAAATAAATATTTAAAAAAAACCACACAACTAATGCCTTGTGGATGATACAAAGGTCCACTGCCAGCAGGAGTAACAGCCAGGTTTTCTTCTTTCTTGGCTGTAGAAGTTGAGTGATGAATCACTGAGCACTCTGACCTTGATTCTGAGGAACAAATTCTGTATACTGCTGCCACTTTGGAAACTGGTGTGGCCACTGCCTCCATTCTGGAACATAGGGCTCTGCAGCCTTTTCTCCAAAACAAAGTCCTCACCCTTGTAGTTCTGAGACTGCAAAGGGTGGAGACCTACTGCCTCCTGTGATGCCCTCAGGACATCTTTTCTATTCTCCTATTCCTTCTGAGCAATGGAGATCTCAGCTCCATCTCTGCAGTCCACAGCCTTTGCGGCTCTTCATTTCTGGCCAAACTCACATTTTATTTTTTTTAATTTTTTTATATTTGAAAATTTTATTGATAACCAGATAGCAATGAGACAGTTTCAAATCAAATCAGAAGTACAGTTTCAACAAATAACACACTGCATATATTCTTCTTAGTGGTTAATTGCTGTACAAGATGCGGACTTGTGATCCTATTTACAAACCCCATTAGAAAAAATCATTCTATTCATTAAGAGAATACAACTATATATCTATCCTAACCACTTTGAATACACAGATACAAAATGGACATTCATCTGTATACCCTATTTTTTCTAAGTTCCGTTATTGAATATTATAGGTGTGTAAACTCAGCAAAATATTCTAAAAGAGTCCAGTAGACCATAACAGCATTGGGTCTTCTGTTTAACTGGCAATGTCAGAAATTATTGACCTGAGTCCACCACAGGTCAACATAACAGCATGGCTTTATTTCCTAAATTTCGTCTTCATACTTTTCTACTGGATGGTTAAGACCAAGGTAAAGCAGGACCTGTGCAACAAGAGTTGTAGCTTTTTGGTCTGAGACAAACTCACATTTTAAATCATCCTGTTGTGCTCTGTGTTCCTTACCCTCAGCAAAAATCTGACTAAAAGCCCCCAACCATGCCTATTACACTGCCTCAACATTTGACAGCCTTGAAATTTCTGTTGCAAGATTAACCAGTCCACCATACTTAATCTCAGTCTCAGGCAAAGTCTCCGGACATAAGCAAAATGCAGGCAAACTTTCTGCCAGGTCATAACACACATCATCTGAAGTCCAACAACCAATGCAGTCCTTCTTTCCAGCAGACACCTCCCCAGCCTGGCCTTTACAGGCAGATTCCTATCAGTATTCTGGTCTTCTGATCTCTGACCAGAATCTCCCATAAAGAACAGTGGTAGGTGTTCCAGTGCTTCTCTTTCAGGCAACATTGCTGAATCTTTCCTAGGTCTTAGCCATTCCATTCCCAAAGGCTTGTAATCCACAGAGTCAGGTTTATAGTCATAGCAACAACCCTGGGGCTGGTGAGATGGCTCAGTGGTCCAAAGCACCTACTTACAACAAGCTTAGCAAAGCACAGGGACTGCGGTTCAATCCCCCAGCACCACATGCCTGCCAGCCACGCCCCCTGGTGGACTGAGCTGGCTGCACGAGTGCACACACACACACACACACACACATAAATAAAAAAAAAATTTAAAAAAAAAGAACCTATGATAAAAAAAAAAAAAAAAACCCTGATTCTCTGGTACCAAATTCTGTCTCAGTTACTTGTCACTCATTATTGGGACAAAATACCCAACACCCAAAATTAGGGAAGAAGGGGCTGGGTAGATAGCTCAGCAGTCTAAGCGCCTGTCTAGCAAGCACAAGGACCCGGGTTTGATCCCCAGTATGGTATGCTGTGCTGTCATGTTGGCCACTGAAACTGGGTATGCTGGTGCATGCCTGTCATTGCAATGCTGGGGAGGCTGAAACAAGAAGATCGCTACAAGTCCAAGCTGCATAGGGAGACCCTGTACCAAATAAATAAATAAATAAATAAATAAATAAATAAATAATTTTAAAAATAAGTGAACCAAAAAAATAAATAAATAAGTGAACCAAAATTAAGGAAGGAAAGGTTTATTTAGCTTACAGTTAGTGGAGGTTTCAGTCCATATTAGGCTGGCTCCAAGGATACTAAAGCAGCACATGGAAGAGAGTAGCCGTTCCTGGTGGCAGAACTCAGCAAAGAGCAAAGGGAGAGGAAGCAGCAGGCTTCTAGCCAGCCTCTCTCCCCTCCTTACATTATAAGCAGGCTACTCTGGGGGGGAGGCATGTAGAACTCACACAATGTCCATGCCCTCCTCTTGCACAGGATGAGGATGTTTACAAAGTAAGAACCCTGGCTCTCTGCTGAGTCACTTAATTAAACTTCTAAACTTCTTAAGTCCTTATAGCAAATAACTGAGAGTAGCCAGGCAAGGTGGTTCGCCCCTTGGATTCCAGCACCCTGGGAGGATGAGGCATGAGGATTGCAGATTCAAACCCCGCCTGGGCATTTTAGCAATTTAGCCAGAACCTGTCTTAAAATAAAAATGAAAAAAGCAGTGTGGATATAGCTCAGTACAAAGGCCCTGGATTCAATCCCATCAGAGAGGGTTGGGAAGTAGGAATTGCTCAGGGGATTATGAGGCTGAGTCATCCCCACCACCAACAAGCTAGAGACCAAGAGAGTCAGTGGTGTAATTCGAGTCCCAAAGCCTGAGAATTGGGGTGCTGATGTGATCAGTTGCAGTCTGAGTGCAGGGCAAGGTGAGATGAGGTCTCCCAGCTCAAGCAGTGAGATGGCAAAGAAGGGCTGGTGTCAGCTTTGCTCTCCCTCCTGTTCCACTCCAGGGTGAGATGATGCCCGGGCACATGGGAGAAGCCTGCAGTCCAAATACTGGAAGCCACCAGGAAGAAACACATCACCAGTGTCTGGCCATCTCTCCATCCAGTGGAGCTGACCCATAACATGAACTATCATACATAATACATTCAGACAGACAAATCGGCAGGAACAAGAAGCAGCTTGGGAGGGGAAGTGGGGAATGACTAACTGGGTGGTGGAAAAGTTGAAGCTACAGAGAGTTGGTGTTTGTGCAACACTGTAAATCCACTAAATGCAACTTTAAAATGTTTAATTACCTGTTGTATGAATGTTAACTCAATTTTTAAGTATGGGGGGAAATGCTCATGGAAAACATCACTTAATCCAGAAAGTCATTTAAACATAGATAAATTTTTCTTTTCTTTTTTTTTCTTTTTTTTTTATTTTGGAACCGGGGATCGAACTCAGACCCTTGTGCTTGCTAGGGAAGCGCTTATTCTACTGAGCCATCTCCCCGGCCCCAATAAATTTTTCTAATAAATTTACTCCACATTATAAAACTAAATTTCTTAGTGACAGTAAAATGGACTATTGAATCCCAAAGACGAGTTCCCTTCTCCCTTGCCTGATTTGATCCTCCTTTAGTGGACAGGATTATTGTTAGAAAAATAAATTCCTGCCACATACTTATAAAACCCAACACTTGGCAAGCTGAGGCAGGAGGATCTTGGTGAGTTTGAGGCCAGCCGGGACCACAGAAACAAGTTCAAGGCCATCCTGCACTACATAGTGGGATCCTGCCTAAAACAAACAAACAAACAAAAATAAGCTCCTTCTGGCCCCTAACCATAACTAAAATGCAAACCTAGTATATCCCAGGAGATGAAAAGCAGACAAAAATAGGGACAAGTTTGTTTTCCCAAAGAAAAACATTGCAGAAAGTTGCTATCCTGTTTACTCAAAAGCAGGGTCCAGGGAGATAGCTCAATAGAATAAGCACTTCCCTGGCAAGCACAAGGGCCTGAGTTCAAGCCCCGGTTCCGGAAAAAAAAAAAAAAAAAAAAAAAGCAGAGGACTACTCAGGTGGGCTTGGAAGGTACTTAACTGAGAAAAGTCTGAATGTAATTTTGAATCAAAATAACTGTATTGATTCAAGTGTACTTGCTGGCAATTCTGCATCTCTGACAGCTGGCAGCTGCTATTCTAGCACTCTGAAGTATCAGTTTACACAAACTTGGATTCGCTAGTAAGGTGCATTAACTTGTACAACAGCAGAATCATGGACAGCCAAGCAACTCCTATATTTAACTTTAACATCAACAATATGAAAGAAAAAAAAAAGAATATCTTAGTGTTCAGTAAACATAAGATTATCTTGACACAACTGATACTTTCTGTTTGCTTTTCTTCTTCCTTTGAGACAATGTCTCACTGTGTATAGTTCAGGCTGATCTTGAAGTCACTATGAGGCCTAGACTGGCCTACAACTCATGGTGATCCTCCTGCTTCAGCCTCCTGAGTGCTGGGATTATAGATGTGAGGCACCACAGAGCAACAGATATTCTATCTCATGCAATTTGCACATGTAGCACACCATACATGAATCAATTTTTAGTCAGTGATGCAAGACTACTGAATGGGCCAGCCAGACAGCTCAGCGGACTAAAGCGCAGGGGTTCAATCCCTGCCATGCCATGCCTGCCCTGCTCCTGGGGCGCATTGAGACTTCGATTGAGACTGGGTGTGGTTGCACACACCTGTATAATCCCAGCACTTGGGAGGCTGAAAACAGGAGGATCGCTACAAGTCAAATCTGTATAGTGAGACCCTGTAGACCCTGTACTAAATACTAAATAAATAAACAAAAAACACTGAATAAAAAGAAAGTATAGAACCCTGAAGGAAATATCCAATGATACAAGTCCAGCCCATAAATCTCTGGATCTTCTCCAAAGACTGATGCTTGGACAAATACCCAGATCATTTTGGGACAATTAGACAGTAGCCTAGTAATTGCTGGAGACATGGATGCTTGTGTGCTGCACCAGGTTTAGGCTGATAGAAATGTACAAGTCAGTGTCCAGTGAGAACAACACAGACTATTCCACATATTTCAAGCAGAAATGTGTTTAATGAAAAGA
>NW_004524739.1:6102349-6103306 GCF_000260255.1 Octodon degus | reverse complement strand
TATCGTGTATTCCAGATGTGGCTTTGTGGATGGGAGAGTACCTCAGAACCCCGAAAACTTGAAGAAAAATGCATTCTTCTCTATCATAACAGAGACTACAAGAACCACTTCCTTATAATTCTCCCTCAAATAAAAACCAACCTTCTGCTTTGTGCCCCTAACTTAGTCTGTAGGAATTTATTCAGCTACCATCTGTATCTCTTAGCTTAGCCCAGAAAATGGAAATCACACTAGGTACCTCAAACAGAACCTGCTTAACTGGCAACCAGAGCTGCCACAAGGCAACTTTTGCTTCATTCTGCTACCTTTAAAGAACCTAGTTCACAGCCAAGCATGGTGGTACAAGCCTGCAATCCCAGCACTCCAGAAGCTGAGGTAGGAGGATAGAGGTAAGTTCAAGGCCAGAGTGAAGTTCATAGTGAGATCCTATCTAAAAAGAAAAAAAAAGAACTTAATTTATATTCAGACTTAGCTGCAAGAGAGTCTGGAAAATTATTATTTTTAAACTCCTAGAATGGAGCTAGAGACACAGAGGTCAAGAGTCAGTCCAAAGGCACAATGTTATAGCTAGATATGAGTAAGTTCAAGTGTTTATGGCACAGCAAGATGAATATATTTAATAATGGTGCACTGCACATCTTAAAATAGTTGGGTTAAAAAATTTTGAATGTATTCACCAGAGGAAGTAACAAAAGTTTAAGATGATAGATATATTACACACTCTGATTTGATCATTACACAGTGTACATCAGAAGCAAAACATCACATATTAACTCATAAGTATATATAATTATTGCATGTCAATTAAAAAACATTTTCTGAAAAAGAATCCAAGGGGCCGCAAGAAAAGCCAACATTTTGGCCTTAGCCTTCCAAGGTCAATTAAGACTCAGGACATATGAGAACTTGTACTGTAACGTCATGTAACTCGGCAGTGTCCCAAATTTTCTGATCAAG
>NW_004524739.1:6089751-6101668 GCF_000260255.1 Octodon degus | reverse complement strand
GGATTTGTCATTCCATTCCACAGGATGTTTACACTGTTCCACTACATTGCTGGCACTGTCTTTTGTGGGGCTTGGTTTTGTTTTGTTTTGTTTTGTTTATTTTGCTTTTTGAGAAAGACCCTATGCAGTTCAGGTTGGCCTTGAGCTCACTATGGAGGCCAGTTTGTTCTGGAACTCATGGCAATCGCCCTGTCTCAGTCTCCCAAGTGATGGGACTATAGGCATGTGTCACCACACCCAGATGGCACTGTTTTATTTTTTTATTTTTTGTATTTAGTACAGGGTCTACAGGGTCTCACTACATAAATCCAACTCATAGTGATCCGCCTGTGTTCAACCTCCCAAGAGCTGGGATTACAGGCGAGTGCCATGGCTCGCAGTCTCAACCAATGTCTCAGTGTGCCCTAGGGGCGGGGCTGGCACTGCAGGCTGGGGATGGAGACCCGGCCGTTGCATCTGCCTAAACAGGTGTTTTAATCCACTGAGCTATTTGGCAGTCCCTGGCACTGTTTTGGTAGAACCTCCAAATTAGAAAATAACAGGTATCACCAGCACTCAGCAGGTTGAGGCAGGAGGATCACTATAAGTTGCAGGGCAACCTGGGCTACATAGTGAGTTCAAGATTAAACTAATATATATAATCTTGAATATATATAATCTTAATCTTGAATATATATATATTCCTGTTATTTTCTAATATATAGGTGCAAGTTCAAGACCAGCCTAGGCTACAAAGCAAGCTCAAGGCCAGGTTGAACTGGCCTACCTACATAGTGAGACCCTGTCTCAAAAAGACCACAAAAGAAAAGGAGGAGGAGGAGGCCCAGTGTCTGGTATCAATTTCAATTGATTTCAAAGGCAATATACATTATTGGACAAAATTCCAAACCCATTTGTCAGCTTTGAGTGAAGCACACAGCAAGAAAGAACGAGAGGCCACCACAGCACAGTATCTCAACAGTGGGCCCTGGGATGCAACAGACCCATAGCTCAAAGTTCCCAAGGGACATGAGGATGTGCCATGGGACTTCTCACAAACACTGGAAAAAATTAAACCTCAGGCCCTTAGGGTAGGATCCAGAAAAGGGACAGTCCTGGCTTAAGTACCCCCATACAAGGTGACCCTAAAGGAGAGCAGAACAAGGACATCCCTGAGCAGGACATGTGACTTTTTGCTCTGTCTCTAAGGAGTGATGTCTTGAAATCGGGATTGAGCCAGGCAGAGTGGTACATGTCTCTAATCCCAGCACTTGGGAGATTGAGGCAAGAGGATTGTCTGAGTTTGAGGCCAGCGTGGTCTACATAGTGAGACCTTGCCTCAGAAGAAAGAAAGAAAGAAAGAAAGAAAGAAAGAAAGAAAGAAAGAAAGAAAGAAAGAAAGAAAGAAGAAAGAAGAAAGAAGAAAGAAGAAAGAAGAAAGAAGAAAGAAGAAAGAAGAAAGAAGAAAGAAGAAAGAAAGAAAGAAAGAAAGAAAGAAAGAAAGAAAGAAGAAAGTCCGGATTGATACCATATCATTGGCAGTGGTTACTGAAGGATACCAGATGAGAGGCTTGGGGAAAAAGATTTGGGCAAGGAGAACAAGGATAGGCCTGCTGGGGTGGATGCAGACCACTAGAATACTCTATGTAGGCAGCTGTGACAAGGCTGCACTGGAAAGGGAACAAAGATTTAAGCCTGCTCTTTTTTTTTTTTTTTTTTTTTTTTTTTTTTGAGAGAGAGAGAGAGAGAGAGAGAGAGAGAGAGAGAGAGAGTGGTGTGTGTGTGTGGCCAGCTCAGCCCACCAGGGGGGCGGGGCTGGCTGGCTTGTGGTGCTGGGGGATTGAACCGTGGTCCCCGATGCTTTGCTAAGCTTGTTCTAAGTAGGTGCTTTAGACCACTGAGCCATCTCTCCAGCCCCAAGCCTGCTCTTCAGAGAACAGCTTCTGAAACAGTAAAAGTTGGTTTTTTGGAAATAGTTTTGTAGTCTCAAAGATCAGTGAAGAAGGAAATCTCTCAGCAAGCGGAACTGTAAGCTCAATATCTTATTGTCCACTTTGGGAAGAGAGACGGCCTTGGGTTAGAATCTATATACATATGTTCCTCCAAAATCCGTTAATATGCATTCACGGATGACAATTAGTGGTTTGAGCAGCTCACGTTTTTCTGTTTGTTTGTGTATTTTAGAGAAGGGCTTACAGGGTGTTCAGGGTCTCACTACTAGATTGGACTCATAATGATCTGCCTGTTTATAGCCTCCCAAAAGCTGGGATTATAGGCATGCGCACCATCACGCCCAGTGTCTATTGTCATCTCTGCACACCCTGGGGTTGGGGCCGGCACAGCCTGGAGATCAAACCCCCAACCCCTGCACCTGTTTGCAGGCACTTTAATCTGCTGAGCTATTTGGCTGGCCCTAGCTCACAGTTTTAAAGGACTAGATATTAATGACAAACAGGTTTAGAAAACATATATTTCTGTGTGTGTGTGTGTGTGTGTGTGTGTGTGTGTGTGTGCAGGGTCTCGCTACGCAGCTCAGACTCATAGTGATCCTCCTGTTTTCTGCCTCCCTAGTGCTGGGATTACAGGCACGTGCCACAATGCCTGGACTAGGAAAGATTAATTTCTGCCGAGCATTGTGGCACATGGCTGTAATTCTAGCACTTTGGGAGGCTGAGGCAGGAGAGTTGCATATTCAAATCTAGTCTGGGCAACATAGTAAGATTCTGTCTGGGGAAAAAAAAAAGTGATGGAGATGTAACAGTGCAAAGACCCTGGATTTAATCGTCAGTACTACAAACAGAAAAAAAAAAAATTTAGAAAGAACAAAGGAACTTCCATTACTTGCTGCGGGGACTGAGCTTCACCAGGTCAGTGAAGGATCCCAAGATTGGGGGGCACAAACTTGCTCTGAAAGCCGTTGACTGGGTAGCTTTTGGGGAGATCATACCTGGAAACCAGAAGGCTGTTGCTAACTCTCTGAAGGCCTGGACTGAGACCCTCAGCACCAGGTTGGCTGCTCTGTCTAAGAAACCACCAGTGATCCACTGGGCTTACTGCAAGGCCAATGTGGTCACGGCAGGCTTGGTGGATGACTTGGAAAAGAAGTTTAATGCCCTGAGAACTCTTGTGCCAGAGGATAAATGTACTGCCCCGGTGGATGCTAAAGAAAAGGAAGATGTAAAAAGTTGTGCTGAGTTTGTGTCTCTCTCAAAGGCCCAGATTGTGGAATACGAGAAACAGCTGGAGAAAATGAGTAACATGATTCCGTTTGATCAGATGACCATTGAGGACCTGAATGAAGCCTTTCCAGACACCAAATTAGACAAGAAGTGTACCTACTGGCCTCATCAGCCAATTGAAAATTTATAAAATTGTGTCTTGGGGAAGGCTCTGGCCCTTACATCACACACTCTGGATGTTAAAAATTAAAAAAAAAATTAAAAAAAAAAATGTGCTCGCTTCGGCAGCACATATACTAAAAAAAAATTTTTTTAAATTTTTTAGCCTCCCAAAATGTCAGAATTACAGCCATGTGCAGCCATTGCTTGGCAGAAATTCATCTTGCCTAGTCTGGAAATGTCTATATATCTATATAGAACAATGGAAAGGTGAACGTCCCAGCTTGATCCCAGGTTGTGAGACGACAGGCACACAGATGCGTGCTCACCGTGGGGCCCTAGGAGGAGCTCTGCATTGTACCCCAGTACTGGGAGCTGCAGCCAGAGGGACTCAACTGCTGAGCTGCACCCCATCCCTTTTTATTTTGTATTTCAACACAGGGTCAGGCTGGCCTTGAATTTTTTCTCTTTATTATTTATTTGGCATAGGGTCTCACTATAGAGCTCAGACTTATAGTGATCCTCCTGTCTCAGCCTCCCCAGTGCTGGGATTACAGGTATGCACCACCATGCGTGGTTTCAGCGGCCCACATGGCTCACCCAGGGTTCCAGGGGCCAGCACAGCATGTAGTACTGGGGATGGACCCGGGTCCTTGTGCTTGCCAGGTAGGCACTTAGACTGCTGAGCTATCTCCCCAACCCCTGACATTAAATTCCTCACGCTCCTGCTTCAGCCCCCCAAGTAGCTGGGATGACAGACATGTGACAAGCAAGATACCAGTGGAGGAAACACTTAACAATTGGCAGCCTGACGGTCCTGTGGATATCAACTGGACACTCTTTGCTCCAAGCCAATCCAGCTTCCGTTCACTGGACTCATGGATAGAGAGCCGCAGTGACAGGAATGGAGACCATGCACGGGCTGAGACCAGACTTGGCTTCGCTAAGGTCATCCTGGCCACTCACCACCACTGCTGCCCAGGGAGCCTACAGGTGCAGCCAGCTCCAGCCCCCTGATTTGGTGCCATGCCTGTGAGACCCAACCTAATTTTGAACTTGGTGACAAATAGAACTGCATTCCTTGTGGAGGAGAAGCAAGTTTTCTCTCTGCAGGAGGCGCTTACTCAAGGTTCAGATTTGCTTTTCCTACCTCTCACTGCTTCCTGCGCAACCTTCATCTGAGGACTTCATCCACAGCCCTGAGATTGTTTGTTACCATGAGATTCACTTTATAAGAAAGAACATGAAGTGGTGAGGTGTCACAGCATCTATTGGTCTGACTTGTGCTCCATCACCCAGCCTTCTGAAATGGTAGAAAGGTCTACTGGAGTCAGGAATGGTGTCCTGCACCTATAACGCCAGCACTCTGGGAGGCTGAAGCAAGAGGATTGCAAGTTCAAGTCCCATCTCAGAAACTTAGCAACATCCTGTATCAAAACTAAAAATGGAAAAGATGTAGCGCAGTATGAAGGCCCAGAGTTCAATCATCAGTACCACAAACAACAACAAAAAGGCCTGTTGTCTTTATTTTTTGAGACAGAGTCTTGTTATATAGTTTAGCCTGGCCTTGAACTCATTCTGTAGCCCAGGCTGGCCTTGTACTTGAGGAGATGCTCTGGCCTTGGCTTCCCAAGTGCTGAAATTACAGGTGTGCACCACCATGACCAGCTTTGTTTTCCTAATTTTTTTTTTTTTTTGGTACCAGGAATTGAACTCAGAACCTTGTGCTTTCCAGGCAAGCACCAGGAATTGAACTCAGAACCTTGTGCTTTCCAGGCAAGCACCAGGAACTGAACTCAGAACCTTGTACTTTCCAGGCAGGCACTTGTCCTAGCTATATCCCTGGCCTAATGCAGTATGTGCAGTACACAGTGTTTACATTCATAGTGGGAGTTGTTAACATACCATAACACATCTTAATTCTTCGTTTCCCCTCTGTATCCCCTACTTTCATTTCTCAATCTCTTTCCCATTTGTAAAGGACCTCTCTCCATATTTCCTAATATTTACCTTTTCTTTTAAAAGATAGTATTATTTTGCTGGATGTGGGGGCACACGCCCATAATCCCAGCACTCGGAATGCTGAAGCAGGAGGATCACTGCAAGTTGGAGGCCAGCCTGGGCTACAAAGTGAGCTCAAGAGCAGCCTGAACGTTATAGAAAGACCCTGTTTCAAAAAAACAAACGAAAAATTATATCTGTGATTTGGTTTGTTTGTTTGGTTGGTTAGTCTGTACTGAGAGATTTGGGTCTAGATTCTGCACACGGACAGCCAGTTTACCCAGTGCCATCTGTTGAGGAAGCTATCTTTCCTTCATCTTATGTTTTCTGACCATATGGCTGAATGCTCTGGGGTTGTTTCTGGATTGTCTATTCTGTTCCACATCATTATTTTTGTGCCAGTACCATGCTGTTTTTATCACTGTAGTTTTGTGATATAACTTGAAATCTGGCTTTTATTAGATTGAGTTAAGGTCTTTCTAAACCTACTTTTTTCAAGGTTTTCTTTATCATGAATGGATTTTGGACTCTGTCAAAGATTTTTCTATACTTATTGAGATGATCATGTGATTTTTTTGCCCTTGCTTCTCTTTATATGATGCAGGGGGGCCTGCCCCTTAGCTCAGTTGTTTAAGTGGCTGCTTCAACAAAGCAGTCAGGCTCAAGTTGCTGTGGTTCGATCCCCACAACTCAAGCCAGCCACACCTGCCCTGAAGGCATTCTGAGCCTGCCCCCAAAAAAAAAATCTTCTGCTTATATGATGCATTGTATTTATTAATTTGCGTAGATTGATCTATCCTTGCGTTCCCGGAATGAACCTACTTGGTCATGATGTTTGATCTTTTTTTTTTTTTTATGTTTGATCTTTTTTATGATTGGTTTCACTCTGTTTACCAGCACCTTGCGGAACATTTTTCATTCTGTGACCATTAATGAAATTGGCCCGGGCTGGTGAGATGGCTCAGTGGTTTAAAGCACCTACTTAGAACAAGCTAAGCAAAAGCACAGGGACCACGGTTCAATCCCCCAGCACCACATGCCAGCCAGCCCCGCCCCCTGGTGGACTGAGCTGGCCACACACACACACACACACACACACACACACTTAAATAAATTTTTTTTAAAAAAAAAAAACCTACTTTAAAAAATAAATAAATAAAATGTACTTGTTTGTTTCAGGGTCTCACTACACAGCTCGGACTCATAGTGATCCTCCTGTTTTCAGCCTCCCCAGTGCTGGGATTACAAGCATAGACCACTATGCTTGGACTCTGTGGCCAGCTCAGCCCTCCCTGGGGCCAGGGCTGGCACAGCATGTGTTGCCAGGGATCAAACCACGGTCCCTGCACTTGCTTAAGCTTGCCTAAGCAGGCGCTTTAGTCTGCTGAGCTATCTTGCTGGCCCCCATAGCTCTATTTTTATTACTACTGGGTTCTTGTACTGGGGATTGAACTCAGAACCCTGCACTTGCCAGGCAAACACTTATTTTACTGAGCTATCTCCCCAGGCCCACTACTGGGTTCTCAAGGAATCAGGATGCTCTCAGCTGATGTGATCTTGCCCTGGGGCATCACTGCATCACAGGCCTCCACTGGGACAGGAGGGAGGCATACTTATGTTCCCATGTATCATAGCCAGCCCCCAAGGTAAGGCAGCAAGCCTCAGACAAGCCTTAATCACAAATTAATTACAACATTATTTTCCCCACCAATTATATAGAATGGTCTTCAACACAGTATATGTTCTAATTCTGTGTATTCTTATTCCCTTAGCCAGAAGCAAGGGTCTGGATAAAACAGTGATTTCTCTCACAAGATTGAACTCAGGACCTCAAGCTTGCCAGGTAGGCGCTGCGCCACTGAGCTATATCCCTAGACATTTTCCATTTTCACCAGTTTTTTGTTTCCTTTTTTTTTTTTTTTTTTTTTTTTTTTTTGTGGAACCAGGGATTGAACTTAGGCCCTTGTGCTTGCCAGGCAAGTGCTTATTCTACTGAAATATCTCCCTGGCCCCCTCACAAACATGATTTTTGACTCACTCAAAAATTACTTATTCAAAAAAAATTACTTATTCATTTATTTATTTTCATTTATGTATTTGGTACAGGGTCTCACTACACAGCTCAGACTCATAGTGATCTTCCTGTCTTCAGCTTCCCCAGAGCTGGGATTAACAGGTATATGCCACCAGGCTGCCGCTGGCTCAGTGTGCCCTGGGGACATGGCTGGCACAGCATGCAGGGGCCGGGGAATGAATCCTGGTCCCTGTGCTTGCCCAAGCAGGACCTTAGTCTTCTGAGCTATCTCACTGGCCCAAAAATTATTTATTTTTTGGCTCATGACTATAAGAAGGGAAGGGGCCAGGGAGATGGCTCAGTAGGATAAGCGCTTGACTGGCAAACGCAAGGATCTGAGTTCAATCCCCGGTTCTGCAAAAAAAGAAACTATAAGAAGGGAAGAGATGTTTGTGTCCCAGCGAGAAATATCTCCAGCAAGTTACAAAATTGTTCCTTCATTTGAAACTGCCGCTCAACCATTCTTGAACCCCTCATGCCACTGAACTGAGAGGCAAAAAGGAAATTAGGTGGTTTTTGAGGATTCTAAACTCTGGTAATTAAGGAGTGGAGGCAGGAGACAGACTGTATTATATTCCAGACAGATCCTACTCTGACTACAATATCCTGCTTTGAAATTACCGCAAGCCTACTGCAGTCCTATTCCAGAACAGCTCCAAGGGCACCAACGCCTCAGAATGGATGGCCAGAGTCTCTCCCACCGGCATAGACTGGACCATGTGCTGCGGACTGGAGGCAAGTGGAAGCTGGAATAACAGTGAATAAAGAATGCAAGACCAGCCCTAGCACAGACTGCAGAGGTGAGGGTTACAACCTCTACTTGAATACTTCTGTTTCTCAGCCAAGCATAGAGGCACACATGCCCATAATCACATGGGAGCTGAGGCACCAAGATTGCTGAGTTCGAAACAGCCTGGACTGCATAGTGAGAACTTGTCTTTAAAAAACTTTTCTGAGGGGGGGGCCTGGCCCTAGCTCAGTTCTTCCACAAAAAAAAAAACTTTTCTGGGCCTGGAGAGATGAGATGGTTCAATGGAATAAGCACTTCCCTGGCAAGCACAAGGGCCTGGGTTCGATCCCTGGTTCTGCAAAAATAATAATAATAATAATAATAATAATAATAATTTTCTTTCTCTTCCTTTTCTCTTGCCACCACTCCTGTACCTAAGTGGGTGAACAGGGAGGTTAATGTCACCATTTAGTCATAGCTTGCTGATTATTCAGAAGGGGTTATGAGAGAGCTGGAGAAGGAACGCCTAAGTTTTGGGGTGCCTTTCTTGAGGAGTAATTAAAATTTTAAACTATAGAAGTGAGATCAGGGCTATGCTAAAGGAGAAGCAACTTTGAATTTGAGATGTAACGTGTACTTTGGGGCAAACGAAGTACATCGACGCTTGATGTTGGGTCCATCCTCAGCAAACCCGTCTCTCTTCTTTTTTTTTTTTTTTTTTTTTTTTAATTTTTTTTTTTTTTTTTGGGGGGGGCCAGCTCAGCCCGCCAGGGGGCGGGCTGGCTGGCATGTGGTGCTGGGGATTGAACCGCGGTCGCTGTCCTTTTGCTTAGCTTAGCTTGTTCTAAGTAGGTGCTTTAGACCACTGAGCCATCTCACCAGCCCCAAACCCGTCTCTCTTCTGGAAAAAGCCTGACTATTGTCACCAAAGAAATTCCAGTTCTCACCTTCTGTTGTTCTGCCCTTCTACAGAGGCGTAAGGGGCTAGATCTTCCCCCAAACTGCCAGAGAACAGCGCAAAAAACGTTAAGAGTGATGATTTTACCAACAATGAAAAACAGAAAGAGAACGCAGCTCAAACCCCTGAGTCCAGCCCACAGCGCCCCCTTCTGGGAGCCTGTTAGACAGCTCCATCCCCGCAACGTGAGTCGGACCGCAGGAGGCAACATCCTTCCTTCTTGGGCTATAATCTACCTGCTGAGGGTTATAAAGTTTACTTGACACATTAGTGCCCAGCATACAAAATATTCTCCACTTTTATATATTACAAAGTGAGACATAAAAACCAGGAGGCTGGAAGAAACAGCCCCAAATCACAGCCAGAACTGGAGGTGTACTAGTAAAAGTTTAACAACTGGCTTGGGAGAAGAGGACATGATTTGTAGCCTCCATCGATCTCAATGATGTAAACACTTTGAAATAAGTAAGTACTGTTCCATCTCCTCCTTTCTTTCCACTACTGTTATCCCTAGACGGTGGTTGTAAAAGGAGATTAGTTTCACCATTTAGTCACTGATTGCAGAATCCATCAATTTTAAGCTACCAAGGTGACATAACTAAATGTGTGGTTAGGAAGAGATACAGTTGTAGCACACTGTTACATAGTATTTCTACCACATAGATAACAGAAAAGACGTGAAAGTCATTTCAAGAGCATAGATGAGGGGCCAGGGAGGTGGCTCAGTGGAATAAGCGTTTCCCTAGCAAGCGCAAGGGTCTGAGTTCAATCCCTGGTTGTGCATAGATGATAGTAAAATGCATAAAAATAATTGTAGCCTATAATTCCAGCTATTTGGGAGAATGAGGCAGCAGGATTGTGAGTTCAAGGTAGCCTGGACAATTTAGAGAGACCCTGTATCAAAATAAAAATAATTAAGAGGGCTGGGGAGGGCTGAGGAGATAGCTCAGCATCATGAATGCCTGCATGGCACTTGGCTAACATGCATGAGGCCCTGAGTTCAATGCCCGGTGTTGAAACAATTAAAAAATACCAATTTCATAGTAGTACCTGGAATATGTGAGGCCTTGGTTTGATCTCCAGCACCACAACAATAACACATACTGATAAATTTGAAGTATAAATTCGTTTGTATACAAGTTTCTATAATTTATTTTTTATTTATTTGATACAGGGTCTCACCACATAGTTCAGACTCATAGTGATCCTCCTGTCTCAGCCTACCCAGCACCAGCCTTACAGGCGTGCACTACCATGTCTGGTTTCAGAGCCAGCATTGGCATGTATTACTGGGATTGAACTCAGGTCCTTGAGCTTGCCAGGCAGACGCTTAGACCAGCGAGCTACCTCCCCAGCTCTATAATTCAATTTTTTTATAATGATTGTATTCAACATCTACCCTTAAAAATTCCTGACATTTTAACAATCAGCTCTAGAAGACAGAAGTAGAAGCATTCTGTGGCTTTTAGGCACTGCCTGTGCAGGTCCTATCTGCAATTTATGTATTCACAGTTTCCACAAATTATTTAGACATTTCTCCTTCTGGTTCAGTGTCATACTCTCCACAGCAGAACCAGAGTGGGTTTGGGCCTTTGACACTTCCAGAAGGTCTAAAAGGCTTTGAGTCACCTTCCAGAATCATCCTAGGCTCAGCTGCCTTCCACTGAGACAGCCCACCCTCTGGAGAACCAGGAGGGCTCCCAGAACCCCTCTGTCAGCACTGCCCAGACCCCGCACGCTGGCTTCACAAGGACCGCAGCACTATCTGGGCTGTCAGGGCTCCTTGGGAATCACAGCCAGCGTCCTGGGGCAGGAACCATCTAGATTCTAAAAGGAATCTGGTAGTATTGAGTGGGGGATTTGGATCAAGTGAGGGTCTGAGTTCCAGAGATGGGGTCAATGTACATGTGCTCATACCTTATGAGAGCTGCAAGAGAGCTTAGGACCCCCAAATATGGTGAAAAACAGTTCCAGGGAGAAAGAGTGGCCAGTGACTCTAAGCCAGTATTAAAATCCTGCTCTGCTGAGTCCTAGTTCAGTGTTCTCTCAACAAACTGTATAACTCAGCAGGTGATTTCTTTTTTGAGACAGGGTCTCGCTATGCTGTTCAGGCTGGCCTTGAGCTCACTCTGTAGCCCAGGCTGGCCTCCAACTAACAGTAATTCTCCTGCTTCAGCCTCCTGATTACTGTGAATACAGGCTTGCGCCATGATGATTCCCAGCTTTTATCTTTTTTTAAATTTTGATGTCACTAACTTACTCAAACTGGGCTCCAACTTGTGATCTTCCTGCCTCAGCCTCCTGCCTAGGATTATAGACATGTGGCACCAGTACCCAGAGATACAAAGGAGTTTGCCATGTGATGTGTTTTATTTTCTTCAATCCTCACAACCAAGATTAGTATCCCCTTTTTAATATGAAAATGTTAAAGCCTGGGGAAGTTAACTCGCCTCAGGCCACAGTGCTAGTAAGTAGTTGTGCTGGAATTTGAATCCAGACCTACTGGACGCCAGAGGTGACACAGTGAAAGGAAAAGAAGCCTGGGGTCAGAGTGTGGGAATAACAGATGAGGAGGAAAAGAATTCTAAGCAGAGCATCTCAGTCCACAAACTGTGAGGACCTCGTGGGCTGACAACTGAGGTCAGGCAGGGTGTGGTCCTTGCGGCTCTGCAATTTGTCACCTGGAAAAGGACATGAGGCTGGCTAAAAAAATAAGCCAGAACGGGGGCCGGGAAGATGGCTCAGTGGAATAAGCGCTTCCCTGGCAAGCACAAGGGCCTGAGTTCAATCCCCGGTTCCGCAAAATAATAATAATAATAATAATAAGCCAGAAAAAA
>NW_004524739.1:6086569-6087710 GCF_000260255.1 Octodon degus | reverse complement strand
AGGAATTGTAGCTCAGTGATAGACCATTTGCCCAACACATGCAAGGCCCTGATTCAGTCCCTAGGGCCCCTAAACAAAGAACTTTTGGGGGCTTATCTGTCCCGGAGATTTAAGCCTCACTTCATCTTCATTTTAGTTCTAGATTGCTCCAAATTAGTCCTTTGGTTTGGGTCTTTGTTTGTTTGTTTGTTTTGTGGAACCAGGGATTGAACTCAGGCCCTTGCACTTGCCAGGCAAGCGCTTATTCTACTGAGCTATCTCCCCAGCCCCAAGTCCTTGCACTTTCTCTTTCATTCACTCAATGAACACTGAAGGTGCATATAACAGAAAAGACAAAAAGTCTCATCTTCAGGGAGGTCACCTTCTAGCTTAAAGAAGGCAGACACTTAAAAAAAAAAAAAAAAAAAAAAGGAAAGTAGGCAGCCTGTCAGTTGGTGGTCAGCGGTTCAGAGAAAAGCTGAAGCAGAGAGGCAGGATGGTACGAGTGGTGACTTTTAAATAATTTGATCAGAGTGGATAAGAAGACTGTGTTTGAGTATAGGTAGGGTTTTTTTTTTGTTGGTTTGTTGTCGTTGTTGTTGTTGTTGTTGTTGTTTTTCCAAAACTGGGGATTGAACTTAGGTCCTTGCTCTTGCCAGGAAAGCACTTATTCCACTGAGCCACCTTCCCACCCCTGAGTATAGGTTTAAAGGACAGGAAAGTAGAAGTACATGGACATCTAGGATAAGGAGAAGAGACGGAAGAGTCAAGGGCCCTGAGTCAGGAAAGGACCAGAACTTTTCAGGGACATCAGAGGAGCCAGTGCCTCTGAAACAGAGTGACTAGGCAGGCCAGAAGCCCAGGCCCAGATCAACCCCATAGGGCTTGAAATTAGATCAGAAGAATTCGCTGGCTTTTCAGCAAACTTCTGGCTGAGAAGGGCTGTGATGGGATTATTTTATTCAGCAGCCTTATATATACTCACACGGCTAAGGAAGGCATGTTGGTGAATTCCTGTAATTCCAGCTCTGGGGAGACTGAGGCAGGAGGATCGCCATGAGGTCTGCCTGGGCTACACAGTGAGTGCAGTCAAGGCCAGCCTGAACTACATAGTGAAACCCTGTGTCAAAAATCAAAACAAGGGCTGGTGAGATGGCTCAGT
>NW_004524739.1:6082089-6086250 GCF_000260255.1 Octodon degus | reverse complement strand
GAAATTTAAAAAAATAAAAAAAAAATAAAAATCAAAACAAAAACCTTCACATCGCTGTGCAGCTATCCCCATCATCTACCTCCAGAACTTGCTCATCACCAGGCATGATAGTGCACCTTATAATTGGGCTCGATTGGGAGGCTGAGGCAGGAGGCTTGCTGAGAGTTGGAGGCCAGCCTAGGCTACATAGTGAGTTTGGGACCAGCCTGAACTATATGGCAAGACTCTGTCTCAAAACAACAACAAAAAGATTTGTAGTTTGCACACTTGAGCCTATAATGGGTGAGGTATTGGTAATGGGTGAAGTACTGCTGGTTGCTGAAAAGCCCTCAACACATCTTCCTTCTTGTTTCCTTGCAAAATATTTGGCATATTTTTAATGCTAATGATTTCAGCATCGTACCATAGTGATATATGCATACCCGGGCTTATAGCAGCGCAGTTTGTAATAGATAAATCTTGGAAACAACCCAAATGCCCATCAACTCAAGAATGGACAAAGAAGACATAGTGGGTTTTTTTGTATAATGGAGTACTTCTTGATCATAAAAAAGATAAGCTTAAGACATTTCTAGATAAAGGGGTGCAACTGAAGACCATATTCATAAGTGAAGTAAATTAGACTCATGCGTGCAAACATTGCATTGTTTCCCTGGTGTGAGAAACTGAAACAGGGGGCTGGGGAGATAGCTCAGTAGAATAAGCGCTTGCCTGGCAAGTGCAAGGACCTGAGTTCAATCCCTGGTTCCACACACACACCAAAAAAAAAGGTAAAAGAAACTGAAACAGTAAATAAGGACCAAAATGTACAATAGATATTGTGACATGGAAAGAAATTGTTCAAAAGGGAAGAAGAACTAAAAGTGGGGGAAAGGGAAAAGGAAAAAAATCTGAAGGATAAAACAGAAATAAAGCTTTGTAAATAAGGAATGGAAGATGGGTTGAAAGGAGGAGAGAAGACTGGGCAAAAAGGGGAATCAAAAAATATGTCATGGGGGCTGGTAAGATGGCTCAGTGGTCTAAAGCACCTACTTAGAACAAGCTTAGCAAAGCACAGGGACCGCGGTTCAATCCCCCAGTACCACATGCCTGCCAGCCCTGCCCCCTGGTGGGCTGAGCTGGCCACACACACAAATAAATAAAAATTTAAAAAAAAAAAAAAAGTCATGTATGGATACAAATTTGCTATGACGAATATGATCATTATGTATATCTAAAATGTACCAAAAAACTCAATTTTTAAAAAGTCTGATACAAAAAAAAAAAAAGAAAGAAAAGAAACTGCCCTTCAAAGACCCATGTACTGAAAATTTCACCCACAAGGCAACAGTGTTCAGAGGCAGGGCCTAGAGAAGTGTTTGGATCACAGTGTTTTTATTTCATTGGTGGATAATCATAATTTGAAAGAGGTGATGGATAAACTGAAGAGCTAGCCCAGAGGCATAAGCACCTACTTGGCAAGCACAAGGACCCGAGTTTGATTCCTGGCCCCACATGATATGTGGTCTCAGCCCTGGATGCCTGGGCATGCTGTCTCCGTCCTGGATTTCCAGGCGCCCACCATACGGCCTTGGAACCAGGCATGGTGGTGCAGGCCTGTAATCCCAGTACTCAGGAGGTTGAGCCAGGAAGATCTCTGCAAGTTTGAGTCCAGCTTGAGAGTTATGAAAGTGGGCACAAGGCCAGTCCAAACTGCATAGCAAGACCCTGTCAAAAAAAGAGAGGGCTGGTGAGATGGCTCAGTGGTCTAAAGCACCTACTTGGAACAAGCTTAGCAAAGCACAGGGACCGCGGTTCAATCCCCCAGCACCACATGCCAGCCAGCCCCGCCCCCTGGTGGGCTGAGCTGGCCACACACACAAAATAAATAAATAAATAAATAAATAAATAAATAAATAAATAAATGTTTAAAAAAAAGAAAGAAAACAATACAAACAGAGATGGTACCTAGTTGAAGGATGGGTAGTAGGAGTATGACCTTGGGTACAACATCCTATTCCGAGACACTTTATTTGGTATACAGGGCCCTTTCTGATCCTCATTTCAGTCCAGGAAATTTATATTTGTAATCCCATAGATAAGTTATTGGAATCCCATAAAGTTAATTCCAATCTACCACTTCCAGTGCAACCCACATTAAAACATATTTGAGGGGCCGGGGAGATGGCTCAGTGGAATAAGTGCTTCCCTGGCAAGCACAAGGGCCTGAGTTCAATCCCCAGTTCCACCAAAAAAAAAAAACAAAAAAACATATTTGTGATTTTGGGAACCCAAGGGGTCCTAAGTCCAGTCATGGCTATCAGGGAGAAAGGCCCTTGACCCAAGGCCTAACCCAAGTTTTATTCATTCATGAAGAAAGGAGTGACTTGAGGATGAATGACTGTGAGAATGGCCCGAAGTAGGTGAGTCCTGTGAGCTGAGCAGGAAGCCTGCACTTACCTCTGCTACAGGCAGAGAGAAGGCTATGTAGTGAGTAATATGCATCACACAATTGAGATAGCAAGCCTGGGGAGATAGCTTGGTAGAATAAGTGCTTGCCTGGCAAGTGCAGGGTCCCAAGTTCAATCCCTGGTACTGCAAAAAAAAAAAAAAGAGAGAGAGAGAGAGAGAGAGAGAGAGAGAGAGAGAGAGATAGCATCTAATGTTTTGGGATCCAGTGCTTGAGCTCTGATGTGTAATCTTTCAAGCCCCAGGAAGTCATAGTCTCTATCTTGAGGCTTGATCCCAGTTGACAGAGTAGAGCATTGGCTCTTCGTTCTGTCTCACCCTAGCTCACACTAGAGAGCAGCAGATGCGGGTTCTTGGGAAACACACCTGCTGTCTTCAGAGACTACCACCAGCACCTTGGCTAGACTGCTAGGCATTGCTTACAGCCTACTGAAGAGATAAGGGAAAGTCCTAGCCAGCGCTGTACACATCAATATGTAGAAATAGGGTCAGGCACAGCCAAAATGGAGACAACTGCTCCTCTTTCAAGGAGAGTTGCCCAGATGGTCCTCCGCAGTTTTGGACTTCTTCGCTTCTTCTCTGCTTTCTGGCTTCCAAGAAGTAAGAAACCCGACTGGCCAGATAGCTCAGCAGATTAAAGCGCCTGCTGAGGTACAGTACACAACCAGGGTTCAATCCCTGGCGTGCTGTGCAGGCCCGCCGGTGTGGGGTGGGCTGAAACGGTGATCGAGACTGGGCGTGGTGGTGTGTGGTTCCTGTAATCCCAGCACTTGGGAGGTTGAAACAAGAGGATCACTATGAGTCCAATGTGTGTGAGACCCTGTAGACCCTACTAAATACATTTTAAAATAAAAAAAGAGGAGAAACCTTCCCCTGCCATGCCCTTTGGCCATGATTTTTCTGCCCAATGTGGGTTTAAAAGCAATAGAGTCAGCCAACCATGAACTAAAATTGTAAACCGTCTCTAAAGAGATTGTGAGCCAAAATAAATCATTCCAGGCTGGAGAGATAGCTCAGTGGAATAAGTGCTTACCTGGCAAGCACAACAGTCCTGAGTTCAATCCCTGGTACCACATAAGTAAATAAGTAAATAAATAAATCTTCTGCATTTAAAAAATCTTTTTTATTTAGTTGGTACAGAGTCCTGCTACACAGCTTAGACTCATTGTGATCCTCCTGTGTCAGCCTCCCCACAACTGGGATTACAGGTGTGCACCACCATGCCTGGTTTTGATGGCCAGCTCGGTGCACCCAGGGTTCTGGGGCCCACACAGCAGGTGGTAGCAGGGACTGAACTTGGGTCCTTGTACTTGCCAGGCAGGCGCTTAGACCACCAACTATCTCCCCTGCCCAATCATTCCTCATTTAAGCTTCCTCTGAATCCTTCTCTGGTGCTTGGTCATAACAATGAATAGCTAACACATACGATAATTCTATCTTTAATTTTTTTAGGAAACACCATTCTGTATTCCAACAACAATTACACCATTTTACAGTCCCACAAACTTCAGTTTTTCACCCCCAACACACACACTTGTACTGAGGATTGAACCCAGGGTCTTTGCCCAGACATCTTTTTACCTTGAGACAGGATCTCACTAAGTCTCTAAGATGCCCAGGCTTGGGCTGGTGAGATGGCTCAGTGGTCTAAAGCACCTACTTAGAACAAGCTTAGCAAAGCACAGGGACTGCGGTTCAATCCCCCAGCACCAC
>NW_004524739.1:6080236-6080934 GCF_000260255.1 Octodon degus | reverse complement strand
TAGATTTATAGAATGCAAAAGTGGATGCAGATACTAGTTAAGAGGCTCTTTTGTTGAACCAGGTGACAGATAATGGACTGGATCTAGTAGCATCAGAGGTAGTGAAGTGATTAGATCTGGTTTTGTTTTAAGCAGAACCAATTGGATTTACTGAGGGATTAGCTCAGTTATTACAAAAGCATGCAAGGAATCAAGATAACTCCCAACTTTTTAGCTTGAACAAAAAGGAACTCAGGAATTTTGCTGTTAAAGTAAGGAGTTAATATAGGGTACAATACAAAGCTTGTCTTCATTTAAGTTAGAGGTAACACCATATATGATGATAGGAGGAATCCCCTGGGGGGGGGGGGAGTGGGAGAAGTACTAGAGCTACATACTTCCTTGGGTAGGCAAGGGAAGGGATCAAAGGGGGTTGACCTTAGCTAAGGTGCTAAGAAGGAATGAGGTTGTCATTTGTAGATATGGGGAAGCTTGCAGGAAATTTAGTATTGAGACTCCGTAAGTTTAATATGTGTAGTACATAGCCAAAATGGAGCAGGTTCACTGATGTTTGAATCCCAAAGAAAATTTGAGGGTTGCATGTAGAAATAAATAATAAGTTTGATGAAATTACCTAATGATTAAAGGGGCTGGGAGATAGCTCAGTAGAATAAGCGCTTCCCCAGCGAGAGCAAGGGTCTGAGTTCAATCCCCAGTTC
>NW_004524739.1:6077808-6079254 GCF_000260255.1 Octodon degus | reverse complement strand
GATGGCTCAGTAGGATAAGTGTTCGGCTGGCAAGCACAAGGATCTGAGTTCAATCCCCGGTTCCACAAAAAAAAGAAGGAAATTAATGGGCTTTAACTTCTTGTAACCACCGGGCTAAGCTAGGCTGCCTGTAGGTACTCAGGTGCAAATTAACTGAAACAAAAGTCCCAGGAAATGTAGTTTGAGTAGTGGTCACAATCACTCTGAAAGCATTATTTTGTGTCAGACAATGAATTTGTTTACCAAACTGAATGTGGTCAGACAATTAATTTGTTTATCAAATTCAATGTGGTTCCAGATTTTAAAACCCTTCCCTGCTTCCTGGGCTGGCTGCCTTTCAGTCTTCTGCGTGAGAGCTGACCCGGAGGCCCCGTAATAAACGGCTTTCCAAATTCCAATCTGGCTGATCTAGTTCCTATTCTGAGCAACCCACAAAAATGGAGAGGTAAAAACCCGACTGCAGAGTCCAACAAAGGGAATTTGGCGACTCAGGAGGAATTCTGCTGTTAAAGTAAGGACAATGCTTGTCTTCATTTAAGTTCGAAGTAACACCATGTATGATGATACGAGTAATCCCCTAAAGGGTCGGGGGGAGGCAGTGGGAGAAGTACTGTAATGGCTTAACTCACATTTTAGGCTATAAATGTAAATCTTGTGTTTTCTGTTGTGTACAAATGTATACTTACCACTGTTCTAAGTTGTTTAGTAACTAGTGGCTGTTTCTTGCTGTTTGCTAGATAAAATTCCTGTGACCCTCGCCAATTCCTGTCTGCAAAGTTAGCTTACAGAGATGACAAAAGAAACTAAATGGGCTTTATCTTCTTGTAACCTCCGGGCTATGCAAGGCTGCCTGCAGGTACTCAGGTGAAAATTAACCAGAAACTGAAACAAAAGCCCCGGAAATGTAGTTTGAGTTGTGGTCCCCATCACTCTGAAAGCATTATTTTGTGTCAGAAAATGAATTTGCTTATCAAACTCAATGTGGTTCCAGGTTTTAAAACCCCTTCCTGCTTCCTGGGCTGGCGCCTTTTCGGTTCGGGGGTGCCCTGAGCTCAGTAATAAAAGGCTTTCCAAATTCCAACCTGGCTGATCCGGTTCCTATTCTGAGTGACCCGTAACAGTACTAGAGCTACATACTGCCTTAGGTAGACAACAGAAGGGACCAACTAGGGGTTGACCTTAGCTATGGTGCGTTCTTCCAGAAGGCAAAAAATGGGATCACAGATGAAGATAGATGAGGTGGCGAGTGCTCCAAAGTCCCCAATTTAGTGGACTCAATCTCCCTCATCCACCGATCTCCAGGTCCTGACCACATTCCAATTTGTTTTGTTTCTGATTCCTGAATGTGTCGTTCTTTTTTTTTTTTTTTTTTTTTTTTTTTGTACCGAGTATCAGATGGGGCGTTGCACTTGCAAGGCAGGCATTTATTCTGCTAAACTATATACC
>NW_004524739.1:6069064-6077708 GCF_000260255.1 Octodon degus | reverse complement strand
CATTCCAATTTGTTTTGTTTCTGATTCCTGAATGATGGAATTTTTTTTTTTTTTTTTTTTTTTTTTTTTGTACCGAGGATCAAACAGGACCTTGCACTTTCAAGGCAGGCATTTATTCTGCTAAACTATATACCCGGTCCTGAATCTGTCTTTCTCTACAGTACCCTGGGAGTCCCCTGAGATTGCCTCTACAGCTTCTTCCTCCAAGCTCTGGCCCACAGGCCCGCCGTCTGCGTGGGTTCAGTCAGCCCAAAGACAACGAACAGCCGCAGCTGGTTTCACAAAGAGGGGCGGTCCTAGTTCTGCGCTCTGCGAGCCCGGCGTTCGAGCTCCGGTCAGATCACTTCCTTTCCTCCTCATTACTCTTTATCCGCCGGCCAGTAAATTGGCCAAAAAAGGCCCCCACAGGCCACCGTATCGGAAGTCCGCGGCGACTGGTGAAAGCATCGAAGTTGGCAGGAGTGGACTGAAGAGCGCTTGGGCCGAAAGTGCAGAGGCGGAGCTTAAAGGCGAATTGGGCACTGAGACTGGACAGAGCCCAGGGAGGCAGGGCCTACAGTGGAGTGGGCGGGGATTGGGTTGAGGGCGGTGCCGGCGCGAGTATTGGGCCGCGCACTTCGGGGCGGGGCTTGAGGGGGCGGGGCCGTGTCGCAAGTCAAAGGTCGGTAAATAGTGGTGATGTCATGCGGGCAAGATGGCGGAAGGGTGAGCCTGTGGTTCTGCTCCCCGGAGTTGGGGCCTGAATCCTCCCAGGGGTCAGGAGCTGGGCCAGGGTCCCCAGGCAGACAGGAAGTCAGTGCGGGCGTGGACGGAGCTGAAAGGGCAGAGTGGAGTTGCGGTGTGAGGGGGTCGGGAAGCGGCCTGCGAAACCTCCGCCCGCGGGCCACCTCCGAGGGGGAAATTGAGAGCTGGCCATTGGGCGGGCTGGAGTCGCACCCCAGGGCCGCCAGATGTGTCTGTCTTCCACAGGGAGGACATGGGATGGTGGCGGAGCTGGCTGCAACAGAGCTACCAGGCAGTCAAAGAGAAGGTAAGCCAGGCCAGCGCCCTCTTCCCGCGGCCGGCCCCCGACGCCTCCTTGCAACCTGGTGCAACCTGCCTTTCCCGGCCTTTGCGTGTCCCGGGCCTCCCTGTGGCCGCCCTGGGCCCTACTTACAGCCCTTTCTGGTCTAGGGGTTCCTACGCAGGCCAGCGTAACAGTAACCACAGTGAAATAACGATTGTTTTAAAAGCGGGAACGACCCTTTCCTAGGAATGCATAGGAAGGAGCAATTCCAGCTTGGAAGGTTGACAGCTTCCTTGTGAAAGAAAGAACGCTTGGCTGGACATGGTGGCGCACACCCGTAGTCCCTGCACTCTGGAGGCTGGGGCAGGAGGAAGATCACCGTGAGTTCAAGGCCACCTGGACTATCTAGTGAGTTCAAGGCCAGCCTGCATTACATAGTGAGAACCTTTCTCAGAGTAACTCCCAACAGAATAAAAGAACATTTGATACAGACTCTAAAGAAGGATTGTAGCAATTTTTAAAAACTTACTCTGATAGTCATTCAGACATTAGAATACATATATGCCACCACCAGCACACTGTTAACAGATCCTGAAGATACAGGAACTTCAGTGGTGGCCAACCTATGGCACACATGCAACATTGGGCTGGTTGTACCATTGAAAGCTCTAAAATGTTTGCCATCACTGCTAGGCCAAACAGACATAGTTCTGGGCCTCAAAGCTCACAGTCTGATGGGGAGACCAAATAGTCAAACAGCTGTGTGACTACATTTATGGTAAATGCTGTAATGTGAAAGCATTACTGAGTACCTCCTCTAGTCTGGTAGTGAAGAACATGCTAAAGAAAGTATTGTGGGGATGGAATCCCATTGAGGCCAATCCCTGCTTAGGCAGGTTGAACAGGAAAGACCCAGGTCAGAAGTAAACATGCGCCATGCACACTGGGGCCTGATGAATTCTAAGTGAGGGGTATATGGAGAGAAGAGATTAATGATCAGAGAGTGGAGGACCTTGAATAGCTAGCAAAACAATCCCTATTGGATGAATGATGCTTGGCCTTGCCAAGTAATTGTGGAAAAACTAATTATTATTTACTCTCCTGGGGAGAGTCTTGCTTCAGGGCAGACTCCAGGAGGCTTCTGACCTGGTGAAGTCAGCCCCCCTCCTCTGGAAGCACTCTTTTCCCCTCAGACTGTGTACTTCTAAGCAGCCTCTCAATTACAGGCCAGTAAATCTTAAGAGTATCCTGAGTCATTTGTGGTGTTGGTGAACACTAAGAGAACTAAGAGTGTGACATGCCCTCAGCAAGTGTCACATGAGGCCACCTCCGTGTTTCTCTCAAGGTTGGGATTTACCATAACACATGAGAAATAGGTACTTGGTCAACTTTCCATCTTTGTTCTTGGGGAAGACCCAGTTTGAATTATGGGGGCTTGTGGGGGAATTGATGGGTGTTTCTCTCCTTTTAGAAAGAGGCTTTCTTCTCTTTGCTGATTATGGTTATATAAACACAGGCAAGTGCTTCTCTAGACCTCCATTTCCCTACTGTAGCATGAAAATAATAATATCTACTTGTAGGGGTTGTCATGAGGATAAGATGATAATATAGAGATGAAGAACATTAAGTATTCTATAAGTTAGCTATTTTCATTACCCGCTTAGGGTGATGGAGCAGCTTTTAGGCACTGTCACCAGTCTGTTTGCCCTCTTGTTTTCTTCTTGGTCTTCTGGTACTTTTCTCTCCTTGCATCCCGTCCTGGCCCTATCTGAACCACTCAGTTCCTTACTCAACAAATTTAGAACCAACAACTCAGATGGTGCTGTAATCCATCTAACTCTCCTTTTGCGTCCCCCTGTGTGCACATGAGTGCTTGTATATACACACTGATCGAGATGGGCACACGTTCTATTTTGTTTGGTTTTTTGGTACTAGGAATCAGGACCTTGTGCTTTCCAGCAGGTATTTATGCTGTTGATCTATATCCCTAGTCCCAACGGTATCTGTTCTTTGGCTACACTGTAAATTTCCCACCCTCATCTGGGCCTGACTTCTTCCCAGCATCCCTTTTCAGTCTAATTTGCTTCTTCTCCCCTTGACTTCAGTTGTTCATTTCCAGCAGACAACCTCACATGAAATTTGAAGCCAGTAAGCATGATCTTATTTAGTTCCTCCCTCCCCCCCAAAGCCACTACCTATATCCTTATCTGCAGTCACATTCTGCTACACTTAGCACATGGCACATCCAGTGGGTATTTTCAGCATTTATCTTTGTGGACCTTTCTGCTATGATTGACACTATTGAGTATTTCCTTTTTCTTGAAACTCTTTTGCCTTCTATGACTTGATACCCTCTCAGTTCTCCACATACTTCTCCTTACTTTCTTTTTTTTTTTTTTTTTTTTTTTTTTTTTGGAACCAGGGATTGAATTCAGACCCTTGTGCTTGCCAGGAAAGCACTTATTCCACTAAGCCATTTCCCTGGCCCCTATCCTTACTTTCTTAACTGCTCATGAGTTCTCCTGTTGCCTGCTCCTTTTCAAAATAGTGTTTGGGGCCAGGGAGATGGTTCAGTGGAATAAGCGCTTCCCTGGCAAGCGCAAGGGCCTGAGTTCAATCCCCAGTTCCAAAAAAAAAAAAAAAAAGAAAGAAAGAAAAAATAGTGTTTGGAGGTCCTCTCAGCACACACTTCTCTCTCTTCAAAATCTTCTTGGGTAGAAAAAAAAAAAAATCTTGGTTGATTTCATTCTCTTCAAGTTAAGGTGATATCTAGTTCTCCCTGAGCTTTGGTGTTTGAGGCTAGTTCCTTATGGTCAGCTATTGCAGAACACCCGTGATCACCTCAGATTTTCATGCCCAAAGTCATTATCACAATCTTACCTGCAAACCTACTCCTCCTTCAGTAGTCTGTCATTTAGCTGCGCCTATCCAGTCACTTTAGTAGCCTGTGGCTCTTCCACAGTCCTTTTCCTGCCCTTAGGCAGTATATCTACAGATCAGCCTTTTTTTACCTAGTTCTTCTTCAGTTGATCCCATCCTTTCATTTTTACCAGTCTTTCACTCTTAAAATTTTGTCACCCTTGTACCTATCCTTCAAGCTGGTTCCTGGAATGACTTATAAAAGTAAAAATTCCGTAGGGGCTTCTCTACGTTGACGTAGTAGCTAGTATAACGGTGAATTCCAAAGATGCCGCCCAAAGGAAAAAGTGGTTCTGGAAAAGGGGGGAAAGGGGGAGCAGCCTCAGGGAGTGGTAGTGCTGACAAGAAGTCTCAGGGCCCCAAAGGTGGTGGAAATGCAGTAAAGGTCCGACACATTCTGTGTGAAAAACACCAAGATTCTGGAAGCCATGGAAAAGTTAAAGTCTGGGGTGAGATTCAGTGAAGTGGCTGCACAGTATAGTGAAGATAGAGCCAGGCAAAGGGGTGACTTGGCTTGGATGACCAGGGCTCCATGGTAGGACCATTTCAAGAAGCAGCATTTGCCTTGCCTGTGAGTGGAATGGATAAACCTGTGTTTACAGACCCACCAAGTAAGACAAAGTTTGGATATCATATTATTATGGTTGAAGGGAGAAAAAATTATGTGAAACATTTTTAAAAAGTAAAAATTCCACCTGCTTTAAACCTTCGATGGCTTCTCATAGTAGTTGCCCTTGGTAACTTCTCCAGCTGTATTGCTTGCCATTTCTGCTTTGTGTTTCATGTTTGTCAGCACTAAAGTGCTTGTAGCCTTCAGGAAACCTCAAGACTTCTTTAGCAAATTGTTTATTCTTCAGGGCTGAATCCAAGCTTCTCTTCCCCGAATCATCTCAACTCTGTGATATTCCATTATTGCTTTGCACTTGCACATCAGCCAGTATGTATGTGAGCATTTACTCCATTAGACTGTGGCCTTCTTGAGGGCAAAAACCGTAGCTGTTCATCTTTGTGCACTCAGTGCTTAGAATCTTTTTTTTTTTTTTTTTAATCTTTTTCAATCAGTGTCACTATGCAGTGCAGGCTGGCCTTGAACTCACTTTGTAACCTATGCTGTTCTCCAGCTCACAACAATCCTCCTGCCTCAGCCTCTCCAGTCCTAGTATTCCAGGGGCATAGCACTTAGAATCTAGTGGGGAAGATAACCATTCATTAAATAGTTGTGTAGGTGGTTATATAATTAAAATTGCCCTGAAGCATGTATGTTATGTGTCAGACACCAGGAAATCATCAGTGAAGAAAAATACATGGGCTCTCTTTTCATGGAACTCATAGTTTCCCTAGGAGGACTGATAACTGGTGAGTAATGCAGAGCCTAAAGCATGACAAATGTGAAAGAACAGGTAGACCCAGACAAATTCCCTATGGATATGACTGACATGAAAGCATAATCCTGAAGGATGAACACGAGTTAACCAGCTGAAAGGTGATTCAGTGACCTAGGTTGCTTATTTCCTCTGTGGATGTGAAGTATCTTCAGGGAGAGAGAGAAGGTATTGCAACTACCTGAGGTAGGGAAGATGCTAGGACATGTGAGACACTTGAGAAAGGCCAGCCAGAGCTCAGTAAAGGTGTGTTATGGCAGGAATACAGGTTTACCAGAAGCTGGATTTTACAAGCCTTATAAAAAGGTAGTTTATACTTGCTCTTCGGGCAGTGGGTAAACACTGAAGAACGCAAAGCAGGGGCAGTTTGGTCGGCCTTGACCAACAGAGTGCCCACTGTATGCCACAAAGAAACTATAGCAAGGGTGTCTGCTACCTTCCATCTGGGAGGAGTCCAGATGGAAGAGCAGGTTGGCTGAATTAAGGTGGTAGGAATGCACATGGACAGAATGGGGCTTTATGTCTGAGACCATGTAATTAACGGGCTGGGGAGATAGTTTGGTGATCTAAGCACCAGCCTGGCAAGTGCAAGGACCTGGGTTCAATCCTCAGTACCGCATGCCATGCCAGCCCCATGCTGTGCCAGCCCCTTAAACTGGGCATGGTGGTGCATACCAGTGCTGGGGAGGCTGAGATAGGAGGATCACTGAGTCCGAGCTGCATAGTAAAATCCTGTACCAAATAAATAAATAATACAAATTTTTAATTGGGGAGATAGCTCAGTGTCTTAAGCACCTGCCTGCCTGGCACGTATAAAGTCCTGAGTTTGATCCCTGGTACTGCAAATAAATAAATACATAAATGTTAAATTTTCCCTCCACTCCACGTTCATGGTTCCAGAATCTGATGTGGAAGCATGATTCTTATCCTCCTCCCCTAAGAAGCCTCTAACTTATACATGAAATTGTTCCACTCACAGACTTTCTGAGCTAATGAAAGTAGAAAACCCACCAGACAGTCAAATATGTGCTTTAAACATTCCAATGATTGGGCTGGTGAGATGGCTCAGTGGTCTAAAGCACCTACTTAGAACAAGCTTAGCAAAGCACAGGGACCGCGGTTCAATCCCCCAGCACCACATGCCAGCCAGCCCTGCCCCCTGGTGGGCTGAGCTGGCCACACACACACACACACACACACACACACACACAAATAAAAATTAAAAAGTTCCAATGATTGATTTCTGGTGTGGTAAAAGAGTTTGTAGGATGGGGCGAGTACAAAGATGGTCCAGGATGGGGCGAGTACAAAGATGGTCCAGGAGGCCATCCTAGAGATGGTGAGTAGGCTGCCAGCAAGGCAGAATATAGAAGGCTGTGAGGGCCTGTAGCCAACAGTTGGTTCTTACCACAAGCTAGGAAACAGGTTGGTGCAACAGAAGCAAATACCAGTTCTGTGATTTGGTCAGTTGGTTTTGGTCTGGTTGGTTTTGTTTTTACTGTTTGTTGTTGTTTGTTTGTTTGTTTTTAATCTCACTGTGTAGTATAGACTGGTCTTTTGTGTGTGTGTGTGTGTGTGTGTGTGTGTGTGTGTGTGTGTGTGTGGTACCGTAGACTGGTCTTGAATTTACTGTGTAGCCTGTCTGGCCTGGAACTCCTGGTGATGTGCCTGCCTCAGCCTCCTGATAGTTGGAATTACAGGTGTGCGTCACCACACCTGCCATTGTAAAGTTAGTTGAAATTTGAATCAAGTAGGATTTAAAGTAATCAAGCAACTCATAAAGCCTGCTTTGTTTTCTAGCTCTAAATGTCCCTTTCCACAGAGTGCTCTTGAAAATCACTAATGTAGTCCACCTCCCACCTTTTATGTGAAAACTAAGTGCTAGATGAGACTCACTCATGGCCACATAGCTGTGAGTGTCTGAGCTGAAGGGCCAAATTCCTCTGTGCTTGCTGCTGTCTGGGAATCCCATTTTGTGAAGTTGGGACCCTAAACACCGTGGCCAAGCCTGGGCCTCTGTGTCTCCTGGGAACTGTGTCTGTGATACTGAAGAACATGGGACACACTGGCTCTACTACCCTTCTTCATCTTCCCACAGTCCTCTGAGGCTTTGGAGTTCATGAAACGGGACCTGGCAGAGTTCACCCAAGTGGTACAGCATGACACTGCCTGCACCATCGCAGCCACAGCCAGTGTGGTCAAGGAGAAGCTGACCGTGAGTATCTGCCCACACTTCCGCCGGCCACCTCTCAGCCTGCCCTGTCCTGGGACCTGGGAGGACTCCTACCCTGTCTAGTGACTCTGGCCAAAAATGGTGATTGTTTTTTCCTCACATTTTATATTTTATTTTGTTTTTTGCAGAACTGGGGGTTGAACTCAGGCCCTTATGCTTGCTAGGCAAGCGCTTATTCTACTGAGCCATCTCTCTGGCCCCCTTCAATTTTTTTTTTTCCCCTCACATTTTAGAGGAACTCTGTTAAGTGTACACACAGAGACAGACACACATGTTAAGTATTGATTGGCTTTCCTGCTTTTGTATTATTTTAGAAAATGTTTTCCAGTAGCAAAGTCATTCATTGTAGAAAATTTAGAAAATACTCTTAAGCAAAAGAAAAGAGAAAGAGGGTAAGACTGACTTAGACCCATCCATAATTCTACGTCCTGGAGATGACTGTGGTTGGGGATATAGCTCTCTATACCCTTTCTTCTTTAAAAGTGAGGTGGTGGGCATGGTGGTGCATGCTTATAATCCCAGCACTTGGGATTACAGTGAGGCAGGAGGATTGCTGAGTTTGAGGCCAGTCTGGGCTACAAAGTGAGTTCAGAGCCAGCTTAAACTGCATAGTGAAACTGCCTGTAAAAAAGAAAAACTGCCATGCCGATTCTGTCCCTGGGGTGGGCGCGCTGAGCCAGTGATTGAGACTGGGCGTGGTGGCCTGCACCTATAATCCCAGCACAGGTGAATCACTACGAGTCCAATCTATGTAGTGAAACCCTGTAGACCTTGTACTAAATACATTAAAAAATAATAAAAAAGATGAAAAGTAGAATGAACTGAAAACTTCTTTAACCCATTTTTTACCTTAATCATTGCAAACTTCACTCTGCAAATGACGTTAAAGTGGTGTCAATTTTATTACGTGGATTAAACTAGTTCCTACTTCCCTGTTTCAGTTTTTCTAGTATTACATACACAGCTGCAGTCAGCATTCTCTTTGCTAAATATTTACCCATTGCCTCTTTGTCTTTTTGTTTTGTTTTATGGCAAGGTCTTACTCTTACAGCTTTCTCCAGACTGATCTTGAACTTTTTTTTTTTTAATTTATTTATTTAGGGG
>NW_004524739.1:6065985-6067497 GCF_000260255.1 Octodon degus | reverse complement strand
AAAAAAATTAAAAAAATAGGCAGCTGGGGAGATGGCTCAGTAGAATAAGCGCTTCCCTGGCAAGCACAGGGGTCTGAGTTCAATCCCCAGTTCCTCCAAAAAAAAATGCCTAGGCAGCTTAGTCAAAAGTAAATATTTCAGTTTTCCACAAGGTAGTTGGACCGTGACCTGCTTACTGGAGAGCCTTCTAACCCACATGACTCAAGTTTGGTGTCCCACCTGCCTTTCCAGAAGATCCAAGTGCTGACTTTTGCCTACTTTCCAGGTCCCAAGCATAGCAAGGCTGTGTGTTTATCCTACCCATATTTCCCCAACGTTTTGTACAAAATATTGTACTTCATAAACAGTGATGATGGAATTTAATATTACAGTTCTGCTACTTATTCGGTATTTTCAGGGTGCCAGGAATATTTGTCTGCACTTTACAAACCAGGACACTGAGACACAGAGAGGCTTTATGTCTCATAAACAACCAATCATTACCTCAGGGATTCAATTCCATGTCTACTCCAAAGCTAGTACCTTTTGCAGCACTCTACCTACCCATAGTGCCTTTTCTTTGCTGAAATGCCTGGGTCCCTCACTCTTGCCTTTTTAAGACTCACTATGTAGGCCAAGCTGGCCTTGAACCTGTGCTTACTTTACTGTCTCAGCCTCCTACTGGAGGCTGGTATGCACCACTATGCCCATCTTACTCTTGCCACTTTTTTGGGACAGTGAGGTAGAGACAGGGTCTCAGTGTGTAATTTAAGCTGGCTTTGAATTCACTATGTAGCCCAGACTGGCAAGGCTTGAACTCAGAGCAATCCTGCCTCAGCCTCCAGAGTGCTGGGATTCCAAGCATGCACCACCATGCCTGGATTACTGCTTTTTAATCAGCTTTTGGCCTTGGCATTTTGATAAAACACATGACAATCTCTGCTCTGACCTCTTGGTCTACCACAGCCCTGTTGTGCATCTCTAGCTGGTGGAGAAAGGGCTGTGGCTGCCTTCTCTCCTCCTTCAGCCCTGGAGATGGGGTAAAGGATCCGTGGATATTTCCTTGGCCCCCACATGTAGTACACCCTTCCCCTGAGACTCCCCATTTGCTCCCAGCCCACCCTATTTCCTAAATTTCAGCCTGTTCCTGGGGCACTGCTTCCCTCTTGATTCTCTCCACAGACTGAAGGCTCCTCAGGAGCAACAGAGAAAATGAAGAAGGGGTTGTCGGACTTCCTTGGGGTGATCTCAGATACCTTTGCCCCCTCACCGGACAAAACCATCGACTGTGATGTAATCACCCTGATGGGCACGCCCTCTGGCACAGCTGAGCCTTATGATGGCACAAAGGTATTCACCTGCTGCCTCCCCTCTAGATGCTGGGCTTTAACGTCAAACTTTTTTTTTTTTTTTGGTTTTTGAAGGGTACTACCAATCAAACTTAGGGGCCCAGGGAGATAGCTCAGTAGAATAATCACTTGCCTGGCAAGCTCAAGGTCCTGAGTTCAATCTCGGTACCATTTAAAAAAAAAA
>NW_004524739.1:6053275-6063839 GCF_000260255.1 Octodon degus | reverse complement strand
GGGCCTGCTGTGCTGGGGTGCACTGAGCCAGCAATTGAGACTGGGCATGGTGGCACAGGGGCCTGTAATCCCAGCTCTTGGGAGGCTATAAACAGGCGGATCACTCCCAACGATCTAGTAGTATGACCCTGAAGACCCGGTAAACCCTTCCCTAAAAGCACACACAAAAAAGACTAATTTCCAAGCCAGGTGCAATGGCCCACACTTGTAGTCTTAGTTGCTTGGGAGGCTAAAGTAGGAGGATCACAAGTTCAAAGCCAACCTGGGCAACAGTACAATGACTCATCACCAAAACTACTTGGTGAAATTCTTGGGCTTTTGTGGGAGGGTGTCTGAATTTGAACTCAGCACCTTACGATTGCCAGACAGGCACCACTCCGCTGCCTGTTTTCCCAACCCTTACTTGCTGAAGTTCTGTTGTGGACACAGTAACATCTCCATACAGTTTGGCAGTGTGGGGTTCCCTTTATCAGCTGACATTGCCCAGCTATGACCCAAGTGGGAACATCAGCTACAAAATTAAGGCGTTGGGGTTCTTCTCTTTTGTTTTTGTTTTTATGCTTTTTGGGTCGTGATGGTGCTGGGGTTATAAATGCTGGCGTTGTGCATGCTAAACAAGCACTATATCACTAAGCTATACCTACAGCCCAAGAAATCTGTGTGGGTTTGGTTTTTTTTTTGTTTTGTTTTGTTTTTTTGGTATTTTAGGGGAGGGTCTACAGGGTGTTCAGGGTCTCACTACTAGATCGGACCTAGAGTGATCTGCCTGTTTATAGCCTCCCAAGAGCTGAGATTACAGGCACCCAGTCTCAGTTGTGTCTCAGCGTGCCCTGGGGACGGAGCCAGCACTGCAGGCCCAGGGATCGAACCCTGGGCCCCTGCAAATGCTTACAGGTGCTTCAATCCACTGAGCTGTTTGGCCAGCCCTGAAATCTGTGTCTGTGGTACTGGGGATTGAATCCAAGACTTCACACTGTCCAGCCTTATTTGCTTATTTAATTTTTGATAGTCTTGCTAAGTTGCCCTAGCTGGGCTGTAATTTGCAGTCCTCCTATTTCAGCCTCTCAGAGTGCTGGAATAACAGGTGTGTGTGCCACCACACACAGCTAAGAATTTTTGATGTTTGGTTTTAATTTTGGAGTAATTACATTATTTAACAGTTTGCCCCTAAAGCTTAACTTTATTATTATATTTGTTCTTGACATTTTTCAAACTTAACATAAATGTTAGAAGCATTTTATACATAGGCTTTTGTAGCCTGTGTATACAGTATTTCCTTAGTTTCCAGTGAGTAGATAACTAGGAGCCCATATTTGGACTAAGCCTGCCCCAGTTTGTTGATTGCAGAGAAGAGCGAGGGTTGTAGTAGTCTTTGGAAAGAGTGCTTACTAGGCCCAGCACCCAGGATTTCTTCTCTCTTTTCACAGGCTCGCCTTTACAGCCTCCAGTCAGACCCAGCAACCTACTGCAATGAACCTGATGGTGAGGGGGTCACAGTGGGAGTGGGCTTGTGGGGAGATTGACTAAGCAGACATGGGGGTGCGCCCTCTTTGTCTCAGGTAGCAGAGGCCAAAGTCCCCCTCTGGAGATGGACTAGCGTAAGATTGGTGTATGCTTTATGTTGTCTACAATGGATTGATGGTCATTTTTCCTCCCTGAACCCTAGCTGGCTTCACCCTAGCTATTATCTACAGAGATTCTGTTTCTCTGGTCCCATAGCCTCTCTGCTTAGTCTCCTTCCTGGCCGTCTGCCCTGCCTGCTTTCCTGTCGTCACCCCATGTTCACTCGGCCTCTGCCACACACCAAGTTCCTTGCCAGAACTAAAGACCAGACATGAATCAAGCCCTCCATCTGCCCCCTGCCCCCTGCAGCATGAGACCGCTAGGAGGGAACCAGCAAAGAGGCAATAAAGCAGAAATAATAGAGCATTGGGTGACTGCTTCTGCTAAAAGGCAGAGAAGCAGTACCTTACCCAGCCGGAGGAGCCCGGAAGGGACACTTGAAGTGAGTTTTTAAGGATGAATTAGAGCCAGGTGAGGTTGTGCACACCTGTGATCGCAACACTGGGAGGCTGAGGTAGGAGGATAACTGCAAGTTTTAGGTCAGCCCAACTCACTTTAGGCTACAAAATGAGTTCAAGGACAACCTATATTACATAATGAGACCTGTCTCAAAAAAGGGGCCAGGGAGATGGCTCAGTGGAATAAGCGCTTCCCTGGCAAGTGCAAGGGCCTGAGTTCAATCCCTAGTTCCATAAAATGAATTAGAAGTGAATTATTTGGGGTGGGGAGATAGCTCAGTAGAATAAGCGCTTGCCTGGCAAGGGCAAGGCCCTGAGTTCAATCCCCAGTACTGAAATAAAATAAAATTTTAAAAAATGTAGTTAAGTGAATTAGTTTTACTTTAGAAGTACAGAAGACCAGGGGCTGGTGAGATGGCTCAATGGTCTAAAGCACCTACTTAGAACAAGCTTAGTAAAGCACAGGAACTGCGGTTCAATCCCCCAGCACCACATGCCAGCCAGCCCCGCCCCCTGGTGGCCTGAGCTGGCCACACACACACATAAATAAATAAAATTTTTACAAAAGAAAGAAGAAGTACAGAAGACCAAGAAAAAGCACTACCGTAATTGGAAGTCCAAAAAGAACAGGAGCCCTAGATTTTTGGTGACGCTGAGTTACAGAGTGTGTGTGTGAAGAATGAAGGCAGCCAATGCACTGCTGCTTGATGTGGCTTTGTGTGCCAGACTCAGCACTGAATTTCATCCTAAAAAGCTCACAGTAGTGATTCAGGATCCTCTTTTTAGTAACAAAAGCCTTTACAAATCTGTTGAAAATGACAGGCTTCCTCTCCCACAAAACATGTGTAGTATGGGATTCTTTGACCCTTGAAAGATAGAGTGAATCTAGCTTATAAACTTCCATAGCTGGGCATGGTGGCACATGCCTATAATCGCAGCACCACAGGGCTGGCCAGATAGCTCAGCAGATTAAAGCACCTGCTTAGGCAGACACTGGGACGGGGTTTGATCCCTGGCATGCCTGGTGCCGCCCCCAGGGCACACTAGCGATTGAGACTGAGCATGGTGGCACGCGCCCATAATCCCAGCACTTGGGAGGCTGAAAACAGGAGAATCACTGAGTCTGATCTGTGTAGTGAGACTCTGTAGACCCTGTACTAAATACATAAAAAAAAAGTAAAGAAATAAATAAAATCTCAGCATCAGAGGCTGAGACGGAAGGATTCAAGGCCAGCCTGAGCTACATAATGAGACCATCTCGTACAAAAACGGGCTGGGGAGATGGCTCAGTAAAATAAGTGCTTCCCTGGTAAGTGCAAGGGCCTGAGTTCAATCGCCGGTTCTGCAAAAACAAATGGAAAGCCCTCCCATAGAGAACTGTTGAAGGGTTTTGAGGCCTGACATTGTCAGATTTTGAATTTTATAAAGCAGCCCTTGTAATAGTATGACGGATGAGGAAAAGAGACCAATTCAGGGTCTTGGGAGGCATCCCCAGGTCAAGGGTAAGGCCAGAGCCTAGGATGAGAGGCAGGTCAAAGGAAGAGGATGGAATGCCAAGAAACCCTGAGGAAGCAGAATGAGAGTAAGGGGAGCCAGGCAGCGCTTGGGAAGCTGAGGCCAGGACCAAGACCAGTCTGAGCGCCATAGTAAAACATGTCTCAAAAAACAGTGAGTAGATAAGGGAGAAGTCTAGGATGGCCCCTAGTTTCCAGTGAATAACTGTGGGAATTAAAATGACCACAAGTTGTATTTGAATCTATTCCTGCAGCCCTAAAAGGTAGTCTGAGTTGCAGAGAGAGACCTGGGAAAGGCCTGTGGGAGGATGAGCTTAAAACATGTGACTTAATGTGGTTAAAATGGAACCTGGGGCCAGGGAGATGGCTCAGTAGAATAAGCACTTGCCTGGCAAGCGCAAGGGCCTGAGTTCAATCCCCGGTTCCACCAAAAAAAAATAAAATAAAATAGATCTGAAATTTAAAAAAAAAAAAAAAGGAACCTAAGGAGAGATTAGAAAGGGAAAGGACCGGCAAGATAGCTCAGTGGACTAAGGACCTGCTTAGGCAAGTGCAGGGACCAGGGTTTGATCCCTGGCACCACATGCTGTGCCCTCAAGTCCAGGCCTGGTGGTGCATGCATGTAATCCCAGCCCTGGGGAGACTGAAAACAGGAGGATCCTGAGTCCGAGCTGCATAGTGAGACCCTATAGGCCCTGTACTGAATACATTTAAAAAAAAAAAAGGAAAAGGAAAAGGAAACTAGCAGCCCACATAGACTCTGGAACAGTCAGAGAAGTGAGGGGGGGAGTGGGGAGAACAGAGGGAAGTGGGCATCCAGAGAAAGGAGTGGGTCCCAGTAAGAAATGGTAGCAGAGTCACATGAGGGTGGGCAAAGCTACTGCCATTGGTGATCTGAGAGTACCTGTTGGTAGGGTGAGGTCTCCAGCCAGGTGCAGTGGGCTAAACTGCCAGCGTGGTATGAAGAGATGGAGATGACAGTCCTGTGTGGAGTTCCCAGTCGGGCCGTGCATCCCTTCACCCTACCTGACCTCCCCACTGTGGACCAAGTGACTTGGAAAAATTCGTCTGCTTTCCAGGCTCAAGTACATTCTGTAGGTTCATCCTTCTTCCCCAGACTAGGGAACTGACCATCAGCATCTGTCCCTCTGCAGGGCCCCCGGAATTGTTTGACGCCTGGCTTTCCGAGTTCTGCTTAGAGGAGAAGAAGGGAGAGATCTCAGAGCTCCTTGTAGGCAGTCCCTCCATCCGGGCCCTCTACACCAAAATGGTGAGCGCCCCACTGGTAGGACTTTGGCCGGCTCCAGGCTTGAAGTATCAGGAGGTGGGCGGGACATGTACAGTGAGAGACCTTTTAGAGGCAAACCAGCCATTTCCTGAGCCAAGAGTCAGCATGGAAGATGCCAGGCTTCTGGCATTCAGAGAGTGGTGAGAAATGAAAGGGCCAGCAAAGCTTAATGGAAGTTCTTTTCTTCCTTCTCAGCCAAGGTAGGTATGGTTAAAACTGAGATGGGGGTAGAATGGCTCTAACAGACATTACAAAGCTACTTCCTGTGTCTGAAATCCAGAATGGCTAGGAGACTGACAAGACTGGGGACACAGGGCCGGGGAGATGGCTTAGTGGAATAAGTGCTTCCCTGGCAAGTAAAAGGGACTGAGTTTAATCCCCGGTTCTGCAAAGAAAGAAAAAAAAAAACTGGGGCCACAGACTGTGAACAATAGTCCCAAATTCTCACCTCCACTTTTCCCTCCAGGTTCCAGCAGCTGTTTCCCATTCAGAATTCTGGCATCGGTATTTCTATAAAGTCCATCAGCTAGAGCAGGTATGGTGATTGACCCAGCCCAGAGAGGTCTCTGCTCTGACCTGGTTGAAACAGAGTGGACCCACACCCCTGTAGTGGGGATTGACCCCAGGGCCTTTGCAGACATGGTTCTCTTAGTTATTAAACTACTTGGGGTGGGCATGAACTTGCTGTACTGCTGCCTCAGTCTCCCAAGTGCTGGAGTTGTACCCATGCACCAACGTGCCTGCCTGGCAGACAAAAGAGGGAGACAGGGTGTCAAGAATTCAGAGACCAGGACCAGGGCATGGAAAAAAGTGTACTGACTTGTCCTTCATTGCACTCCCACCCTCAGGAGCAAGCCCGGAGAGATGCTCTGAAGCAACGGGCAGAAAAGAGCCTCTCTGAAGAGCCTGGCTGGGAGGAAGAAGGTAAGAAGTGTCAGAAAGTGATGCAAGTCAGGCCTATCTGTGGGGTTCTCGGAGGCCTAGAGCGCTTTCTGCCTAGCAAACAATATATGATAAGCAGGGCCAGGGAGATGGCTCAGTGGAGTAAGTGCTTCCCTGGCAAGCACAAGGGCCTGAGTTCAATCCCCAGTTCTGCCCAAAAAGGGGTGTGTGTGTATGTGATGAACAAGTGTGATTATTGGGCCTAGGCAGTGCTAACAAGATACCAAGTGGAACAAGGCTGGTGGAACCTCAGAGTTAGGTACAAAAATCAGATACGTCCACTGCAATAGATCTTTCTGCCAGCAGTGGACCAGCAGCTTCATGCTCACTGGACAGCATATTGAGAATCCAGATTCCCTTCCCCACCTCTAAATAAGACTCTAGGAATGGCCAAACGTAACAAGCCCACTACTAATGCTGATGCCCCACCAGGTTGAAAATTCCTGGTTTATGGGCTAGGGAAATGCCTCAGTGGAATAAGCGCTTCCCTGGCAGGTGCAAGGGCCTAAGTTCAATCCCCGGTTCTGCAAAAAAAAAAGAAAAGAAAAAAGAAAATTCCTGGTTTGGGATTGGAACTGAGCTCCTCTACCTGTCTATTCAACTTAGAGACTTAGAGCACCATGTTGCAGCCACTCCAATGATGTAAATAAAATTTTATTGGGGGCCGGGAAGGTGGCTCAGTGGAATAAGCACTTCCCTGGCAAGTGCAAGGGCCTGAGTTCAATCCCCAGTTCCACAAAAAAATAAAATAAAATTTTATTAAGGCTTGTACTGTGTGCCTGGGCTACACTGAGCACTTTAACTATGTAGTCCTTACCATACTTCCATTATCCATCCTTCTGTTATAAACAAGGCAGGTAGGTTCAAAGTGAAATGGCTTGTTTAGCCATATTCCTAGGATGTATTAGATTTTGAGCTGAACCCAAAACTGATCCACTTTCAAACTGCAGCTGTCTAATCTCCTATCACCTTGGGCACCAGGGACCTGATGAGCAGGCAGTGTCTGCAGAAGTACCATGATGAGCAGGATTGAGGGATGCAAGCGCCAAAGTTGTCTTGGGGTTGGCTAGGATGCACTGCTCTCTTTCCCCAACATTTCTCTCTCTACAGAGGAATTTGTGGGTATTCCACCCACATCTCCGAAAGAAGCAAAGGTTCCTGTGACCAAAACTTGCACATCACCTGAGGGAGGACCCAGTCCACAGAGCCCCTGTGAAGAGACTCCAGTGCTCCCGATTGATCCTCCAGCAGAAGTGACTCCTTCAGAGAGCAGTGAAAGCATCTCTCTCGTGACACAGATTGCCAACCTTGCCACAGTACCTGAGGCGCCAGTGCTACCCAAAGACCTGTCTCAAAAGCTACTGGAGGCATCGTTGGAGGAACAGGGCCTGGCTGTGGATGAAGGCGAGACTGGACCTCCACCTCCAGTTTCCTCCAAGTCCCTAAGCCCTGCTGGCCGCCCTAGTGGCCCAGAGCCCAGGCCTCCAGCCAGAGTAGAGACTCTGAGGGAGGAGGTGCCCACAGACTTACGGGTGTTTGAGCTGAACTCGGACAGTGGGAAGTCCACACCCTCCAACAATGGCAAGAAAGGTAGGTCTGCAGCTGCAGTGCCAAAGGGTTGTGTGGGCAAGAGGCTCACTGCTGTGCACTTGAAACTGGCCTTGAACTCACTTTGTAGCACAGGCATATTTCATCAAGTCTAACATGTACATATTCTCTGAAAGAATGCATCTTAAAATTGCTGGGATGGGGCCAGGGAGATGGCTCAGTGGAATAAGTGCTTCCCGGGCAAGCAGAAGGGCCTGAGTTCAATCCCTGGTTCCACCAAAAAAAAAAAAAAATTGCTGGGATCTCAGAGTCAATGAAATCACACTTATATAGGGTTCCATGTTGAATGATACATGGCATTTGTCCTCGTTTTACAGATGAAGAAAATTTAGCACTGAAATGTTAAATAACTTGCTCAAACCAACATGGCCACGAAGTGTCAAGCCCCGATTCAGACCCACATATGTCTTTCAGGCTGTGTCTTTAACTGTGACACTACTGATTTCTGTCCTCTTGAGCAGTCCGGCCTTGTCCTTACTAGGGATCCCTGTAATGTTAATGTCAAGGGCCAAAAGTCATGCTTCCCTAACCCTTCATTATTATTGTGACATAAACACAGTGCCAGGCACACACACCTATAATCCCAGCACTTGGGAGGCTGAGGCAGGAGGATCGTTGCAAGTTTGAAGCCAAACTGAACTTTATGGTAAAAAAAAATCCACTGAACATGGTAATACCCTGTCTCAAAAAGAAGAAAGACATACATAAAACTTAGTTTAAAGAAAAATGAAATGAGCTGAGGAGATAATTCAGTAGAATAAGTGCTTTCCTGGCAAGTGCAAGGGCCTGAGTTCAATCCCCGGTTGCGAAAAAGAAAGAAAAAGAAAAGAAATGAATGCCCATGAATTTAAGATTATACAGCTTCAATAATAGAGGTTCAGTGTCCATCTGTAAATGGAGTTTTAGACTGGAGACTGGATTTATGTCAGAGAGCAAATTTAACTCCAGGAATTAAAGAACAGGTCTATTTTTTTTTTTTTTTTCTTTTTCTTTCTTTTTTTTTTTTTTTTTTTTTTTTTTTTGGAGAGCCAGGGATTGAACTCAGACCCTTGCGCTTGCCAGGCAAGCGCTTATTCTACTGACCCAGCTCCCCAGCCGATAGGCCTGGTATTAATTAGCCTTCTTTTCACTTCCCAGATACCTCTCCAGAGCTTGATAATTGTTAGTAAGACCACCCCTCATCCCTTACACACATGCATGCTGCCATTGTTAATACTTAGTACCAGTCACAGCCACAAAGCTGGTCCAGCAGCTGAGGCCTGGCCTGCTGGACAGTGAGTGGCTGTTCCCTTCAGTGGATAGGAAACAGCCCCACCTAGGCCTCTGAAGCCCCAGTTGGCAGGAGGAAGGACATCAGGCTTTCTAGTCTCCCCTCAAAGTGCTTTCTTTCTGCCTGATTCAGTGAGGTCATCCAGTGAACTGCTTCTGCTGATGGTGACACACCATGAGTTAGGGGCAGGAGCTTAGGTCTTTGTGATGAAGCCTGAAGGCAACATGGCACAGCACTGCCCAGGAGAAATTAAAAGAGGGTGGAACCTCAGCACCAGCATGTGCTGCACCAAGGAAGTGGGCATATAGGAGAGCTGGAGGGGTTGGGGCAGGTTGGGGAGTGGCAGTTCATGTTGATGGAGCACATCTAAGGGGCAGTGACAGGCCGGGGAGATAGCTCAGTAGAATAAGTGCCTGCCTGGCAAGCACAGAGTGCTGAGTTCAGTCCCCAGTACTGAAAAAAAATAAGGGGCAGTGACTAAAGCCTCTTTTGCTGTATTGCTCCCATGAGAGGCAGATACAAAAGGGTGGACAAAGCCAGGCGTGGTGGCACACTTATAATCCCAGCACATGGGAGGCTGAGGCCAGGAGGACTGCCACAAGTTCAAGGCCAATCTGAACTACATGGTGAGACTCAAAAAACAAAAGCAAATACCAACAGTGGGTGGATTTGCTCAAAAGTGCCTAAGAACTTTACACCTTCAGTAGAATCAAAGGTTGGATGTAGGGCCATTTAAACAGCAGAGCACAGGAGGCAAGAGCAGGCTCTGAGTTACAGTTCTGGGTGCAAATTCCAACTTTGCTCATAAGCCGTGTGACTTCAGAAAAGTTTCTGATCATAGCCTCTGCTTACTCCTCTATAACTGTCCCATGTAGGGTCTCAGGGAAGAAGTTGGAGTAGAGTCCTTATAATTTTGGAGAAATTATAAGACAGAACATGGGGCTGGAGAGATGGCTCAGTAGTCTAAAGCACCTACTTAGAACAAGCTTAGCAAAGCACAGGGACCACGGTTCAATCCCCCAGCATCACATGCCAGCCAGCCACGCCCTCTGGTGGGCTGAGCTGGCCACACACACTAAATAAATAAACGTTTTTTTAAAAATTAAAAAAAAAAAAATCCTTTGAACATTTTCTGTGTCTAGATCTGTGCATATATCTCAGTCCTCACAAAAACCTTAAGACATCTGTGTTGATGTCTCCTTTTTTCTACTGATCAGAAACAGATCAGTCACCCACCCAGTAAGTGTTTATATAGTCCTGAAGAAGGGCAGAAGAGTAGGTGGCTGTCCTGGCAGGTGTGTGGGGTTTCTGGATGCACGGTACCAGGGACCACTTGAGCTGGTCCTGGATTGTAAGACCGGTCAGTCCTGTTGCACTGTGGTCTCTCCATGTTAAGTTGCTCAGGGGCAGGCTCAGAGCAGATGGCATGGATCTAACTAGAGTTCAAGGTTAGCCGGTAACATCATTAGAAGAAAAGGAGAAAATCTAAGGATATGCCAGAAATAATGAAAGTGGTGGCTCACAGAAACTTAGCTGAGAATGAGAAATGAAGCGAGAGAGGTTAAAAATTACAAGTGCTAGGGGCCGGGGAGGTGGCTCAGTAGAATAAGTGGCTCCCTGGCCAGCACAAGGGCCTGAGCTCAATCCCCGGTTCTGCCAAAAAAAGTTACGAGTTCCATTCGGAGCTATTTGGGCTGCAAAGAGTGATCAGCTGCAGTTGAATCCTGGAGGAAGGAGAGATGATGAGGGAGGCGCAGAGAACGCTCTAGCCGCTCTGCTGTGCTGCCGCTGCCACTCGGGCATGCGAGAGGAGGGGCAGCAGTGCCGCAGAAGACTGCAGCACTAAGCTCTTAGATGGGGTTAGCCTGAAACGGTGAGGATGTGATAGAAGAGTAGCTCTGTGTGTGTGTGTGTGTGTGTG
>NW_004524739.1:6051701-6052245 GCF_000260255.1 Octodon degus | reverse complement strand
CCTCCTGTGAAGGGGCAGGATGGTGGGAGGAGGCTGGTGCAGGGAGCACCCACATTCCCCATCTCCCTCTACTGTGGAAGCCTTTTTTTCCTCATTTGTGAAACAGGCTGTTAATATCCACTCCAGAGGGTGGATGTGCAATTCCAGGAACGTTAACTCGCACTCTTCAGGGAAAGGTCTGCCCCAGCATTCAAATCTGAAGGAGTTTCAAGTTGTAGAGTTTAGGCAGTGATGGCAAACCTATGGCACGCATGTGTGCTGTGATAGAAAGCTCTAAAAGGGGACACTCACGGCTACAGGTGCAGTTTGTAACAGGAATCAGCCAGGCTTCCAGCTTTTGACTGCCCACAAACAGGAAAACTTGGATGCCAGGTCTGAGGATCTTGCTCTTGGTTGCAGAGCTCTGTGACTTGGTATGGGACCATTCACAAAATAACTTAGCTTGGGGCTGGGGAGATGGCTCAGTGGAATAAGCGCTGCCCTGGCAAGTGCAAGGGCCTAAATTCAATCCCTGGTTCCGAAAAATAAATAAATAAAATAACAG
>NW_004524739.1:6050372-6051452 GCF_000260255.1 Octodon degus | reverse complement strand
CAAGGGCCTGAGTTCAGTCCCAGGTTCTGCAAAAAAAGAAAAAAAAAACGAAAGAAAACTAGCTCTGAGACAAGGTCTTAGAAGAAATACAGCTCTGTTAAATATCTACTATAGGTATGCACTTCACACTCATACTTCTAAGGTTCCTCAAAACTGTAGGCCCAGGAGTACCTGTTTATAAAGCAGATGCCAGGCCAGGTGCACTACAGGTGGTGCACACCTGTAATGCCAGCACTTGGTTTCTTTTTTTTTTTTGTATTTTTTTAGGGAAGGGTCTACAGGGTGTTCAGGGTCTCACTACTAGATTGGACTCATAGCGATCTGCCTGTTTACAGCCTCCCAAGAGCTGGGATTACAGGTGCGCGCCACCACACCTAGTCTCAATTGCTGTCTCAGTGTGCCCCTAGGCCAGGGTCTGCACAGCATGGCATTGTAGGCCTGGGGATCCAACCCCTGGCCCCTGCACCTGCTTGAAGGCACTTTAATCCACTGAGCTATCTGACCAACCCAATGCCAGCACTTGGGAGGCTGAGACAGGATTGCTGAGTTCAAGGCCAGCCTGGGTTACAAAATGAGTTTAAAGCAGCCTGAGGGCTGGGGAGATAGCTCAGTAGAATAAGGGCTTGCCTGACAAGCTCAAGGTCCTGAGTTCAATCCCCAGTACCACAAAAAAATACATAAATAAAGCAGCCTGAACTGCATAGTGAAACCCTGTCTCAAAAAAAGACAAAGACCAGGAGCCAGCCAGATAGCTCAGTGGACTAAAGCACCTGATTAGGCATGTGCAGCAACCGGTTGGATCCCTGCCTGTTGTGCCAGCCCCGCCCCCAGGGCGCACTGAAATGCACTGATTCCAGGCATCGTGGCAGATGACTAGGAGTCCAGTCTGTGTAGTGACCCTGTAGACTCTACTAAATACAAGAAAAGATGAAGACCAAAAAGTAGAACCCAGGGCCACCATGTGGACCCCTGGAATCTCAACGGGTGTGGGAGAGTTTAGGAATCTACATTCTGGTAAGCCTCTCCATTAGTTCTTTTTTTAAAATTATTTTTATTTATTTATTTTTTAATTTATTTTTT
>NW_004524739.1:6049169-6050039 GCF_000260255.1 Octodon degus | reverse complement strand
AGAACCAGGGATTGAACTCAGGCCCTTGCGCTTTCCAGGGAAGCCCTTGTTCCACTGAGCCATCTCCTTGGTCCCCCTTTTAATTTTTTTTATGTTGAGACATGATCTCACCATGTTGGTCCTGTTTATCTTGAACTTGTGATCTTCCTGCCTCAGCTTCCCAGATTTCCCATATTACAAGCATGCCACCACCACATCCAGCGACAGATTGCCTCTTTTTTTCTTTCTTTTTTTTAATGTATGTGGTACAGGGTCTCACTGTGCAACTCAGGCACGTAGTGATCATCCTGTTTTCAGCCTCCCCAGCACTGGGATTATAGACATGTCACCACACCTGGACTCTGTGACCAGGCTCAGCACGTCCCAGGTCAGGGCCCGCACAGCATGTGGTGCCAGGGGTCAAACCATGGTCCCTGTGCTTGCCTAAGCAAGTGCTTTAGTCCACTGAGCTATCTCACCGGCCCCCTGAGACAGGCCCTTGCTATGTACTTCAGGCTGGCTTTGAACTCACTGTTTGCCCAGGCTGGTCTCAGACTGCAGCAGTCTTTCTGTCTCAGTCTCCTAACACTAGAATTATAGGCATGCACTACACCCAGTTCTCACTTAATAGTTTAAGAATGTTTTGCCATGGATAAAAAAAATTTTTTTTTTTTTCAGTACCAGGGATTGAACTCAGGACCTTGCACTTGCCAGACAAGTTCTTATTCTACTGAGCTATCTCCCTGGCCCACTATAAAATTCTTTTAGCCACATCAAGTCAGGCATGATGACATAGATCAGTAATCCTGGCAGTGTGGGAGGCTGAGGCAAGAGGATCACAAATTAGAACCCCAGTGGGACAATTTAGTGACCTTGTCTTTTAAAAAAAAA
>NW_004524739.1:6013358-6047739 GCF_000260255.1 Octodon degus | reverse complement strand
AAAAAAAAACAAACAAGAATCAAACTCAGGACCTCACACTTGACAGGCACACACTGTACCATGAAGCTATGTCCTCAGCCCTTGTGTTGCATCTTGTCATCCCTTTTAAATATTGCTTTCCCCAGCTAAACTTTTTTAGTTCCCTGCCCCTGCTGCATTTCACTCTAAAATGTGATTCCAGGCTCAAGCACGGACATCAGTGAGGACTGGGAGAAGGACTTTGACTTGGACATGACTGAAGAAGAAGTACAGATGGCCCTTTCCAAAGTGGATGCCTCTGGTGAGGTGAGTGGTCCTGGTTGGCGACACAAGCCAGCCCCGTGAGGCCAGGCTCTAGGACCCTGCCCACTGCACCCAACTGTGCCCATGTTGTGAATCCCAGTTGCCTAAGGAACTACTTAGAAATGCAGGTAGGGGGCTGAGGGTGTGGCGCCATGACAGAACCCTTGCCCAGCTTGCACAAGGACCTGGGTTCAGTTGCCAGCATCACCAAAACAAGAGGAAGGCAAATTAAAGAAACACGTAGGATCTGGCTTTTCTTATTGACCAATCAAAGCCTCAGAGTAGGTAGTGATCTGCTCCATAGTAGTTCATCAGGGTACATAGGCACAGGCATTTTAATCACAAGAGGCTGAGGCACAGGAGGGTTAAAAGAAAGTTCAAGCCCAGCGTAGGCAACTTAACCTTTTCTCCAAAGCAAAAAAGAACAGGAGGGGCCAGGGAGATGGCTCAGTGGAATAAGCACTTCCCTGGCAAGCTCAAGGGCCTGAGTTCAATCCCTGGTTCTGAAGGAAAAAAAAAAAAAAAAAAAACACAGGAATGTCACTTAGTGGTAGAGCATTTGCCTAGCATGCAGAAAAACCTGAGTTCAGCCAGAGGTGGTAGCACACACCACCCCAGCACTCGGGGATTAAAGTGCCTGCTTACGCAGACAGCAGAGGCTGGCCAGTTTGATCCCCGGCCAGCCCCAGCCCCACCCTGGGGCTTGTTGAGCAGGTGATTGAGACTGGGCGTGGTGGCACATGCCTGTAATCCCTGCTCTTAGGAGGCTGAAAACAGGAGGATCAGTAGGAGTCCACAATCTACGAAGTGATACCCTATAGACCCTGTACTAATTTTTTTTTTTTAATTTTGTGTGTGTGTGTGTGTGTAGCCAGCTCAGCCCACCAGGGGGCGGGGCTGGCTGGCATGTGGTGCTGGGGGATTGAACCACGGTCCCTTTGTTTTTGCTAAGCTTGTTCTGAGTAGGTGTTTTAGACCACTGAGCCATCTCACCAGCCCCTGTACTAAAATTTTTAAAAAGGCAAAAATAATGACAACAAAAATAGCTGACACAGGACATACCTTAGCAGAGTTCTTCTATAACCCATTATACTAGGGAATGGCTGTCGGCAATCTGAGTTACAAGCCACAGGAAAGTTCTAGAGGGACTTCACCTGGGAGTTAGAGCACTTTAGGCCACGGCTGCCCCGGGCTTAGTCACAGTGCCATTCTCTGCCTTTCACAAAGCGATATTAAAGGAGACAGGTCCTCAAGGCACTGATGGACTTACGTCCTTGGGCAGGGCATCCCCTTGCAGAGTCCCTGGCTGGTGAGAGTACTTCAGTGGGTGTGAACAAGCAGAACAGCAAGCCCAGCCCCCAGGCAGAGGCAACTCTGTGCCCCACACTGTTCCTTGAGAGTGAGGGTTCACTCTCAGCAGGGCAGGGAATAGCCCAGGCTTGGGCTTGGGGACTCAGTCCAGAAACAGAGGCAGGCAGATGGGCTCGGTGGGGTGGAGTGGGATGCAGTGGGCTGGGTGGGGCTACACACAGGAGTAAACAAGTGAGTTCCCCTCTCCATTCCCCTCCCGTTTGCAGCTGGAAGATGTAGAGTGGGAGGACTGGGAGTGAGTGGTCCATGGTGACAGCTCCCCACCACGCCACCACCCACCTCCCTGGCTCATCTCAGCCCACCCTGGATGACACTGAGAATGTCCCCCAAATGGCCTCTGCCATCCCAAGCTCTGGGCACAGATTCTGGTGGCTCCCCGCTGGTCCTTTGGGCCTCTGCTCACACCTGAGAAGGGGATCTCCAAATCCAAGCCCAGAACTCTGACTTGTGCCAACCTAAGGATGATGTGAGGAGGGGATACCTACGCCATCACCAAGAGCCTACATTTCTCTGCTGAATACCTGCTGCTTCTGGGGACTCCTGCTACAAGCCCCAGGGACAGCTCTGGCCCTTCTGTGTGTAGACAAAAAAGCTTTACTGCCAGTTTCTTGGCAGAAGCAGAGGCAGTACACTTCTGTCACTCTTAATAAGCAGACAGGGATGGCCATGCCACCTGCCCGTGGCTAAACAAGGTTGGCGAGCATGATTTGGCTCCTACTCGTGTGTAAGAGGCCGTCATTTCTGGGAAATTTGCCTTTTGAAAATCTCCCTCTTCCAGAATTTTCCTCTGGAAAGACTCCTTGGGGTTCAGAATCTAGAGACCAAACCATACATAACTCGCCTCTTTCCTTCTCTTCAGCCCACAGAGACATGTCCCTGTAACTCCCAGGGCTGCTTCATGTCAGATGCACCCAAGTCCTTAGCCCCGCTGTGCCGCCGCAAGGGTCCACTCTTGCAGTTCTTTCCCTCCCCAAGAGGGAAGTGAGCCACTTGAGGCCCTCTGTGCATTGCCTGGCAGAGTGGCTGGCCCAAGCAGCTGCCCACCTGACTCCCCCGTAAGTAGGGAACAAGGCAGCTCCCATGGTACAGAGCAGTGAACAGAGGTGAGTGCGTACAGCCTGGGAAGGCCAGCTCTCTGCCCTGCCCTCTGCTTCCACGGGGCTGCCCTGGGGAAACACCCTGGTCCTCAGTGGGCTCCTTCTTAGCGACAGAGCCAGCCTGTCACCCTCCACTCTGGTGAAGCTGCACCTTGCTCAGGGCAGTGAGGGCAGCAGAGATTCTTGGAGACCCTGGTGCTTTGCAGTGCTGCTTTGGTGATTCTTGTACATAGAGGCCGTGTCCACAGTGAGGAGGGAAGGGCGGGATACCGAGTGATGGGTACTTGCAGTTCAGACCTTCGGTAAGGGGTGGGAGGAGAGGACGCTGAGTCTCTTTTTGATGGATGGGGTTTTTTTCTCTTTGTAATTATTTCTTTAGTTTAATTAACTTTTTGGTTGTTTGTGCAATATTATATATTTTAAATTATAATGCATCTCCCCAGAGTATTTTGTAGCCGGAGAAAAGAAAACAGGAAAAAAAAAAAAAAAAGATTCTAACAGCTGTTAGTTTTGTAATTAAAAAGAGAGAAAAAAGAACTTTGTCCTGAACCTTTTGCAGACTTGGTGTTAACATTAAAGAGATTCAACAGAAGCCAGAAGGTGTCTGGGCATCTGTTTCTGCCTGGGTAGGCTGCACACACTGAAGGGGTGGCTTCCCACTGGGAGCTGGAGACACAAGGGCCACAGCCTGGCCCTTGAGGAAGCCCTGGTCCTCATCTCAGATTCAGCTCAGTTTCTGGGATGAGGAGGGCATGGGGCCCAGCAGACCTCTCTCCAAGACAAGGAGACAGGCCATTTCTGCATTCCCAGCGCTTCTGCTTTTATTTGGAAAGGAAGTTGCAGCAATAGTGGTTCCAGGTGCTCTTGGTCATGTTTCTCTCCTCCCCCCATATGGATGATCTGGGGTCTAATTTAGTTAGTTTTATTTTTTTAAATATTTATTTATTTATTTATTTATTTATTTATTTATTTAGTGTCTGTGTGTGGCCAGCTCAGCCCACCAGGGGGCGGGGCTGGCTGGCATGTGGTGCTGGGGGATTGAACCGCAGTCCCTGTGCTTCGCTTGGCTTAGCTTGTTCTAAGTAGGTGCTTTAGACCACCGAGCCATCTCACCAGCCCTAATTTAGTTAGTTTTAAACACCTGTGTGAAAATCACTTGCCAGTGGTAATGAAAAGTCTGAAGGAGCCCCTTGGTTCCATGAAGATCTTTAGAGGGAAAGAGTGTGAGTCTGGGAAAGGCGAAGATAAGCTTTAGCATAAGTAAACATGTAAAATATATATCACCACTTTGGAAGCAGGTTTTGGGTTTGCTTTCTCCCCCTACTTTATTGGGGAGGACTTGCCATTGCATGTATCATGTGCTCGCTAGCCAGGGGTGCCTACTAACTTCTTCAATCGAAGGCCGGAGGGTCATGTCTGTTTCCAGGAGCCACTTGAGCAGGTCCTGGCACTCAGATGAGATATCCAGATGAGGAGGGAAAGACACCCCCTTCTGCTGCTGCCAGAGCATCTTGGGGATGTCTGTGTCGTCAAAAGGTAGGCTGGCACAGAGCATGACGTACAGGACCACGCCCATGCTCCAGATGTCGCCCTTCTTGCTGTCATGGGGAATACCCTGCAGCACCTCTGGGGCTGCGTACGCTGTGCTCCCGCAAAAGGTCTGGCTCAGCTCTTGGCGTGACTTGGGTAACATCTTGGCAAAGCCAAAATCGGTCAGCTTCAGGCTGAAGCCCTGCAACAAGGCATTCTCACACTTCAGGTCCCGGTGGGCCACTCCACAGCCATGGCAGTAGCGGATAGCCTCGACCATCTGGCGGAAGAGGGCCTTGACCTGGCTCTCAGGCAGTGGCCCCCCCTTCAGCACGCAATCAAAGACATCCCCGCCCTCAGCCAGCTCCATCACCAGGTAGATTTTCCCATCAGTGGACTCCAGCATCTCATACACCTGGATGATGTTTTTGTGGTCAAGGGTCTGCACGATCTGGAGCTCCCGAGGCAGGAATCTCTGGATAAACTCTTAATAAGGGGAGGAGAGAAAAACCAGCACGATCAGAAGGGCCCAACCCTGATCTGGTGGTATATGCATGTAACCCCAGCACTTGGGAGACTGAGACAGAAGGACTGTTCTGATCCTGGACTACACAGGAAGACCCTGTGTCAAAAAGAGATCAAGGGCTGGGGACTCGATGGACTAAGCACCTGCCTAGCAAGTGCAAGCACCCAAGTTCAATCCCTAGTACCGCATAATGTGCCAGCAGTATGCCCTGGACCCCTGGGTATACTGTGCCAGCCACCAAAATCGGGTATGGTGGTGCATTCCTGTATCCCAGCACTGAGGAGGCTGAGACAGGAGTCTGAGCTACATAGACCCTGTATCAAAAGATTTTTAAAAAATAATAAGATCAGAAGCCGGGCATGGTGGTGCACACCTATAATCCCAGCTCTCAGGAAGCTGAGGCAGGAGGATTGCTACAAGTTCAAGGCCAGCCTGGGCCACAAAGTTCATTTGCAAAGGACCTCTCTCCCTATTTTCTAATAACTCTTAAAAGATATTTTGCTGGGTGTGGAGGCATATTCCTATAATCCCAGCACTCGGGAGGCTGAGGCAGGAGGATCATTTTAAGTTCAAGACCAGCCTGGGCTACAAAGTGAACTCCAGGGCAGCCTGAACTGCAGTGAGACCCTGTCCCCAAAGGCACACACACACACCAAAAAAAAAAAAAAAAAAATCAGAAAGGCCTAACTTCACTCCTGACTCCTTCCCGGCTTCTGTCTACCCAATGTACCTGGGTCTTGTACTTTGGCTCCTTAATAGTATCTAAGTGTATCTATTAACTTGGAGGTAGCAGGAGGGGGAGATGGCTCAGTGGAATAAGTGCTTGCCTGGCAAGCTCAGGGGCCTGAGTTCAATCCCTGGTTCCGAGAATAATAACTACTTATTCTGTACTTAAGTAGTCACAGAATCCCAATTTGAGGGCTTATTGGGATTTTTTTTTTTTTTTTTTCGGAACTGGGGATTGAACTCAGACCCTTGTGCTTGCTAGGGAAGCGCTTATTCCACTGAGCCATCTCCCCGGCCCCCTTATTGGGATTTTAGAGCCATGCCTGGAGGGTTACAGGATGGAAACCCAGCTCTTTGCTGTGTGCTGCTTTCTGATCCCCAACCCTTTCCGGGATGCTTGTCTTCCTCTGGCCCATGTCCACTTGCCTCAGTACTGGTCCGAGTGTTCTGCCGGGCCTGGCTGTGGCTACTGCATCTCTTCCCTCCTGGAATAGGAAAAGCCCAGGGACCCTTCCACCCCAGGGACCCTCCACCTGTACACTCATCTTGGATTTGAGGTGTGATATTCTTAAACTCCCATCATCCTTTGGTTCCCCACTGACCTATGACCCTATGCCCCCTACTCAAGGCCATAGTCCAGCTTGCTTTCTGTGGCTGCCAACTAAAAGGGAGGGGAGGGAGAGTTTTCTGACGGGAGGAAGCACCTATCCGCTTCACCCAGCCCTCCCTTTCCCCAAAGGGGCCCCAGCTCACCTTCTGGCCCTCTTATCTTGTCTATAATTTTAATTGCCACTTTTCTTTGGTGTTTTTTGGAAAATGCTTCTTTGACTTTGGAGTAGGTCCCTTCCCCAATGGTCTTGCCCAGCTGGTACCCATTGGAGAGCAGAAAGTCCTCCATGCTGTCTGGGTGCCTCCTTCCTTCCTGTCCTCTCAGCTCATGCTGCCTCAGTGAGGCAGCTCTACTTCACCATCGCCCTTGGCCTGCTCCTTTTCTCCCCCAAGGACTTCATCCACAGCCGGCCCAGCGCTAGAACATTCTCCTCCGGACACAGCCACGGGTGGTGGAGAGGGAAAGGGCTAGACATTTTTAACCTCCAGCCCAATTGTGATGTAAATGCTGTGTGACCCTTGGCTAAAATGGGCAGCGGCCCTACCTGCCCTCACCACCATCACCAAACCCAGCACTGAGTAAGAGCAGAGCCGGGGTCAGCGCTGGGCAGGTTAGCATAGGCCCAGGATGCCGGGCTCCCCCACGTGGACACAGCCTCCTTTGCCCCATCAGGGGGCAAGCGTAACCGGTTCCCCAAGCGCATGGCCTGATCCTGCAGCACCCAAGCATGAGTCCCTGATCTAACTGCCAGGGCAGTCTGGGGCAGCGAGGGTTCCCTGGCAGTAGGAACAGGCTCTGTGATGTCAGTGCCGAAGCACGGGTCACAATGCAGCCCTCCCCCTTGACACCCTGGCCCGAGCGAGCTGCAGACACCTGCCCGGCTCCTCCTGGACCGGAGCGACCTCTCGTGGCCAGGGCTCTGGCAACCGCTGCCAGCCTGGGACGGGCCTCAGCCTCCGGCAGGTGAGCACTGATCCCGGGAGCGGGCGCAGGCAGGGGCGCCCGGCCACCCGCGAGCGGCCTGACAGCCACTCCCCGCACAGAGCGCCCCGGGGCCTGGACATGAGTGCCCAGGAGCCCCCGCAGGGTCGGAGATTCCCCATTGAGGCCGGAGACTCCCCTGGCCTTGCCGCCGCCCCCGAGTCCCAGGACAACCCGGAGCCGGTAGCTACCGAGCACAACCCGGTCAGGTGAGGCCGGCGCCCCGCCCCATTCCCCACACCAAGGTCCCCAGGTTACGCCCCAGCCCCAGAGGACCCCAAGTGCCTCCTTGGTGCACCCCAACAGCATGGGCCGGGCCGCACCTCAGCGCCCCCTGTGGCGCGCCGCTCTCCCTAGGCCGCTGCGACGCTGCCCCGGCTGCCACTGCCTGACGCTGCTGCACGTGCCTATCGACGTCTACCTGGCCATGGGCGGGAGCCCGCAGGCCCGCGATACCTGAGCGCCTCTGCACAGGGCGGCTCCGCGGGAGCCGGGCGGGACGAGGCCGCACGCGCCGAGCACGAGAAAATGATGCACATTTTAAAATAAAAGAATGATGCACATTTTAATAAAGCACAGCATAAACTGTTCTTTCCACTCCGGACTGGCCGTGTATGTCTGTCGGTCGTATCGGGCCCACCAAGGCACACTCCATCCTACACCACCTTCCCTTGGGCTGCCTACTACTCCAGGACCCGCCCTGGGCTCCCCAAGCCACTCCACCTTTTCTCATGGCCTACAGTTGTTCATCTCCTTTTCCCTGTCACTGGTTCACCCGTGAAATTTGCAATTATGTGCTAGGTGCAGGTGACCCACGGGAGTTTAAGACTGGAGAAAGGAGAACACGCTTAGACAGACCCACACCAGGCCCAAGTGGAGTTAGCTTCTGCTACCTGCTGTCTTGTGACTTGGCACTTCTGCCTGTGTTGGAGGGATAGCAGGCTGCCCCAGTTCATTTTGTGTTCTGGTTTCTTTTTCTCATTTCTTTTTCTTTTTTTTGTAGGGGGTGGTATGGTTTGGTTCAGTTTGGTTCGGTTTGGGTCAGGATCTTGCTATGTACTTCAGAATAGCCTGGAACTCCTAGGTAGTAGCCCAGCCTCCACGCAATCAATCTTCCTGTCTCAGCCTTCAAGTGCTGGGATTACAGCTGTGTATCACCACACCCAACAACTGATTCCTTCCTATTTTATAAGTGAAGACTAAGGCTTGAAAAGCTTGCCTAGAGTCACCCAAATGATCAGTGATGTAGGCACAGTTCTGAGTGTGTGAAGATGCAACACCTGTATGTCCATCCATGGGAGGCCCCAAGCAGAAACCCTGCCCCAAGGGCTAGTGTTTAAGATGAATAACAACAAACATTTTATTTATTTATTTATTTATGTGCGTGGCCAGCTCAGTCCACCAGGGGGCGGGGCGGGCTGGCATGTGGTGCTGGGGGATTGAATTGCGGTCCCTGTGCTTTGCCAAGCTTGTTCCAAGTAGGTGCTTTAGACCACTGAGCCATCTCTCCAGCCCTTGGTTACTTCTTATTCGTTGCTGGGACAAATACTCCACACACCAAATGAAGGAAAGGTTTATTTAGCTCACAGTTACTGGAAGGTTCAGTCCATATTCCGCTGGCTCCAAGGCAAATGACAGCAGTTCATGGGTAGAAAACAGTGAAGAGCAGGGAGGAGCACCAGCTGCAGCGTCCATCAAGCCTCTCTCTTCCTTCTACCTGACTACCACAACCTGTGATTGTAGCTCCTCCAGCTGCGAAGATCAAACTCCTTCAAAGACTGAGACTTCTCCCCAGAAGCAGGGCGGCAGGAAACCAGGCAGGGGGCAGGAAGCCTTTCTCAATTCCTGGACCCTGCCCACCTGCAGGGCTAGGCCCCCATGCTGAGATCTGCCTGAGCTGATTCAGCCAAATTAACACAAAGTATCAACTACCACACCTGGCCTGTGAGTTGAGGTTGGGGTAAGGCTCACCAGACTGAGCCTTGGGCTGCTGAGCTCCAGGGTGCCAGAGCAAGGGCCCTTTGGGTGGGTGGAAAGCTGTGAGCAAGCCCCAAGGCAGGAAGGTGGAAAACAAGTTCAAAGAATGTAGTTGTTTTTCTCTTTTCGGTACCAGGTAGATGCTTATGGTACTGAGCTATAACCCCAACCCAAATGTTTTTGTTGTTTCTGTTTTTTTTTTTTTTTTGCGGACCCAGGGATTGAACTCAGACCCTTGCGCTTGCCAGGCAAGCACTTATTCTACTGAGCCATCTCCCCGGCCCCTGTTGCTGTTTTCTATGGACACCTTTCTGGAACAGGCTATATGCTAACACTCATTGCTAACCCATCCTGAGAGGCCAGGGATCTACCAAGAGAAGCTGGACCTGGAAGGCCTTCGAGTACCAGGCTGAAGGATTTAAACTTCATTTTGTAGCACAATAGGGAGTATGACAGGCTTGACCTGAGTCACTTCACTCTCCTACTTCTCTTTTTTCTCTTCCCTTCTGTTTTCTGTTTCCTTTTCTGCTTTCCACTGGCTTAAACTCCAGGCATGCATTTAAGTTCTGTCTCTGCCATTTACTGACTGCAACCTTTGGCTGATTCCTAAACCTCTTGGCACCTCCATTTCCAAACCTGGAAAATGGAGCTAAGGATGCTGGAGGTTTCAGTAAGGTCCCGGCTGCACAGTGCCAGGCAGGAAGCCCTGGTCCAGCCACCATGTGAGCAAGAGGCCCCAGCTGCTGCTTGTCAAGGGGCAGCAGAGAGCCAGGTAGCCAAGGACTGTCCCCTGGGGCTGGGTGACAGCCAGCTCTGCAGGGACCTGGGGAAACCCTTGTCTTGCTCTGCCAGTTTTCCAGCTATTCTGCTTAGAAGCCTATGAACTTGGGGGTGGGGTGAGGATTTCCAGCTGGGAAAGGCAGAGCTGCCCCGGTTATCCTTTCGGGTTAGCCATACTCAGACCCTGGTGCCAGACAGCCAGGTCCCAGCCATATTTTCTGGGCCTGAGCAGTGAAGAACTAAGAGAAAGGGCTTGTTCACGTCACCGCCTTCGCTGCCTTCTCTTTCAGACATCTTATTAGGTGGCCCCTCCCTAAGGGACCCCCTTTTTAGAAGGAGGGGGCGAAGTACAGATGGACCCCCCAGGTTGCCATGGAGACAGCAAGGAAAGGGTTGCTGTATTGCCACGGCAACAATTGACGTCAGCACTACCCTTTCCCATCGCTTGATATGAGAGGGGGGCAGCCACCCCAAGCACCAGCAAATCTCCCACAAAGCCTCCTCCCCCTACTGAGCCAATCAACCATGGGGTCGACAGGCTTAATATAGCACAGGAGTTAAACGCAGACTCTGATGTCAGGCAAACCTCAGTTCAAATCCTTGCTTTGCCTCATCCTTGCTGTGTGAATTTGGACAAATTCCTTAACCCTTTGAAGGTGCACAGGTACAACAAGGACAACTGAGCCACCAAGGGTTGTGAGGATTGCATGGGATCATACAGGTGACAGGCTCTAGGACCGGCCCACAGGAAGTTCACAAGCTGGCTGATGTCAGCTTACCATCTTGGGGCCTGGCAAGGGGTTATGACCCTTCAGATAGACTCAGCCCCTAGAGGGGCCAGGATTCTCTAGGACCGAGCCCCAGGATTTAAACATCTCAGGATTGGGGTCTTGGGGTGGAGCCAGAGATGGTGGAATTTCCAGGCTCTGAGGAAACCCCAAATGCTATTTTCTCTGAAGCCCCATCACATCCGGGCTCTGACCCAACTTCCTCTTTCCCTTCCCCTCGGCCTTGCTCTAGCGCATTTCAGTAGCCTTCCACCTCAGAGCCTATCAAGTCCTCAAGGAAAAAGGACGGATGAGAGGCCAGAGGACAGATAAACCCACACCAGGTAGAACAGGGGCTGGACACCAAAGAGAGATGCATGTCCCTGCTGCATGGGCTTCGCCCTACCCACTGTTGGGGCATGAAGACCAGAGAGATTTTCATTTCCTCTCTTTCCCAATCTCCACTCCAGGCCATCACAGTTCACTGTACCCCATCCACCCTCACACACTGAGGGAGGCCCCACCCCTAGTCATCAATTTCCTCCAGAAACCCCCAGACTAGTCTCCCTGCTTCCTTCCTTCCTTCCTTCCTTCCTCTAATCTAATATTCTTCTACAGAAATCACAACCCCACCACGTCACTCAGTTAAATCTCACCAGTGGCCAGGCATGGTGGTGCACACCTACAATCCCAGCACTCAGGAGGCTGCGGCAGGAGGATCACTGTGAGTTCAAGGCCAGCCTGGGCTACATAGTGAGATCCTGTCTCTAAAGAAATGTATCTGGGGCCAGGGAGATGGCTCAGTGGAATAAGTGCTCCCCTGGCAAGCGCACCCCTCCACACACCTGCTTGTCACATGTTATTGCTCCACATGCAATGCTCCTTGGGTTTTTTTTTTTTTTTTCGGAACCGGGGATTGAACTCAGGCCCTTGTGCTTGCCAGGCAAGCACTTATTCTACTGAGCCATCTCCCAGGCCCCACCTTGGGTATTAACTAAGGGCAAGAGCCCTGGAATATTCATCCCCACATTCCCAGAGGCTGGAACAGGAGGGCTCAGGAGTCCAGTTTATCTCCTGAATGACTTCTTGGCAAGGTGAGGTCTTAGTGCTGGAGAAGCACTAGCAAAGCTACCTGGCCTGGCCAAGGATCCAGAACAGCTCTTATGAGGAACTGACACGTGAACTGAAAGGTAAGAAGGAATTATTCAGGGGCAGGGGAGAGAACTCAACAGAATAAGCGCTTGCCTGCAAGCGCAAGGGCCTGAGTTCAATCCCCAGTTCCACACACACAAAAAAAAGGAGTTATTCAGGCAAAGACATGGGAGTAGGAAATGTCCCAGCACTGGGACTTGTGTGTTGTGTGTGTGACCTTGGTGCTAAGATGCTGTACTTACGCTTTGGGAAAACAACCCTGGTTTCCCCTAGGGACAAGTCACACACATACGGGGTCTAGGGTGGCTGCAGGGAGATGGTCAGGAGGCTGCTGCAGCCTCTCAGGTGCAAGGTGATGGGGCCTTGGGCTAGTGTGCCTAGTGCAAATGGAGTAAAGGGCAGGTTTCAGATACATCTTGGAGAGAACAGGATTTTTTTAACTACTTGTACCTCAAAAGGTACAGCCTGGCATGGTCATTCACACCTGCAATCCCAGCATTTGGGAGGCTGAGGCAGGAGAATCACAAGTCTGAGGCCAACGTAGGCTCCATTGTGAGTTCAAGGCCAGCCTGAAGTGTAATAGCAAGACACTGTCTAAAGTGGGGGCAGGGGACCAGTGAGCTAGTTCAGCCAACTAAAATGCCTGCTTTTGTGTGTGTGTGTGTGTGTGTGTGTGTGTGTGTGTGTGTGTGTCTTTTAGAGAAGAGTCTACAGGGTCAGGGTCTCACTACTAGATCAGACTCGTAGTGATCCACCTGTTTATGGCCTCCCAAGAGCTGGGATTACAGGCGCATGTCATCAATCTAAAACGTGGTAAAATCCACCAACTCTTTTCTTTTGTACCAGGGATTGAACTCAGGACCTTGTGCTTGCTAGGCAGGCACTTAAGCCTGCTGAGCTATCTCCTCTATGCTAAAAGTACCTGCTTAGGCAAGCTTAGGCAAAGCAAACATGACATGCCAGCCCCGCCCCCAGAGCTGCTGAGCCAGCCAGAGTCTGGAGTCTGTGGTAGTGCATGCCTGTAATCCCAGCACTGGAGAGGCTGAAAGCAGGAGGACTGCCACTCCTCCAAGCTGCATGGTGAAACTCTGTAACAACCAAAATGCATAAAAAATAATAATAAATGGGGGCCTGCCCATTAGCTCAGGTGTTTAAGTGCCTGCTGAAACAAAAAATAATAAAATAAAATGGGGGGAGGGGGTCCCACAGTCACTGGAAAAATGGCCAAGCTAGGGACTATGGAAGGGAGGGCAACAACAGGTGTGGTGGTGCATACCTGTAAGCCCAGCACTCAGGAGGCTGAAGCAGAAGGATGCCTGCAAGTTCGAAACCAGTGTCTCTACACAACTGAGGGGTGATGGCTTAGTAAAATAAGCACTTGCCTGGCAAGCGCAAGGGCCTGAGTTCAATCCCCACCAAAAAAAAAAAAAAAAAAAGAACCTACACAACTGGATGCTGAAGGCTTGGGAACCCATGAGACTCCCAGGCACTAACTGTAGAGGACCCAGAAAAAGTCACAATTAGCCAGTGAGCAGTACAGCAACAGCTAGGAAGACAGCAAGAGATCAGGAATGCAGTATCCCTGTCAGGAGGGAGCATGTTTGACTGTCAGTTGGCCACTGCTAACGGGTCACTTCAAATAAGAGTCCTCAGCACCCTGGGATCTAGCAACAAGGAGGTCGGTGGTGACCTTGAGGAACTGTACCTGTGTAATGATGGGGAAGGAAGTAGAAACGTAGGTACAGAATTTTTTTTTCAAAAATGTTGGCTGAAGGGGCTGGGGAGATGGCTCAGTGGAATAAGTGCTTCTCTGGCAAGCACAAGATCCTAAGTTCAATCCCCAGTTCTGCAAAAAAAAATGTTGGCTGAGAAGTGGAGCTAGAGAAGTATGTGGGGTTGAAGGAGGGCTTTCTGTTTTTCAAAGATAGTGAAGACTGTTTGCTGATGAGGAGCTATCAAAGAGAAAGAGGGTGAAGATGGGAAAAGCTGAAGAGATTGGAGGGAGGGGATTCACCAAAGAAGAAAAAGAGACTAGATCCCAAAATATGGCTGAGCAGTGTGTGTGTGTGTGTGTGTGTGTGTGCGCGCGCGCGCGCGCGCGCGCGCGCGATTGGGGTGCAAGCCAGGGCCTGTGCTGGGCTTGGGGGCTCTCAGCAGCTGCCCACTTTCCGGCAGCCAGCGTGAGTCATTGGGGAAAATGGCCCAAACCGGCATGGTAGGAAAAGGAGCTGGGCCAGTGAGTTCCCCACCGGGCAGGAAGCAGGGCCCAGTCTGGGCCTGGAGCCCTGAGCCAGGAGCCCTGAACCCCATGCTCTGGGTACAGACAGGTTGTCTCATGCTTTGTTAGAAGCCTGGTTTTCCTCATCCTTCTCTGAACCTGAATTTCTCCTTAGCCAAAAGAGAAAGACAAGCGCAAGACTTTTAAACTTTGTGTGTGTGGTGGGTGCTATCAGGGATCCTTTGTAGACATGGGAGTGTTTCCAACTCTGCTGTCATGAGGGGGAGCTCTCTGAAAAGTGGGTTCCCAGTGAACATAACCACCAGGGCTGTAGGAGCAGCAACGGGAGACTGAGAACCGAGGGTCTCTCCAACTGGCAGCTCGCTGGGGCCCTCTGTCTACCTTGCCTGTCCTTACAGGGCTCTCCTTGGCCCTGGGGGACCATGTCCCCAGAGACTTTGAAGATCTGGCGACTATCCCCTCCTACTGAAGTGACTGGGTTGGGGCACAGGACGGGCTAGGCCTGAGCCCCACAGGAGAGACAAGCTCTGCCCCCAACCCCCTGGGCCTGCTGATGCCTCCAACTAAAAACTGCAGGCCCAGGGGGATTATGGGCCCTCCATGCGCAGGAGACTAAAGCCGGGGCAAGCAGGGTGGACACCATGCTCTTCATTGAGACGGCCCACTTCGTGGTGAATTTTTTTCTGTCCTGGTGAGGGGCCTGCGACAGTGTGCCGACAGGATAAAGCATAGGAGCATTCGGGAACTGGGAAGGCAGGATGGGGGGACGCTCCATTGCCTCTCCATTCCTCTAAATGGACCAGGAGCAAGTCCGATCCTCGTCCGCCCAGACGGTAGCTCCATCGGGTATCACGCCTTTCCCAGGTGACCAAGGCCCTGCCCCCCACCCCCCGCAGGCGGCCCCGGGCCACGCCCCCGCACCCTCGGACCCGGAGCTGTGTTCCTGGGGCTACCCGGGCCCTGCCTCGCCGGAGCCCGCGGCCCGCCGCAGCCTGGGTGACTACCGGCTGAGCCCGCAGCGCCACCGCCCACCCGGCGCCGCCTGGCGCTGGCTCGTGCGCAAGATTCTGCTGCTGCCGGAGGGCCCGGGCCTGGCCGAAGTGCCCCGGGCGAGGCGTGAGCGTGCGGGCCCCTGGGAAAGGGAGGGGCGGGGCCCCCGGGCTGAGGGGGCGGGGCTGGGCGGGGGCGGGGCTGAGGCGGAGAGCAAGGGTCTTGGGGGATGGGCGAGGACCTGGAGGTAGGGCAGCCTTGTTCCTCTCCTGTCTACTCAAAACTACTACTTTCGGGGCCGGAGAAATGGCTCAGTAGAATAAGCACTTGCCTGGCAAGCACAAGGACCTGAGTTCAATCCCTGAAAAAGCACCGGTGGCAAAAATATTAACTAATCAGTCCTGGGCAAAAGGAAGAGACACTACGTCCCCCGGCAGGGGCGGCCCCAATGGGCGGGGATCCAAAGGGGGCGGAGCCTAACTGGTACCTGGGAGGGCTAGGCAGAGCAAGCTGGTGCTCCGCAGCAGCTTCGGGCCCACCACCCGGAGTTTGGGAACCAGGATAGGTCTTGCCATCAAGGACCAGTTTACAACCTCAGCAGGGCCGGAGATGTGGCTCAGTGGCGTAGCGCCTGCCTAGCAAGCACGAGGCTCGGAGTTCGATTCCCCGCACCAAAAAAGAAAATAGTAAAAAATAACACACACACACACACAAAAGTACAACCTCAGCAAAAGTGACTATAAGGGCCGGCCAGATAGCTCAGCGAACTAAAACCTCTGCTTGGGCAGAGCCGATCCCCGGCATGGCTTGGCGTGCCGGCCCTGCTTCCAGGGCATGGTGAGCTGGTGACTGAGACTGGGTGTGGCGGCAAGCCTGTAATCTCAGCTCTTGGGAGGCTGAAAACAGTCCAATCTGTGTAGCGAGGCCCTGTAGATCCTGTCCTCAGTACATTAAAAAAAAAAAAAAAAAAAAAGTGATTCTAGCTCAAGAGTGGCAAAGTTGAATGACCAAAGGAAAGTTTGGGGTAGGCCTGAAGGGAGCCTCCCTGGCATCAGCGTATGTGCCTGTGTTTATTTACACCTCTATGCTCTGCTTTTCTTCTGTTTTATTTTCCGAGGAAGTCTTGCTACGTCATTCAGGCTAGCCTTGAACTTCCAAAGATTGTCCTGCCTCAGCCTCCAGATTGTAGGCATGCACCATCCCACATAGCAGCTGTACATTTCTGAAGTCAGAAACACCCTTTCAGGGGCCAGCGAAATGGCTCAGTAAAATAAGTGCAAGTGACTGAGTTCAATCCCTGGTTCCACCAAAAAAAAAAAAAGTAAATAAATAAAGTGTACTCAAGACCAACCTGAACTGCAGAGTGAGATACTGTCTCAAAAAGACACACAAGAGGCCGGGAAGATGGCTCAGTAGAATAAGCACTAGCCTGGCAAGCGCAAGGACCTGAGTTTAATCCCCAGTTCCACTAAGAAAAAAACACACACAAGGATCAGAGATGAACAGCCTGTTGTGTTGGACTGGGCCAAGTGCAGGAACTATCTTCTGCTCAGTCTGTGACATGTAGTGTGGTCAGTACTGGAGAGCGAGCACATGGGGTGTCAGGAGGTCCTTCTGAGGAAGTGCCTCTTAAACCAGGCATCAGAGGATGCTGGGTCAGCCATGTCCAGCCCCTCGTTAGAGAGGGAAGAGTACGCAGGCCTCTCAGAATCCATGTTGCCATGTCTTTCTTTGCTGTTGTCAGTGTGGTTTTGGGAGCCCTGCAGCAAGTCTAATTAAGTTCCAGGGTCTCTGGAAGAGAAGTCACTGCAGAGCTGATTCACTGCTGGAGGCCTAACCAGCCGGCCCCTGGAAGCAGCCATTCTCCTGGAAGCCGCCCCTCCCCCAGCAGCCTCAGTCCCACGACCTCTGGCTCCTTCCCAGGGCAGCACCCTGCTGTCAGGAAGGAAGTCCTTCCTCCTGTCTAACCACAGTCCCTGCTGAGGCAACCCCAGACCCTTCCTCTCATTCTGCCACGTCGGGAGAAGGGAGGAAATGGGCTGGCTGCAGGAGCAGGCTCTGCCTGACAGAGCGCTCAGCAGACCTGACACCAGAAGGGTGACAGCCCCTGGCAACCTAGGGAGGTGAACCTCAAAGGACAGAGACAACTGCTCATTTCGGAGGCCTCTGTCATGTCCATTACCTCATCTAATCCTTTAACACCCAGTTTTGCGGACAGAAATTCAAGCAGGGGCAGAGGTGGAACCAGAACCCAGGTTTCTTTCTTTCTTTTTTTTTTTTTTTTTTTTTGTCTTTGTGAGACAGGGTCTTGCCATGCAGTTCAGGCTGGCCCTGAGCTCACTTTGTAGCCCATGCCTAATCTGAAACTCGAGATTCGCCTGCCTGAGCCTCCCAAGTGCAGGGATGGCAGGTGTGTGCCACCTCACCTGGCTCATACTTTCTCCTTTAAACCTCATCATAATCCTGCAAGGGTTGTGCCCTCAGTGTCCCCGTTGTCCTCAGAAGTGGAAACTGAGGCTCACAGCCACTCAACTTGAGTGAAGATAGCGGCTAGTTCAGGGTAGGGCCGGATTTGAGCTAAGACCATCTGCCATGCTCAGCTGCCCTCCCTCTGCCTTGGGGTTCAAGAGGAGTGTCAGATGTGTCTTTTCCAGGGATTTGGGGATACAGGCTTCAGGCTCTTTGCATGAAGATCCCGAAGCAGACCTGCACCAGGCCCAGGATGAGCAGAAGGAGTACAGAGAAACCCAGTGTCCTGACCTGTGGAGGAGAACCCCCTGCCTGTCTCTCCCTCCTGGGGTCTTCTCTCCTGCCCTTCACACTCCCAATAAACCATTCTTCCTCTCTGGGCTTTCTGCCTGCTTTACTGAGATGTTTTATGTCCCCAAGCACACACTGAGGTGACTGAACCCACAGGGCCAGGAAGCATCTGCTGTCACCCCTCTGCCCTACCCCAACCTATCTAACCCACGAATCCCAGCTGGGTAGGCTGCACCACGCACTAAAGAAAAGCGGAGATGTGCGCCAGCTGAGTAAAGGGGCTCAGGAAGGTGACCCAGTTTGCCTGGGGCCCAGCAGGTGCTCTAGTAGATTGGGGACACTTGGAGTGGCAGAGATCCCTTGAGTTAGATCTTGACAGGCGCTGGGTAAGTAAGTGGTCTAAGGAGCTGCCAGATTCCAGTGTTGTGGGCAGAGGGGACAGTGCAGAAAAAGTTTCAGTGATTTGCAGGCTGTAGTATTCCACTACACTGAGAATGAGCTACCTGAAATAAACCCCATCTGTGCCATGTGTGGTAGCGCGCCTCTGTAATCCCAGCACTCTGGAGGCTGAGGCAGGAGGATCATTGTGAATTTCAGACGAACCTGGGCTACAAAGTGAGCTCGAGGCCCCAGCCTGAACTGCATAGTGAGGCCCTTTTTCAGAAAAAAACAAACAACAACAACAAAAAAGGGTTGGGGATATAGTTCAGCGGTACAAGTGCCTGCCTGGCAAGCGCAAGGTCCTGAGTTCAATTCCTGATTCCCCCTGTAAGTCCCCCCCAAAAAAGAAAAAAAGAGAAGTCCTATCATCTCTGGTTGGATCACTACAAGCTTCACTTGTTTCCCTGCAGGGAAAGAGGACAATCAGACAGAGGGGACAGAAGGCAAGAGGGAGAAGGGGTGGGGTGGGGGTGGGGTAAGGTGGGGGTGGGGTTCAGTGGCTGGGGCCCCAAACAGTAATCTGATAGTGAAAACTTTAAATGCAAGGTATGACTCCCTAGAGTAGGAGGGAGCCACTGAGAGGGTTAAAGTCTAGGGCAGTAAATGTGATTTTACATTTCTTTTACTCCATTCATTCCTTCACTATTTACTCCATTTGTCAACACATAATGGCTAGGGGCACAGCTCAGTAGAACAGCACTTACTTAGTATGCAGGAGGTCCTGGGTTTGAGCCCTAGCACCAAAAGAAAAGAAAAGATATAAAAGAGTACATTCTATTGGAAAATGAATCTGAGAGAGCAGAGAAGAACTGGAAAGGAGGGTGCAGTGGCAGAGAACAGGAGGTGACATGGCCCAGCCCAAGTGAGGGAAGGATCTTCCTCAGGGAGATGGTTGGGCTGGGGAGATAGCTCAGTAGAATAAGCACTTGCGGCCAGGGAGATGGCTCAATAGAATGAACACTTGCCTGGCAAGCACAAGGGGCTAAATTCAATCCCAGGTTCCACAAAAAAAAAAAAAGCGGGGGGGAGGGGAGACAGTTGTAGAGGTGGAGACACAGAGAACAATGGGCAGTCTGGTGGACTGGACCACCAGTGGGCACCTGAGTAGATACAGCAAGAGAAGTGCTGAGGGGGACCCTGAGGCTCAGAGGTGTGGTTGTACCCTGAGGGGAGTCTTTCCTTTCTCCTGAGAAATCTATAAAGTTTCAGGTTTGATCTGGTTATTAAAAGAAGAGTTGCCTGAGGCTGGGGAGATAGCTCAGTAGAATAAGCACTTGCCTAGCAAGTTCGAGGTCCTGAGTTCAATCCCCAGCTGAAGAAAAAAAAAAAAACAGTTGCTAGGTGGAGGCTGAGGCAGGACTATCATTTTGATTTTGGGTTTTTTTAGAAATCAGGGATTGAACTCAGACCCTTGTGCTTGCCAGGGAAGTGCTTATTCTACTGAGCCATCTCCTTGGCCTCATCATTTTGATTTTGAGAACAATCCCAGCCTAGGCTACAAAGTGAGCTCAAGGCCAGCCTGAATTGCAGAGGGAGACCTTGTCTCAAAAAGACCAAAAAGGTCTGGTGAGATGGCTCAGTGGTCTAAAGCACCTATTTAGAACAAGCTCAACAAAGCACAGGGACCCCCAGCACCACATGCCAGCCAGCCCCGCCCCAAGTGGGCTGAGCTGGCCACACACACACACACACACACACACACACACACACAAATAAATAAAATTAAAAAAAAAAGGGAGGTGGTGGTGCTGCTGCTGGGGATGTGGCTTAATGAGAAGGCCAGAAATTCCACCCTAGTGCCCCACCCCTCAAAAGGTAGGGGGTAACTGAGGGGACAAAGAGATTAAGTGTGTATTAGGTGGCTCCTAAGGTACCCTGTGGGGCTTAGAGCAGAGGGGTTAAGCCAGCTGTGGTGGCCCAGGCCTGTAACTCCATTACTCAGGAGACTGAGGCAGGAGGATCGTCGTGAGTTTGAGGCCACCCTGAGCTACATAGTGAGTTCAAGGCCGGCCTGGACTACATAGTAAGACCCTTCCTAAAAATTAAAAAAAAAAAAAAAAAGGAAGAAAGGGGCTGGGAAGATGGCTCAATAGAATAAGTGCTTCCCTGGCAAGCTCAAGGATCTGAGTTCAATTCCTGGTTCTCCAAAAGAAAAAAGAAAATGGGGCTGGGGAGATGGCTCAGTGGAATAAGCTCTTCCCTGGCAAGCGCAAGGGCCTGAGTTCAATCGCCGGTTCTGCCAAGAAAAAAAAAGAAAGAAAGAAAAAGAGCAGAAGGATTGACTCCTCAGGGTTCTGGGGAGAGCCATTTGCCTTTACCTTTTAAGGAAGTGATTGAACCAAATAAATTTCCCCTGGACAACTAAGCATCCTTAGAATAAGGATCAGTCCCTCCACCACTTGGCCCGGAAAGAAAGGTGATAGATGGGCTACAGTTGTCTCTGGCTACAGTTGTCTCAGCATCACCCAACCCCGTCCCGCCACAGTGGTCAGACAGGAAAGGGAAGTAAATGGGCACACTGTCTTGCGCTCTGTTTTTGACAGGCCCTAAGCCCACAGTTTCACATAATGGCCCCCAGGAACATTATTAAGTGCCTCCAGGGTCTTCTGCAGCCCAGGGGCTCTGTTTTGTGTGTGTGTGTGTGTGTGTGTGTGTGTGTGTGTGTGTGTGGCCAGCTCAGCCCACCAGGGGGCGGGGCTGGCTGGCATGTGGTGCTGGGGGATTGAACCGCGGTCCCTGTGCTTTGCCAAGCTTGTTCTAAGTAGGTGCTTTAGACCACTGAGCCATCTCACCAGCCCAGGGGCTCTGTTTTGAGGGCTTCCCTTGGGAATACTAACTGGTTTATCTCCCAATAGCCCGCACAGAATGAGCCCTCTTGTCGTTCTCATCTCATAGATGAGGCTGCAGAGGCTCGGAGACACCCTGCGTGGTGATGGAGCCGGCCTTCACTGCTACAAGCACCTCAACGCGGTGGCTTCCTGGCTCCTCCGCTGAGCGAGCAGAGCAAGGCTCGCTAGGGCTGGGCACCTGTGCAGGGTCACAAAGCCAAGGGGAAGCAAAAGGTCACCCAAATCACCTAGAGAGATGGGAAAACAAGAGCCCAAGGTCAAGCCTTAGAGAGGAAGGGGCGCGGCTGTGTTGGAGACCGGAGAGGAGGGAAATTCATTCTCCTTGGGAAGGGACTTCCCCTCAGTGGGGGATTTTTTTGAATGGAAAGTTATAAGCAGTCCACATTCTCTTGGTTTGGCCATTCCTTTCTCAAAGGCACCCGGGATCTGAAAAGAAACTGAAAGTTGGGGGAAGGGGGAAGATAGGCTCAGAGCAGCCCAGATAAACCCGGCAGAATGGGTTGGATTTCTGGTGACCTCATCGAGCTTGGGGGAGGTGAAGAGGTGAGCTGGAAGCTCAGGCCTCTTTGCTCCTGGGACAGAGCCCAAGAAGGACAGAGTATTGGGCTGGATCGGGCCCCACCCAGTCGACTCAGCCACCCCAGCCACTCCCTCTCCACCAGCGCACACTGACACCAGGGATCGGGAAGGGGACAGGAAGGGGAAGTTCAGGCTGGTCTAAAATTCTCAAAGGGAATTTTCAGAATTCCTGTTCTTGTAATTTGGTGACTGAATGGTGGGTCCCAGTAAAAGGCCCCTGAGTCTGGAAAGGGTTCGAGGCCTGAAACTGGCAGGGAGTCCGCAGAACTAGGTCCTGTTGAAAACCGAATCAGAACCCAGAGAGCTGGTAAAAAGCCACGCCCATGAGGAGCAGCTTTGCTTCTGGGAGTTGTGGAGGTCCTGGCCCTGTCCCTGCTAACTGACCTCCCTTGGTTGAAGCACACTTCTGGATGCCTCCAGCTGAGCCAAGTGCCACTGTACTCTCACAGCTACTAAAGACCACTTTCCACTAGTCCTGACATCCTCTTGCTCAGCTCCCATCAACACACTTTTCCTTGCCCACACAGTTCCACCTCTGTGAAAGAGAACAAAGATGGCGCACATGTCATGAGGCCCTGAGGTGACGGATGGAGAGCTCTGGGCACAGTGCTTTGGCATACAGCAGGTACATGGTCAATGCTGCCTGCTGGCCCATCCTGCTAAGCCTCACCATTGCCTGGGCATCTCTATGATTCCACATTCTTACTGTCTCCAGGCTGCTGGCTCCTTCCTGCCTCTCAGCAGCTGCCTGCCCCACCCACGTGATGTCCCGTTGCCCAGGTACTTCCTGGGTGACCTCATGCACTGAGTAGCTGCAGTTGTTTCTCGATAGAGAAAAGAGGCCCAGACTTCCTGGGGTCAGCCCTGACTTAAAACCTCTGTCTGTTGTCTCTGGAAGGTCACTAGTCAGACTTCAGGCTCTGGGCTTTAGCTCAGGAAATGTGATCCTGTGAGTGTGCTGAAGCACACAGACTATAGGTTACTTCCCAGTTCCCCCTGAATGTTCCCAGGGCCCCTCAAACTCCAGTGAGATTCAGCAACTCTCCCAGGCTCTTGTCCTTCCGATGCCCTACCTCACGCAAGGGGTGCCCTTCACCAGCCATCAACCAGGACGAAAACACAGGTATTAGTAACATCATTTGCCTGTCCCCACCACCTGTGCACCAGCCAGTCCCTGAATTCCAGGACATCTCCCAAACCTTTGGTGCTCCCATTCAGTCTCTCTAAACTCTTCCTCTACAGGCCCCTCCTCATGAGACCTCAGGCTCTTCACAGAGTTCTGGGTCAGGCTCTACCTTCCCCTCTCAAAGCTTTGCTATTTCTTCTGCTAGATGGGAAACTCCTTAGGGAAGGAACCCTGCATGACTCACCACTTACTGGTCCCTAGATGTGAGCTGAAAGACTGTCAGGGGTCCACCCTCTCACTGTACAGAGGAATAATCTGAGCCCAAAGAAGAGAGGACCAGCTTACGGGAGCCAGAGCGGGAGGCAGATCCAGGTCAGAACTGAGGTCTCCAATTTGAGTGGGAGGCAGACCCGGGTCAGAACTGAGGTCTAGGGGCTGGTGAGATGGCTCAGTGGTCTAAAGCACCTACTTAGAACAAGCTTAGCAAAGCACAGGGACCGCAGTTCAATCCCCCAGCACCACATGCCAGCCAGCCTCGCCCCCTGGTGGGCTGAGCTGCCCCCCCCACAAATTAATTAATTAATTAAAAAAAAAAAAAAAAGAACTGAGGTCTCCAATTTGAGCTGATGCCCTCAGGAAGAAATGAGCAGCCTGGTGCAGGGAATAGGGCTTTGGCAAACCACATGCTCTCTCATCTTGCTTTCATGTCTCTTCCCAGGATACGGCCTTCACGTGGGCAGCTCCCTCCATCTGACTGAGGTATGGCCCACGCACAGCTCCTCTAGCACCTAACTTGATTCCTGTGATGTCAAAGATTCAAATGCCCACTCCTGTACGGGGCAGCATTCCTTTCTGTCCTCCCATCTGTGGTGCTGCCCTGTCTCTCCAGAGGCCCCAAGGTTCTGCCAGGAAATTCATTCCCCAGGGCCAGGATCTGAGCCCTTACCAGGAAAACTGGAATAGGTGGGAACACATGAGCATAGGTTCTCCAGTCCCTGGAACTTGCGCCCCAATCACCTGTCCTTTTCCTATCACTGTATCTTAACAAAAGCCCACATTTCCAAGGTTCTGACCACTATAGCCTCAATGACCCCCTGGAGGACACACAGCTCCCCAATGGGAACACTTACAGAGAGTAACCACTCTTCCATGCCCACGCTCATGGGTATCCTCTCACCCAGCCGCACACACTCAGAGCCACACGCCCAATTTGTCAGACACAGTCACTGCACACACCCAGAGAGTCTCAGTCACCCGCTGTTACCAAGGCTCTATCTAAAGGCCCTTGAATACCCAGAAAGACAGATTTGTACAACCACAAACATACACACCTGGTCACACAAACATATATACACAGTCACGAAGTCTCACAGACAGACACAGAGCGATACACACACACACAGAAAGAAACAGACACACACAGTTGCACACAGGCTCCCAGAGACACAGAACAATGGGTGCATTGTCTAGGTTGGCAGCAGCTGGGGAGGAAGGAGCCACAGTGTGGACAGAGGAGGCCTCGGGGGCTGCTCTCCCCGCTGCCTGCCCCCAGCATCCCAAGCTGTTTTCCTTTTCCAGAAGTCAGATTCTGCTGGGACCTGGATTTACACAGGGATTAGACTCCCAGATGCCCCCTACCCAGCCTCCTGAGATGTCTGGTATGGATGCACAGCTTCTCCCATGGACTAGGTTTCTTCAGGGGCTCTAGACACTCAGGGTTTTTTAGTCTTTGTTTTTTCCTTTTTTCTTTTTTGAGGAACCGGGGATTGAACTCAGGCCCTTGCGCTTGCCAGGGAAACGCTTATTCCACTGAGCCATCTCCCCGGCCCCTCATTTTGTTTTGGTACTGGGAATCAAGCTCAGGCAGTGTACTGCTGCGCTATATTCCTGGCTCCTTTTCTTTTTCTTTTTTTTTGGCGGAACCGGGGATTGAACTCAGGCCCTTGTACTTGCCAGAGAAGCGCTTATTCCATTGAGCCATCTCCCCAGCCCCTTCCTGGCCCCTTTTAGTCATTTATTTATTTATTTATTTATTTATTTATTTATTTATTTTTGCGGAACCTGGGACTGAACTCAGCCCCTTCTGCTGAGCCATCTCCCCGGCTCCCCTTTTAGTCTTGATGTTCCTCCTTCCTCTGGTGTCCTCTGGGAGATTTGCCTCTAATCCCTGCCAGGCAGCACGTGGAGATCATAAGCCTTGGGATCTGAAGCCTGACCTCTGACCCCAACCCCTCCAGAACTCACACATTCTGAGCCCTGCCAGCCAGTGCGGGCACTGCCTGGCAGCATTGTGGGTTCCCTATTGTGGCCAAGACAGAGAGCAGGTCATGATGCCCATCACTTAGTAGTAGTGGGTGGAGGAGTCACTGTATAGTCAGTGAGCTGCAGGGTGGAATGGAGCCCATCCTTGTCCCCAAACTAGCTCTTCTCCACTCCTAGCAGGCAGCCCCAGGTCTCAGTAGGAAATTCTTCCAGCAGTTTCTTTAGGGCGTGTAGTCCAGATCTCTCCCAAGTCTTTCTCACACTTAGCTACCGGCTAGCGAGTATACCACAGCCTCAGTATGGGAGTAGGGAGGAAGGTTTACAGGAGAAGCCCTTCAGCCTTCTCCGCCCACCTGTTGTGGTCAGATTGAAGGGGACTTCCTGATTTCTCAGTCTCCACACCTCATAGCCTCAGGCCTCCCAGGAGTCCTCACCCCTGGAAGGGATGGAGGGAAACACGGAGCTATTGCGGGACACTGGCTTGATTTGCAACACTTTGCCTCCTCCAGCCCCCATCCCTTTCCTCTCCGGGGCTGAGGGCAGGCAGCAAGATAACAGGAACGCCTACATCCAGGGCCAGCCACGGAAGGAGAACGAAGAAGTGAGTCTCCAGCCACCTGCACTCAGCCCCCACCCCAGGCTCACTCTCAGGTGGGCTGGGCGGCTTGAAGCCCTGTGCCCCTGGGCTGTGACAGGCACGGGAGTCTGCGTGGAGTCCCATCCCTCCCCTTCAGGAACTGGAGTGTTGGGAGATTTGTAGAGTTCCTCACCAGAGCTGTTGCCTGTTTAGGGGGATCTAGGCCTGGGGACCCATCACAAGTCAGAAAGCTTAGGTCACTGTTTCTGAGCCTCAGGCTCCTCAGCTTCCAAGAGGGCTGAGGTGTCTGTCAAGGTCACAGAACTCCCCAGGTGGACCTCCCGAAGGGATCTGAGTAGGTGGCAGGAGGGGCCTGAAGATGGAAATCTCTGCCGCAGCTGAGCATGAGTAGACATCAAGGGCCTGAGAGGGGGAGTGATGATAACTGGGCCTCAGTAGTCTGACCTGAGTGACCCCGAGTTAGGCCCCGCCAATCCCAACCCGCGGCCTCAGAAGACTGATAGCACTGTAGGTGGAACCTCTCACCGGGCTCCAGGCCTGAGAGGGCACCCAATTTAGCGCTGGCCCCTGAGGCTGTTAAGGACCACAACTTCTGGGGTATAATGCTGGATCAGCCGTCTGACAAGTCAACATATGAATCCTTCGAAGAGTTCAAAGCAGTAGAAAGGGGCACCCTGCGCAGTACCCTAGGCTGGGGGCAACCCCGCTATTGGGGTACCCAACCTGAAAGGCGATGAGAGTAGGAAGTGACAGCCAGTGCCCCTGCCCGTCCAGCGAGCTGGGCACCCGCGCCACTCCTCACGCGGAGTCCTGCCTGACCCTCTGGTCGGGTAGGATGCGGGCACCGGACCGCCAGCGTCGCCCACTAAGCAAATGGAGCCCACGACCCGACCCCGCCTCTGCCCCTCGATTGGGCGCTCATTTAAATGTCCGGCCCCGCCCCGAGCGCGGGGCGCATATATATAGGCGGCTCGGCGGGCGGCGGGCGGTATTCTGGCGCGGAGTGCGGCGGCGGCGGGTGCAACTACTGGGTCGGCTGCGCAGCGAGGGTGCAGCTCAGTTTTCCCCGACACCCCTCCCCCTCGGGTGCCAGCCCCACCCCTCTGCCCGCCGGGCCCACCCCGCCGAACTATCCCCCTGTGGCGCGAGCCCGGGGCGGCTCCGAGCGCCCCTCAGCAGACCCCCATCATGGGCAGCCAGAGCTCCAAGGCTCCCCGGGGCGACGTGACCGCCGAGGAAGCAGCGGGCGCTTCCCCCGCGAAGGCCAACGGACAGGTGAGTGCGCTCGGCGCGGCCAGCCCCGGCCCCCTCCTCCCCTGCCTCGCCCCCTTTGGGGCCCTGGGCCGGGGCCGCGCGCTTTGTCCGGCCCGGGACACGCGGCGCCCCCTCCCCCGCCCGGTCCCTTTGTTCTCCGCGCCGCAGCCCCCGCGGGCGAAGCAAGGGGAGGGGCGGGGAGGGGGCGCCGGCCGGGCCCCGCCGCCTTCTTTGTTCGCGGCCAGGCCCCTGGCGCTGCCCCCCGGCCGCCCGGAGTGCCGCGCGGGGAACAAAGGCGCTGCTGGGCCGCACCAAGGGGGCACCCAGGGGCCTCGGGGCGGGCGGCGGGCGGTGAGAGCACTCCACCCGGAGACCCAACCTTGGTAACCCGCGGTGTTTTTTGAAGAGGAGAGCCCGAGATGTGGGGAGGGAAGATGCGGGGGGGTGAGATGGGTGGAGGCCGATCACACAAAGCAGGAGGTTGGGAAAATAGGCCGTCTAGGTGCAGAGAGGCAGCGCCCCGGGGCGGCTTCCCGCCCAATATTGCCTGGCACAGCAGCCCGCCTGCCCGGGATCCTCGGCCCGGAGCGGTTCGTGCAATAGCACACCCCAGGGGAGAGGGGGTGGGGACCCCTGGACCCTAGCGCCTCCTGCCGGCCGCGTTGTCCTAGCGCGCCCGTGAGGGGTGGTAAGGACGCTGTTTGAAGGGATCTGAATTCTGGGCGAGGCTGACGCGCTAGGCCGAGTGGGGGTCCTGGTTGCTTGTTAAGGGCCAGAAGTGCACTGGGGAAGGGGAGAAGAGCCCCGTCCCTCACTGCTGTCTCTTCTGCCCTGCAGGAGAATGGCCACGTGAAAAGCAATGGAGACTTGTCCCCCAAGGTTGAAGGAGAGTCGCCCCCCGTGAACGGAACAGATGAGGCAGCTGGGGCCACAGGCGATGCCATCGAGCCAGCACCCCCTAGCCAGGGCGCTGAGGCCAAGGGGGAGGCCCCCCCCAAAGAGACCCCCAAGAAGAAGAAGAAATTCTCTTTCAAGAAGCCTTTCAAATTGAGCGGCCTGTCCTTCAAGAGAAATCGGAAGGAGGGTGGGGGCGATTCTTCTGCCTCCTCACCCACAGAGGAAGAGCAGGAGCAGGGGGAGATCGCTGCCTGCAGTGAGGAGGGCACTGCCCAGGAAGGGAAGGCTGCTGCCACCCCAGAGAGCCAGGAGCCCCAGGCCAAGGGGGCAGAGGCTGGTGCTACCGCCAAGGGAGGAGACACTGAAGAGGAGGCGGGGCCCCAGGCCGAAGAGCCATCTACTCCCTCAGGGCCGGAGAGCGACCCTGCATCGGTCAGGTCAGCGCTGAGCAGAATGAGTAGCTGGGTGGGGGCAGGTGGGTGATCTCTAAGCTGCAAAAACTGTGCTGTCCTTGTGAGGTCACTGCCTGGACCTGGTGCCCTGGCTGCCTTCCTGTGCCCAGAAAGGAAGGGGCTTGTTGCTCCCTCCCAGCCAAGATCCCTCTTCTCTCCTTCCTATGGATTCTCCCATCAACCATCTGGTCTTCCTCTTAGGGCCAGTTGAAGATGGTCCTTTCCAGTTTCCCAAGTTAGGTTATTAGCTATGTGAAATGCTCCTGTCCTTGGCCTTCCCTCCTTTCCTGTCCCCTCCCCTACAGAAGGCAATTGCTGGTTTTCTTCCCCAGTTCTTTTCCAAGTAGGTTTTGTTTATCCTGTTCCCCAGATCCCTGAGCCAGAAGTGGGGTGCTTATACTCCCAAACCCTGAGTGTCCAGTCTTCCCCATGTTGAGTTTTAGTCTCTTGTGCTGTGCCTAGTGGCACCTGGGCTGGGGAGGACACTACCCCGTCTAGGTTTTTATAAATGTCTTACTCAAGTTCAAACCTCCAGCTTGTGAAATCAGCCGTGTCTCTTTTTTGACTTGGTAAGCAAGTATTAGGTTTTGGGTGGGAGGGAGGTCTGTAATGTGAAACAACTTCTTGTTGTCTTTTTTTTTTTTTTTCCATTGTTGTAAATAACTTTTAATGGCCAAACCCCAGATTTGTACTTTTTTTTTCTTTTCTAATTGCTAAAACCATTCTCTTCCACTTGGTTTTACTGTAACATTTGGAAAAGGAATAAATGTTGTCCCTTTAGTGGTGCGTTCCTAATGCGTGCTGTCTTCTGGGGGTAAGATGAGGAAACTGGAAACCTCAGGGGAGGAGCTAAGAGACAGGTAAGTTCTGTGTTTTGCTTTACTTTTTAGTGTAGAGAGCACCCCCCTCCCCATACCAAAAGAGCAGGGAAGCAATGTTTATCAACCCAGAAACACTGCTAGGAAACAAGCTCAGGAGGATATAGAAATGTACCATTTTATTACAAAGAGTCTCAAAAAATGAAAGTATCTCAAAAAGGGAAGCTAGACTACCAACCTCCACCTGCAGAACTGGGGAAGACAGGGCAGTGTGAGCTGCTTAGCTCATTTGGGCCCAGTGTAAAGGTATGAGAAAAAAGTCTAAAAATGGCAGATGTTACTGTAGGAGCCCGAAGAACAAGGGGCCCTGAAAATGCAGCCACCCCTTCCAGATCACTTAACAGACCCTTGGCATGTCGCTGCATCGCTTCCATCCAGACTGGACCCTTTGTGACTTAAAACTAAGACTTGGGGAGGGGTGGGGAGCGTGATTGCTACTAGAAAAGTTCCCCTAGCATAGCTGCCCTGTACTCAAGGGCCCTGGCTCCTCTCTAGTCCCTGGGGACATTTATATTTAATATATTTTTAATATAAATATACAGAGAAATAGAAAATATAAAATCTGAGCGTTAGAAGGAAAAAGTTGGGAACATGGCAAGAAGCCTGAGCTGGAGAGGGCTGCCTAGGCCAACTTGACCTCCTCTTTGACCCTGTGGAGAGAACAGAAACTGGCATTAAGATAACTTATCCTAGAGGCCTTCAGGCAAAGTGATTTGCACAGCCCTGGGGGTGCTCAGGTGACTGCTGGAAGCTAGGGCTTTCTAGCTCTGCGTAGAACTGCAGAGAAAGACTGGCTCCTGAAAGAGGCCTTTGTGAGCTAGACCAGCTGTCCCTGTGCCTTCCTGTCAGTGGTGGGACAAAAAGGGCTGATGCTCCAATGCCAGGGAGATGGTACAGAGCTCCTTCCTCACCCTTTGGCTTCTGGCTTCTCCTCCTTGGTCTTCTCCTCTTCTGTCATCTCTAGAAAATAAAAATAGAGGGGTTGTAAGGATAGTCCCTCGGCAAACAATCCAGATCTTCACTAAAACCCCTTCCCCAAAACTAGCAAAAGTATAGAGAAAGAAAAACTCATCCCAGGTCCTCCCAGTGAGCCCTGTTGAAACAGGTTGGACCGGTTTCCCAGCCTACAAGAGCCAGAACACAGTGGGAGGAGGTAACCCCCTGGGAAACCAGTGAAGTGCTGGGAAAAGGGCTGGGGTAGTATGTGAGAGCCAGGCTCAACCAACCAGTAGAGATGACTGTCACTGTTCTGTGGGCTTGGCCACTTCTAGGAGTCACTCAAAGGCCCTAAGGAACTGAGTGAGAGTCCCAAGAAGCTGGCAGGGCCCTCAGCTCCCTCCTCCTGGTGCCCTACATACATTTCATCTTTTATCAGGACTTCTTAAAAAGACCCAAATCCTGGCCCAACCCAAACCCACCTTTCTTCTCTTCTGGTTCTTTCTCTTTCTCATCTTCTGTTTTGACTCTTTTGGCTTTCTTGAAGTTGGAAGAGTTCTTGCGGCCACCTTCACCCTCCTCATCTGAGTCAGAGAACTCTTCCTCACAGGCAATGCGCTTGTCAGAAGAACAGACTGGGAAGCAGTGAATGGAACGTACAGGTGAGACAGCAAGGACTATTTTATCTCAGGATCTAAGCCTAGTGCTTCCCACTGCCTCTGCCTCCTCCCTTACACCAAGATAAAGAGTTAACAGAAGGGGGAGAACTCAGATTCTACCCTGTTCCCACTTGATACTTAAAAGTTTCTCAGCAGGGCATGGTGCCACATGCCTTAATCTCAGCACTCTGGGAGGCTGAAGCAGGAGGACTGGAAATTACAGCTCAGTCTAGACAATTTATTGAGTCTCAAAAATAAAGGGCTAGGGATATAGCTCCATGTGAAGGCCCTGGATTTAATACCCAGAACTAAAAAAGAAGTCCTTAACAGTCAGGCAGCTTGGGGGACTTGAGCCAGAATAGTGGAGGGAAGGCAGAGCTGCCCACTGAGAGGAGGGCACAAGCCCTGCATCTGGCTCTTACTTGAGATACGCTTGTCAGGGTCTTCTTCATCCTCATCACCACTCTCCTCAGGAATGGCATCCTCAGGAATCGCCTGCATTTGAACCCCAGGTGCATGGGGCAGCATTCTCAGGTTCTCAAAGAGCCGCTGTCTGTGACCAATAGAAAGGAAGGCTTGGCTCTAGTACAGACAAACCGGGGCCTAGGATGGTCAACCAAGGGGCAGCCAGCCAGGTGGTGTACTTACTTGATCTTCTCTAGGTACTCATTAGTGTTCTGGTTAGTCATATTAGAAGGACTGATGTGAAGCTTGAAATCTGGTCCAAAGTATTCGAAGTAGTCATTGTATGGGAGTTCTGGCAGGGACAGGAGAGAAGAGTTAGACATCTAGCTACCATACGACCCAGAGAAAGTCACTCACCGCAGGAAAGCCAGGCTTCTCTGGGTCTGTTGACCTATCTATAGAAGAGAAAGACAGCAGAGACAGTGGCACATGCTTGTAGTCCCAGCTAGTTAGAAGGCTGGGCCAGGAGGGTCACAAGCTCACACACTAGACCAGCTTGGGCAACACAGCAAGACCCATCTCAAGACACCTTTGAGGGGCTGGTGAGATGGCTCAGTGGTCTAAAGCACCTACGTAGAACAAGCTTAGCAAAGCACAGAGACCATGGTTCAATCCCCAGCACCACATGCCAGCCAGCCCCGCTCCCTGGTGGGCTGAGCTGGCCCCACCCACACACACACACAAAGACACCTTTGATAGTGGGAGACTTGGGCACCTATACCAGTCTCCAGTGACCCCACTAGTGGTATATGTGTTACTAGGAGAGGAAGGCCCAAGTCCCTGGGCCCTTAAATAGCCATGAGTACTCCCTTCACTCCTAACCCTACACAGCAGAAAGTCCACAGCTGTAAATAAGAACTGGTTTGTTTGTTTGTTTTTTTTTTTTGGTCTTTTTTGAGATAGAGTCTCACCATGTAGTTCAGGCTGGCCTTGAGTTTACTCTGTAGCCCAGGCTGGCCTTAAACTCAAAATGATAATCCTGCCTTAGCCTCCTGAGTACTGGGATTACAGGCATGCAGGCATGCGTCACCACACCCAATTTAAGCCAGGGTAATCTTTTTTTTTTTTTGCTCTTTTTTTTAAAAAAAATTTTATTTATTTATGTGTGTGTGTGTGTGTGTGTGTGTGTGTGTGTGTGTGGCCAGCTCAGCCCCCCAGGGGGCGGGGCTGGCTGGCATGTGGTGCTGGGGGATTGAACCGTGGTTCCTGTGCTTTGCTAAGCTTGTTCTAAGTAGGTGCTTTAGACCACTGAGCCATCTCACCAGCCCCAAGCAAGGGTAATCTTGTTCAAACCAAAATCAAAAGGGAAAAGAGAGAGATTCAAAAAACGATAGGGCAAAACTGAGTGATACAGTCTCAAAGTGGAAGAAGATATGGAGGAGACTGACTAGTGTCCAAGGAGGACAGGTGCTGAGACAAGGGGGAAGGTGGTGTGAACTCAAGGACGCTTGAACTTCAGCCCCCAGCCAGCCTGACCTGGCCCTGGTGCTATTACCATTAGGGATCTCTGTATCAAGGGCCACAGCTGTTTCGTACGTCCAGCACCGGGCAACATTACGAATGGTGTAACCACCTCCTCCCAGCATCAGCATAGGCAGGTTAAAGCTTTTGACAAACTCCACACACTTGGCATGCCCTGTGGAGGAAAGAGGGATGGTAGGTTAGAGGACCACTGGTGGAACTCTGTCCACCCACCCTTGCACTACACCTGCTCTCACCTTTGATGGTTAGATTGAAGCAACCTAGCCGATCCCCAGAGAGGGAGTCTGAGCCACACTGTAAGACCACCGCACTAGGCTGGAACATCTCCATTACTTTGGACATGACCTAAAAAAACAGATATTGGTCAATACCAACCTTAAGGAAAGGCTCAGGGGTGGGTGCAGGTGTTTCTTCTATTCTTTACCCATGCCTACCTTCCCACTTTCCCTCATGCTATGTGCTAGAAAGAAGGGAGTTTTCTTTTTTTACAAGTTTTCCAATTTGAAAGAATCTCTAAGACACTTTTAGCTCTAGTAACTCTGAACCTAGAATGCACTTCCTGCAAACTCTATTTTTTTTTTCCTTCTGTCATTGCCCATGCTCCAGTGCCATTTCCTTTAGGAAGTTTTTCAATCCTTAGCTGTACCTGCTCTACTCATTTGGTCTTACAGGCTATAAGCCTTAGCGTGGAGGCACTTGTATACAGTATGATCACAACTACAGTCTATTACTGAGGACAGAGAATGGTCTCACACTTTTGTCACAGTTACTGCCGGGCACATAGTAGGTGCTTTTTTTTTTTGGTTTGGCGGAACCGGGGTATTGAACTCAGGCCCTTGTGCTTGCCAGGGAAGCGCTTATTCCACTGAGCCATCTCCCCAGCCCCAGTAGGTGCTTTTTGCTGAGTAACCTCTGGATGAATACTCTTACAGTTTCTCACTGCTTATAAATGGATATTTATGGGTTTGGGGAGGTAGCGCAGTGGCATAAGCATCTGCCTGGCAAAAGCAAGGTCCTGAGTTTCATCCCCTGTACCAAAACAAAACAAAAACCACCATAAATGAAGATTTAACTCCTAAGCATGGCCTTCAATCCTCCCTTTGAAATATGGACCCCAGTCTATGGCCATACCACCCTGAATGTGCCCGATCTCATCTGAAATATGGACATCAAATCCACCTTCTGCCATTCCCTTCTACCCTCTTCCACACCATACTGGCCTGCACGCCACTCTGTACTGGTATCTTTGCACTTCTGGGGGTACTGTTCCCTCTGCCAAATGCCATATCGTTAACCCATCACTACCTCCTTCACATGAGTACCTCTTTGTTTTTCAAAGTGCAGCTCAAATGTCACCACCTCTGTGAACCTACCCATGGCTACCCTCTCTCCAACCCAGGCAGCAACTGTCATTCTTATTCATCCCTCCAAAACACAGGCACCAGGCCAGCCTACATAAGGACTCCAGCAGCAAGCAGGCTCACAGATCATGCCAGACAGCCTTCCCCAAATCTGTAGAACGGCTTTCCCAAACAAAGCCAGTCTGCAAAGTCTGGAATAAGTCCTTGTTCTTCAAATGTGCAGACATCAACATAAGACAAAAGGGCTATGAAAAACCCAGAAAACATAACCCCACAAAAAGAACACAACAGGGCCGGGGAGATGGCTCAGTGGAATAAGCGCTTCCCTGGCAAGTGCCAAGGCCTGAGTTCAAT
>NW_004524739.1:6010159-6012213 GCF_000260255.1 Octodon degus | reverse complement strand
CCGGCTTGAAAATGGCCTCATAGGATTCGTCATCAATCCCATCTCGGAGTGGGTAGTTAACAGCATAATACTTGCCTTTGCCAGCCCCAATATCCTAATCAAGAAGGACATTAAAGTAAAACTAAAAGGTGAAGCTAGGAGGGAATTGAAGGATAAGGCTGGAAGGCTAAGGAATGAAGTGGTTCTGAGATAAAATGAGCCCAAAATGTGGCCAGGACAGAGAAGGGGACCTCAGTTTATGCCCTTCAACACTCTTCTCTGCACATACCAAGCCTGCACTGAGACTGCAAGCTGTTTATTGTGCCAGATTGAATACTGTACCCCAAAGTGCAAGATTTCTGTCTCTGGACTGGGTTAGAGCTGACCACCAGCTGAGTCACAGAAACAATGGCCACCCCAACAACCCTTTCCTCTAGCTTCATTCTCTCCATTCTATGTAGATGTGGAGGGACACAAGAGGGAGATTCCTCTGGCAAACTGCAAAAAATAATCAATGCACTAAAAAAAAAAAAAAAAGAGGATGGCGAGGGACTGGGTTCAATCCCGAGCACTATATGGTGTGCTCAGCCCTGGGTGTACTGAGCCAACCACAGAGACTGGGTATGGTAGTGCACATCTGTAATCCCAGCCCTGGGGAGGCTAAAAACAGGAGGATCACTAGTGTCTGAGCTGTGCAGTAAGACCCTGTACCAAATACATTAAAAAAAAGAGAGAAAAAAGAAAATAGTTCATGCTCACTTATGGTAATGCTTGCTATAGCAAACAACTGATTAGTGCCCCGTTCTCACCCAAGGACTACTGGCATGGCAAATACCTGAAGTCACTGTATTCATTCTAAGAAAAGCAGACAGAATAGTTTGAGTGGTTTCAGCAAGAGAAGAGCTCTGTTAACTATTCTATAGCAGATGTAAAATTTTATGTGCTTTTCTGGGGAGAGTCCATCACTCTCAATTAGATGACCAAAGGAGAAGGTGACCTAAAAATGTTAAGAACCCTTTAGATGATCCAATAAACCCTAATTCCTAGCCCCAAACTCAAGCTTTAATGGAATATAAGAATAGTATGGTGTAACCTAGCTATGGCTGGAAGCAAAGTACGCCCCTAGAGACTTCCACCCTTCTCTGATCCCTTGGGTCCTATCATTTCCTTCCTTCAGAGAGAGCGAAAGAAACCATGCCAGGTGTGTAAGACTGGAGTGCTGCGTTCTAAATGGCAGAAGCAGGAAGTGGTTTTTAGTGACACGGGATAGGAGAGTTAGAATTGGCAGCTGAGGGTGAGCTGGTTGGCCCTAAAGGGAATTCTCACCCGTAGGTCCCCAGTTCCTGGGAAGTACTCTCCATATTTATGAAAGGACACAGTCATGACCCGGTCTGTGGTATAGAAGGCCTCTTCCACGCCATCGCCATGGTGAATATCAATGTCAATATACAGCACTCTCTGGTGATACTTTAGCAGTTCCAGGATGGCCAAGACGATATCATTGACGTAACAGAAGCCAGATGCCTCAGACTTCTTTGCATGGTGCAGGCCCCCAGCCCAATTCACAGCGATGTCCGTCTGCTGCTTATTAAGTTTCACAGCACTTGCTGGGCATGGAAAGAGAGAACATAAGTCTGTTACTAGACCACTCTCCCCTTCCCCCAGAAGCCCAAAGAACCCAGTAAGAGGTAAGACTTACTATTTAACAGCTGTATTGTGCAACTTACACAAAAGCTCCCTCCCTCTTAGCCTATTCTAACGGGGAATAAATATGACACTGGGCAACCTTAAACAACTATTTTCCAAGCTAAGGATGATGACCCATTAGTAGTCTTAAAATTGACTCAATAGGTCATGATTGTGTGTATGAAGTAAAATAAAGTAGAATAAAAATATCTGAATAATAAGAGTAATGCCTTTTGTGAAGACACTGGCTTTAAAAAAAATGAGTGTATGTGTGTGTAAGTGATATACTCATATGTGGATCTTTTCTTTTTTTTTTTAATATTTATTTATTTTTATTTATTACATTTATTTATTGTGTGTGTGTGTGGCCAGCTCAGCCCACCAGGGGG
>NW_004524739.1:6003408-6009949 GCF_000260255.1 Octodon degus | reverse complement strand
AAAAAAAGAAAGATAGTGCTGTCTCAAAGAACAAATTGGGCCGGAGAGATGGCTCAGTTGAATAAGCGCTTCCCTGGGAAGCGCAAAGGCCTGAGTTCAATCCCCAGTTCTGGAATAAAATAAAATAAAATAGTCCAAGAAAAGAAAAATCAAGTCCCTGGAAGAGACAGCTTCCCGGGGAACTACCTGCTCAGGCCCCCCTCCTGGACAGGAGCTTTCTTTCTCTCAATAAATATATTCTGCTCATAAAAAAAAAGAAAGAAAACAAAAATCCACACCCCTGTGTATTTGTGACAGTGTTAACTTTAACAGCTTTAAAAGCATGGTCTAACCCATAATCTACAAGAAAAAAAATATCAACTAAAGTAACATGGAATAATTATACAGTCAGTAAAACTCATCTGTAGACAACTACAAAGAAATCTTTTAAAATTTACCAAGTAGGGGCTGGGGAGATGGCTCAGTAGAATAAGCGCTTCCCTGGCAAGCCCAAGGACCTGAGTTCAATCCACAGTTCCGCAAAAATAAATAAATAAATAAATAGTTTTATTATTTATTTGTGTGTGTGTGGCCAGCTCAGCCCACCAGGAGGCGGGGCTGGCTGGCATGTGGTACTGGGGGATTGAACTGTGGTCCCTGTGCTTTGCTAAGCTTGTTCTAAGTAGGTGCTTTAGACCACTGAGCCATCTCACCAGCCCCAATAAAATAAATTTTACCAAGTAAAAAATGCAGGGATGGAACTGCATGTAATATAATGCTACACATTGTATAAAATATAGACATTGTACATATGTTCAGAGATTTATACACAAGAGGATGGATGTAGAAACTCCAAAATGGAAATAGTATGAGTGTAGGTGATTTTGCTTAGTTTCTGTGCATGATTATTTTGTTTTCTGAGATTATACTGAGAGAGAGGATTGAATATAATGATCATGAGAAAATAAACACATTCATGCACTACAGAAACATTCTGGTCAAAAACAGACTGAATGCAGAACAGTGGTCCCATAAGACTAATGGAGGGCTGGTGAGATGGCTCAGTGGTCTAAAGTACCTACTTAGAACAAGCGTGGCAAAGCACAGGGACTGCGGTTCAATCCCCCAGCACCACATGCCAGCCAGCCCCGCCCCCAGGTGGGCTGAGCTGGCCACACACACACACACACACACACACACACACACACACACAAATAGATAAATAAATTAAAAAAAAAAAAAGACTATAATGGAGCTGAAGAATTCCTATGACCTAGTGGAGTTGCAGATATTTTTTCTTTTCTTTTTTTACTAGTATGTGTTTGTATACATAAAGAGTATATTCACTGTGGGGAGTTGGTACATACAAATCGCATCTTAAGTCTTTTTAGTTGTAAGTACGTGGCACAAATCATTACTCACATGTCAGTGGTGTGCTGGTGTAAACACACCCACCATGAAAGTCTAGCACAGTTACATACATAGTAAATGGCTACGCTACTAGTTGATGTATTAACCATACTGTACTTATTACTGTTATTAGAGTGTCCTACTTATAATAAAATAAGTTCATTGTAAGACAGTATATCAGGGCATACCGGCAGCAGTTTTACACATTTCATGTTTACTGCATCTCTTCATTTCACTGCTTAATCAGTTAGCTGTTTTTTCCCTCCAGCACTGGGGATTGAACCTGTTTCTTCGCATTGAGCTATATCCCTAGCGCTTGTTAAATTTTACTTTGAGACAGGGTCTCACAAACTTGCTAAGTAGCCAGGCTGGGACCAAACTTGTGATTCCCACGCCTCAGCCTCCCCAAATGCTGGTAATAGGGCATGTGCTACCACAGTGCACTCTGTTGCTTGATCTACCCACACAATGTTTCGTTCATCATGGCTCTAGGAGCAACAGGCCATGAGATAGATATAGATATATCATATGGCCCACATATGTGGTTTATGTAGCACCATCTATGTTTGTCTATGTACACTCTATGATGTTCATACAATGAAATCGCCTGAGCACACACTCCTCAGAATGTTCCCCGCTGTTAAAAGAAGGTATGACTGTATTTAAGAAACAGTAGAATAATCCTAAAGGTAACCCAGAAGTTACAGAGGGAAGTGGTAGGCATGTGGGGAGTATTTATGACCTGGAAAGGTAATCATCATACCCTTTGAGCAGGCATAGGTGATGACACTTGAGTTTTTATATAGCACATTGCAGTTTACAAACTGCTTTCACGTAACAGTGTCAACCATCCCATGAGGCCTACTGGGAATTCCTACACATAAGATCTGTTGGTAGGAAAGGTCGGTCAAGGATACCTGTCAGGATCATGTCACAGAATGAACACAGAGACTGAACAGAGGATACTACAGAGATTTAAATTAAAACCCACAGGCCCATTCTTTATGGTCACAGTGCACTCTGTGTTGTGGCCTAAGAGGTACATGGTACCACTACAGCCCAGCCCAGCCCCTGGGGAGGGGGGTATATTCCTTACCTACAGAGCCACCAGTGGATAACTGACAGAACTCAAACAGGCCATCAAATACTGGACAGTCCTCACCAACGTTGACTTGAAAGAAACAAGCAAAAGGTTAGTTTGCACAGCCTTCTTTCAGTTTTTGTTTAAATATTTGTGGGATGATGGGAAGGAACAGAATTTTGATTTGGAAGGTGGACTTGTAGTCCATCTTTACTAACTGGTTATGTGACTGGGTCAGGTTGTTTAACTTCTTTTTAGTCTATTATCTATCATAAACAATAACAGCACCCACCTCACCTAATTACTGAGAAACTTAACTAAAAGTTTTGGGGTTTTTAATGTTTGTTTTATTTTATTATTTTGTTTGTTTCTGCAGTACTGGGAATTGAACCTAGGGCTTTCAAACTGAGCTCAGCTCTTTTTATTTTTTAGTTAGAGGCAGGGCCTTGTTAAGTTGCTCAGGCTGAGAATGAACTTGTGAACTTGTGAATGAACTCCTGCCTCAGCTTCCCAAAATGTTGGGATTACTGGTATGTGTCATGATCATAAAGGGTTTTTTTGTTTCGTTTTGTTTTGCAGAACCAGGGATTAAACTCAGGCTCTTGCACCTGGAAAGTGCTTATTCTACTGAGCCATCTCCCCAGCTCCCTGTTTTTGTGTTTTTGAGACAGGGTCTCTCACTATGTAGTCCAGGCTAGCCTCAAACTCATGGCAATCCTCTTGCCTCAGTCTCCCAAGTGTGGGTGTTACAGGCATGCCCACTATACCGTTTTGTGTGTGTGTGTGTGTGTGTGAGTGTGAGCTGGGGGTCACTCTATGCTGTATTGTCCAGTCTAGCCTTGAACTCCTGGGTTCAAGTAATCCTCCCACCTTGCTCTCTCCAAAAACTAGAACTACAGGCCTATATGCCAATATATCAGACATCAGAAATCTTATATGAAGAAGCATTCAGCAACTTGGAAAGTGCTGGTTTGTTTCTTTTATTTTCAAAATATTTTTAGGGGCTGGGGAGAGAGCTCAGCAGAATAAGCACTTGCCTGGCAAGCAAAAGGGCCTGAGTTCAATCCCCAGTTCCGCAAAAATAATTAATTAATTTTTAACAAATGTACTTAGTACAGGGTCTCACTACACAGATCGTACTCAGAGTGATCCTCCTGTTTTCAGTCTCCCAAGTGCTGGGGGATTACAGGTGTGTGCCACCATGCCCAGTCTCAATCAGTGTCTCGGCACACCAGGGGCAGGTGTGGCCGGCATGGCACCTGGGAATTGAACCGTTTTGGTTTGTTTCTATTTATTTATTTATTTATTTATTTATTTATTTGGTTTGTTTGAGAGAGAAAAATTTATCCTCTTCCAGCCAGAGTATGTTCTTGAACCTTACTCCAGCTGAGCTGACCCGCAAGGAAGAGGACAGAGACTAACACAACTACCATTCACTGAGTGCTTACAATGCACCAGAAAGACACTGCCAAATGCTTTAAATATCAGATGCATTTATCTCCACACAATATTCTTTCTTTTTTTTTGTGGTATCAGGGATCGAACTCAGGACCCTGCACTTGCCAGGCAGGCGATTATTCTACTGAGCTATCTCCCCAGCCCCGAACACAATATTCTTTCTAAAATTTTTATCAGTATATGTTGGCAGTACACAATGATCACACTTATCATGGGGAACTGGTATGTGTATATAAGGAATCTTATTTTATATCCCTTTCCCCCTCCCCACCCTGCCACACACTCTAAGGTAGCATTTGGTTTCATCTTACGAATGGAGAAACAGCATCAAAAGAGGTGAAATCTAGCAAACGGCAGAGGCAGTATTCAAGCCTTCGTCTGAACTACAAACCTATGAAAATAAAATTCCCTGACCTTCCTGCATGTTCTCTGCTGTACACAACCTTATCTGATCTTCACAAACCTATGAGGGAGACACAACAGGTATCAACCCCACTGCAGAAAAACAAACAGAAACAGAGCTGTTGGGGGACTCGCCCCACACTATGCAACCAGGCAGAGGCAGACTCAGGCTGGAATCCTGGCTCCCACAGTCCAGTGCTCTCTTGACAATACACACAGGTGACAACTGGAATAAAATTATTTCAGGCTGAAGGGGCAAAAGTACAAACTAGTACATGATGTGGAAACACATGCAAATACAAATGCAAATGAAATGAAAAAGACAGGAAGGAAAGCACACCTGGAGGGTGTAAACTCACAGAGACAGAAAGAAGTACCCTAGGGCTCCAAGCCTTGGCTCACAGAAAAGGAAACTGTGGAGGTATCAACGATACACAGGAAGTTAGACACAGGAGTGGGGTTACAGGCTTTCATAACAACTCTGCCTCAACCTCCTGAGCACTGGGAGTAAAGGTATACACCTGAATGCCAATACTTTTTTCTTGTACCTGCTCTTATTGAACTTTTTGATAGAACCGGGAATTGAACGCAGGTCGTTGCGCTTTCCAGGGAAGCGCTAATTCCACTGAGCCATCTCCCCAGCCATACCTGCTCTTATTAACAAGAAATCTTAAAGTAGATTGAGGAAGAGGAGGCCTGAATGGGGAAAGTGAAAGAGACCACGATCTCAAGACACAGATGAAGCTCAGGATTTTCAAAACCCATGAGCTGCCAGGTCTGGCACTGCCCTAAGCTGACTGGTGCTCTGAGGAAGAGAGGCTGCCTAAGGAGTAACAATGGCTCTTCCTCATTTCATGGGAAAATACTGAGAGGCTGTGTCAATAAGAACTTTGGACACTGGGGAAGGAGTATTTATCCACTGGTACCTGATTTCTCGTTCTGGCTGTTTCTACCGGCATTGAATTCCACTTCTCTGAGTTTCCAAAGTCTGCTTATATGTTCATTTGGGATGTGAAAAGCCCATGGGAACGAATGGTGTTTTAGACATAAGAAAAAAGTATTTACCTTCAGGTACCAGACCAACATGTAGCCCAGAAAGCCAGCCCATTTAGTCCCAGCTCAAGGAGCTAAAGCACTAGACGAGGCAAGCAGGGCACGGGGAGAGCAGACCCTCATCTGAGCTAATCTGTGAGGCTAGGGAGGCCTCGGTAGCGGTTGTCTCCTCTTCCCATTACACTTTCCTCAACCTTAGCCTGGCTCAGCACTTAAGGGGAGCCACACTAGGTGAGAGATGGGAGGGCAGAAACAGGCAGAGTGCAGTATAAGCGTATTGCAGAAAGAACGCATTGTATTAAGCACCGACTTCAGCAGTGTCTTTTCTTGGCAGGGGCAGTCATGGAGCTGGGGCCACCGAAAGAGCAAGAAAAAAGCTCTGTGACTAAGAAAAGGTAAAAAAAAAATTTTTTTTTTTTTTGGCGGAACCGAGGATTGAACTCAGGCAAGCACTTATTCTACTGAGCCATCTCCCCAGCCCGAAAAGGTAAAAAATAAATAAACAAATAAAAAAAAAAGAAAAGGTACTTAAGGACTTCAATTGTATTGTTTTCTTTCTTAGGCTGGCTAGTGGCTATGAGGATATTCATTATTTCTTTTTTTTTTTTTTTCTTCATTATTTCTTAAAATTCTTGTACCATATTTAAAAGTACAGTCATGCCCGCCAGGTGTGGCAGCATGCACCTGTAACTCGAACACTTGGGAGGCTCACTCCACTGAGAACAAGGCCAGTGTTAGCTACATAGTGGGTTCAAGGCCACCCTGGCCTACAAAGTGAGACTCTGTCTCAAACAAACATAAATAAAAGAAGTATTGTGCAATCACCTTTCAATATCCATCATGGAGGACTGATTACAGGACCAACATATATTTTTAAAATCTAGGTATTCACTGACCTTATCAGACCCAAAAGCTACAACTCCTTGTTGCATAGGTCCTGCTTTACCTTGGTCTTAACCATCCGGCAGAAAAGTATAAAAACGAAGTATAAGAAGTAAAGCCATGCTATGTTGAGCTGTAGGGGAGTCAGGTCAACAATTTCTTTCTTTTTTTTTTTTTTTTTCAAAGTTTTATTGATAAACATATAGCAATGAGACAGTTTCAAATCAAATCGGAAGTACAGTTTCAACAAATAATACACTGCATATATTCTTCTTA
>NW_004524739.1:5993906-6002801 GCF_000260255.1 Octodon degus | reverse complement strand
TAGGTCAACAATTTCTGACAGTGCCAGTGAAGTGGAAGACCCAATACTATTATGGGCTACTGAACTCTTTTAGAATATTTTGCCGAGTTTACACACCTATAATATTTAAATGATGGAACTTAACAAAAAAAGGGGATACAGATGAATGTCCATTTTGTTACATTCTTTTAATGAACAGAGGGATTTGTTCTAATGGTGTTTGTAAATAGAGTATCAAGTCCGCATCCTGTACAGCAATTAACCACTAGGAAGAATGCATGCAATGTGTTAATTATTGGAACTGTCCTACCAATTTGGTTTGAAACTGTCTCATTGCTATTTGTTTCTCAATAAAATTATGGAAAAAAATAAAATAAAATCTAGGTAGGTAGACAGACAGATTTTTTTTTTTTTTTTTAATTAAATGGAACTCTCACTATGTTGCCCAAGCTGACCAGGGCTCAAGCAGTTCCTCCACCTCACCTACCTCACTCATGGAATTACAGGCATGCTCCACAGAGCCTGTCTCCTCCTATATACTTTGATAATCTCTGGATTATGCTTCAGGAAATTACAAAAAGTCTATGTGTGATCAGTACAGATGCTTGCTTTATTTATTTATTTAGGTACTCAGAATCAAACTCAGGACCTTGCCCTTGCCAGGCTGGTGCTGTGCCACTGAGCTAAATCCCCAGATGTGGAACCCAGAGATACAGAAGGCTGACCATGCTCCCAAACTGGGAAAGCAGTGTTCCATTCTCTGCTCTACCAGCCCCCTGCTATGTGACTCTGAGAGTCATTTCACTCCCCTGAGTCTCAGCTTACAGCTATAGCACAGGTAAGGATGCCACTCAACTGTTTACTACCTTAACTCCTTCTATCACATTTTTACAATGAGCCCGTTCTGATAGATGATCTGCTCCCCAAATCACATTCCCTCAGGCCCCTATTTTCATGAATTAAATATCAGGTCAGAACTTCTGATCAGGGCTTTCAAAGCCTCCAAGTGACTACAAAGAGTTCCTATCCCTGCCAAGAGCAAGGAAACTTGACTTATTTGGGCTTTTCAAGGTATGACTTACAAGCTTAATCCAGAAGTTAGTAAATATTAAATAAGAGATCACAAAAGAGCTCCTATATTTCCATTACTGTCTCAGTAGACACCCCAGGTTATGATGCACAGCACCAAGTGTCAGCCAACATGAATCAGGCAGCAAAGGTACCCTGAGTTTCTCAAGAGCCTCATCCTTCCCGTCCCCCTTCCCACTATTTCTAATGAGGAAATCTCAGGCCTAATTTTTTTCTTTTTTTCTTTTTTTTTTTTTTTTGGTGGAACCAGGGATTGATCAGGCCTAATTTTTAATATGCCACTTTAAAATGCTTGTTCCAAAAAAAATCAGAGCACTAGAGTAGAAATCGAAAATTCCTGAGGGTCTATTATTTTGTCTGCTGCACTAGATTTATAAATAACAAAAATAATAAGACATAATAGCAAAAGCTATTTCTCAAGAACAGGCATTCTGGACACATTATGTCACTTATTCCGGATTCTGAGCTATGAAGTAGGAACTAGTAGCTTCTTTCTGTTTTGTTTTGGTTTTTTTGAGATGGGGCCTTGCTTTGTGCTTCAAGCTGGCCTCAAACTCCTGGTGATCCTCCTGCCTTAGCTTCCCGAGTGCTGGAATTATAGGCCTGTGCCACCACCCCTGGCTATTATTCCCCATTTATTTATCTATCTATCCATCCATCTATCAGTCATTGTTTTAGGGAAGGGCTACAGAGTGTTCAGGGTCTCACTACTAGATTGGACTCTAATGATCTACCTGTTTACAGCCTCCCAAGAGCTGGGCTTACAGGTGCATGCCAGAACGCCCTGGGGGTGGAGCCGGCAGGGCAGGCCTGTGTATCAAAGTCCCGACCCCTATACCTGCTAGCAGGCACTTTAATTCGCTGAACTACTTGGCTGGCCATTTCCTTCTAAAGAGAAAAAAGAATATTCTGACTGGGAGGAGACTTACTCAAAAATATATCGCTAAGTGACAGAACTGAGCATTCAAGCTAAGAAAATCATGCTCATTTCCTTGCTTCAATACAAAATGCCTTTTTTCAAAAACTGAATTTAGCACAGGGTCTAAATTCAGACTCACAGTGATCCTCCTGTTTTCAGCCTCCCAAGCACTAGGATTATAGGCATGTGCCACTGCACCCAGTCCCAAGCAGTCTTAGCATGCCCCAGGGCGGGGCCCCCATGTTAGGGCTGGGATGGAAGCCAGGCCAGTGCGCTCTGCCTAAGCAGGCTCTTTAAGCCACTGAGCTATCTAGCTGGCCCACAAAATGCTTCTCTAAGGACAACCTGTTCTGAGAACAGAGCCTAACCCAGGGGTGGCAAACCAATGGTGTGCACATTACAGCAGGTTGTTTTATTAACACAGAAGCTCTGAAACGTTTGCCACCACTGGCCTAACCCTTGGCCTAAATGTTTTTTTTTGTTTTTTTTTTAATTTTTTTAAATATTTATTTATTTTTATTTATTACATTTATTTATTGTGTGTGTGTGTGTGTGGCCAGCTCAGCCCACCAGGGGGTGGGGCTGGCTGGCATGTGGTGCTGGAGGATTGAACCGCGGTCCCTGTGCTTTGCCAAGCTTGTTTCAAGTAGGTGCTTTAGACCACTGAGCCATCTCTCCAGCCCCGGCCTAAATGTTATAGAAACCTCAAAGTCATCTACACCAAAGGAATAAATTTCTCTCCCTTCTCTTGGAGGTCAAAGAGACCTTAAGAATTCAAAGAAGGGGCTGGTGAGATGGCTCAGTGGTCTGGAGGATCTATGCACTGTCATAATCACCACTGTGAGGTTACTTTCACGGGACTATCTTTTTACCAGTAGCAAGAAACAAGCGTTACAGATTTCTTAATACTACAATATAAATTGTCATAAGTTAATCAAAACTTCTAGACAGTATCTTGTTTCATTGTATGAGGCTTTAGATGTTAAGAGGGAATTTCAAAACAACACGAAAGAAAAATCAGGTGTGATACTTTATTTTTTTTTAATTTTTTTTTAAAATTTGTGTGTGGGGCTGGGGAGATAGCTCAGTAGAATAAGCGCTTCCCTGGCAAGTACAAGGATCTGAGTTCATTCCCTGGTTCCACCAAAAAAAACCCCAAAAAATAAAAAAATAAAAATAAAATTTGTGTGTGTGTGTGGCCAGCTCAGCCCACCAGGGGGCGGGGCTGGCTGGCATGTGGTGCTGGGGGATTGAACCACGGTCCCTGTGCTTTGCTAAGCTTGTTCTAAGTAGGTGCTTTAGACCACTGAGCCATCTCACCAGCCCCATCAGGTGTGATACTTTAGTCCCAAATTTGGGGCAAGCGCCTGCCTGGCAAATGCAAGGACCCGGGTTTGATCCCCAGTACCACATGCCATGCCCGCTCTGGGCTGTGGTGGCCACAGAAATGGACATGATGGAATATCCCTGTAATCCCAGCACAGAGGAGGCTGAAATAGGAGGATCACTATAAGTACAAAACTGTGTGGTGAGACCCTGTACCAACTAAATACAATCATCTTTTTATTTTTTCTTATTTATTTTTAGTATAGGGCCTACACGGTCTTACTAAGCAGATCCCCATTCCTACAAACTAGTTGTGGTTTCTGAGATGGGACCTGTTCTGGAGTTTCAGGGCCTAGGGGCCGGGGTACAATCACTTCATCTTAAAGATTTTATCCAGGACCAGGGAAATAGCTCAGCAGAATATGCGCTTGCCTTCCAAGTGAAAGGGCCTGAGTTCAATCCCCGGTTCTGCAGAGAAAAAAAAAAGAAAAAATTTTATCCTAAAGAGTCAATCGCTCTCTTCCTGTAAGCGGCCTTAGGTGACCTGTGAAAATGGTTCGCTACTCTCTTGACCCAGAAAACCCCACAAAATCATGCAAATCAAGAGGCTCAAATCTTCGCGTTCACTTTAAGAACACGCGTGAAACTGCCCAGGCCATCAAGGGTATGCATATCCGAAAAGCCACCAAGTATCTCAAGGATGTCACATTAAAGAAGCAATGTGTACCATTCCAGCGTTACAATGGTGGAGTTGGTAGGTGTGCCCAGGCCAAACAGTGGGGCTGGACACAGGGTCGGTGGCCCAAAAAGAGTGCTGAATTCTTGCTGCACATGCTTAAAAATGCAGAGAGTCTGAACTTAAGGGTTTAGATGTAGATTCTCTGGTTATTGAACATATCCAGGTGAACAAAGCACCCAAGATGCGCCGCCGTACTTACAGAGCTCATGGCCGGATTAATCCATACATGAGCTCCCCCTGCCATATTGAGATGATCCTTACTGAAAAGGAACAAATTGTTCCCAAACCAGAAGAGGAAGTGGCACAGAAGAAAAAGATATCCCAGAAGAAACTGAAGAAACAAAAACTTATGGCACGGGAATAAATTAAGCATAAAATAAATGCAAATAAAATTAAAAAAAAAAAAGTCAATCATGGGCTGGTGAGACGGCTCAGTGGTCTAAAGCACCTACTTTAGAACAAGCTCAGTGAAGCACAGGGACCGCGGTTCAATCCCCCAGCACCACATGCCAGCCAGCCCCGGCCCCTGGTGGGCTGAGCTGGCCACACACACACACACACACACACAATAAATAAATAAATAAAATAAATAAATTTAAAAAAAAAAACTAAAAAAAAAAAAAAAAGAGTCAATCATGAGTGACTTTTAAATTCTGAATAGAGAGATGGCTCAGTGTAGTAAGTGCTTCTCTGGCAAGCGCAAGGGCCTGAGTTCAATTCCCCGTTCCACCAAAAAAATAAATAAAATAAAGCCTGAGCTGAGTAGACCTTTAATAATTAATTAATTAAGAATAGAGGGGCTGGCAAGATGGCTCAGTGGTCTAAAACACCTACTTAGAACAAGCTAAGCTAAGCAAAACACAGGGACCGCGGTTCAATCCCCCAGCACCACATGCCAGCCAGCCCCGCCCCCTGGTGGGCTGAGCTGGCCACAAACACACACAAAGTAAATAAATAAATAAATAAAAAAAAGAAGAATAGAAAGGCAAAGCAGTTACGGTGGGATGCAAGGAAATAAAGAGATCACACAGCCTGGCCCATGTTATAAAACAGAAATGTGAGGGGAAGTGACTTGCCCAGCCACTTTAGAACTGGGTCCTGTACCTACTGTCCATTTCTGAGATCAGTGCTTGTCCCATTATAACTACAGTACTCTCTGGACAGTGTTGTAAACCTAAGTGGAAAAAGCCCAATGGATATTATTTATAATCAGGAAACAAGGAGAATCAGACTGGAGAAACAAAAGCATGTTGGCACCTTTGGGGGGAAAGGAAATTAGCTGTCAGCTGAGCGAGAACAAGGAAGGCAGGGCAGGCCTCTCTGACGGCAACAGGGCTGGGAGGTAGGCAGGGAACAGAACAGACTTACATCTCTGCATTTGCTTGCTGTACTCGGACATGTTATCCGGACGGATGGAGCGCAAGAACTTAATGTAGTCATCGCTGTGGTACTTAGTCATCTCCTCAGCATTGGCCTTGTGAGGGCGCTAGAGGGCAGAAGGGAAGAATGGTAGGTTAGTGCTGCTGCGGCCACCAGGCTGCACTCAGTCTAGGTGGAATGTTTACATTTTCTGGCCAGCACTGAGCTAGGTGCTAGGCAAAAAGAGGTAACTGAATAGATCAGCACCTGAATGAAATTTAGGATCTAATTAGGCAGATAAAATTATAAAGGAGATTGGGTATTGGAAACAGACTGCAGGTCAAACCCAGTTGCTTAAACACGTTATGTGTAGAGCCACAATTTCTTCACTTATGAAAGTGACAATTACCTGACAGAGGTGGTAAGAACTGGGTAAGGGTGTCAGATGTGGTGGCATACACCAGGAATCCCAGCACTTGGGAAGCTGAGGCAGGAGGCTCAATGAGAGTTTGAGGCCAGTCTGAATTACACAGTGAGTATTCTCTGGTTTCTCTTCAGATTGTATAAGTCTTTCGCCTTTTGAATTACACAGTGAGGCTCTGTCTCAAGAACAAAAAAATCTCTTCTCCGGGCCAGCAAGATAGCTCAGCAGACTAAATGACTGCTTGGCAAGCTCGGGGACTGGGGTTCAATTCCAGGTACCGCATGCTGCACCAGCCCCGCCCCTGGACATGCTGAGCCAGCGACCAAGTCCAGGTGAGGTGGTGCTCGCCTATGTTAGGGAGGCTGAAAACAAGAGGATCACGAGTCCAATCTGTATAGTGAGACCCTGTACCAAATACATAAATAATCTCTTCTCTTCCTCCCAACCCTCAAATGGAGGTCTTCTTCAGATAATTTCTTTGCAATATTCCAGCACATCTATGCTATCTCATAGGATCCTCACACAGCCTTTGAAAAATTACTATTACTGCCTGAATTTTATGAGGAAAGTACAGCACAGAGAGAGTAAGTAACTTACACAGAATTACGTATCTGATAAACTGGAACAGGAAAACAGATGTATGGCTCCAGCTACTAACTGACTTGCACTTAAATTCTCCATTAATTTTGGGCTGGGGAGATAGCTCAGTGGCATAAGCACTTGTCTGGCAAGCATAAGGTCCTGAGTTAGATAACCAGTTAAAAAAAGTCGGGGCTGGGGAGATGGCTCAGCAGAATAAGCGCTTGCCTGGCAAGCGTAAGGGGTTCTGACAAAACAAAACAAAATACAAACTCCCCTGTGCCCCTCCCACTGCCCTGAGAGGGCCACTGAGACTGGGTATGGTGGCACGTGCACCTGTAATCCCAGCTCTTATTTTTTTATTTGCGTGTGTGTGTGTGTCCACCTCAGCCCACCAGGGGGTGGGGCTGGCTGGCATGTGGTGCTGGGGGATTGAACCGTGGTCCCTGTTCTTTGCTAAGCTTATTCTAAGTAGGTGCTTTAGACCACTGAGCCATCTCACCAGCCCTGTAATCCCAGCTCTTGGAAGGCTGTAAATAGGTGGATCATTAAAGTTGGATGGGGCCGGAAAGATGGCTCAGTGGAATAAGCGCTTCCCTGGCAAGCGCAAGAGCCTGAGTTCAATCCCTGCTTCCGCAAAAAAACAAAAACAAACAAACAAAAAAAAACTAGCAGAATTAAAGTTGGATCTAGCAGTGAGACCCAGAACACCCTGTAGACCCTTCCCTAAAATACAAAAAAAAAAAAAAAAAAAAAGCACTTCCCTGGCAAGTGCAAAGGCCTGAGTTCAATCCCTGGTTCCACCAAAAAAATAAATGAATAAATAAAAAATAAAATACAAAAAACAAAACAAACAACAACAAATAACTCAGTTAATTTAATGAAGACTATAGCACTAAAAGACAATGAGGCACAGTGGCATGTGTTGTGCTCCCAAATACTTGAGAGGTTGAGGCACAAATGTGCAGGCAGCCTAGGTGATTTAGCAAGGCCCTGGCTTAAAAAAAAAAAAAAAAAGGGCAGGAGATAGCCCAGTATTCCCTAGGTTCACCCCCCTTTTTTTTTTTCCTGGAACCGGAGACTGAACTCAGCGGGTTTAACCCTTAATACTACCCCCCCAAAACAAAACAGTAATAAGAGACCGAAAGATCTTATCTTAGTGAAAGAAGCACTTGACCTTAAATGCCAAGTTGTTTCTACCGTACCATTTCTACCATTCCTCACCATCTACCAATGTCATCTACACCATGATTTGCCTCTTGCTTCTAGATAGAATCTTAAGTCTCTATTCTGAGCTCCAGATTCACAACTCCAGTAGATCTCATCTGCTCCACTAGGAATCCTAGACCCCTCACCCTTTTCTGGTTTGTTTCCTTGTTGTGTTTCATTTTGAGACAGGGTCTCGCTATACAGTTCAGGCTGGTCTTGAACTCACACCACTCCTCCTCCCTCAGCCTCCAGAGTGCGGAGATTACAAGTGTGCACCACCATTCCTAGCTTTATACTTTTTTAAGCTATATAAGACTGGTTTTCTGTTTTGTTTTGTTTTTTTTCTGTTTTCTGCTTTTTGGTACTAGGAATGGAACTCACAACCCTGCACTTGCCCGGTAGGCACTGTGCTGCTGAGCCATAACTCCGGCCCAGAAAACTTTTTTTTTTTTTGAGACAGGGTCCCACTCTATAGTCCACGCTAGACTTGAACTCACAACATTCTCTTGCCTTAGTCTCCCAGTGCTAGGATTACAGATGTGTACGACCATGCCCAGTCTCAATTGCTGGGTCAGGGAGATGGCTCAGTGGAATAAACGCTTCCCCTGCAATCCCAAGGGCCTGAGTTCAATCCCCAGTTCTCCACCCCCACCCCCCAAAAAGTATCTGTCTAGTCTCAATTGCTGTCTCAGTGTGCCCTGGGGCAGGGCTGGCATGGCAGGCCTGGGGATAGAACCGCTGGCCCTTGCACCTGCTTGCAGGCACTTTACTCTGGAATCACATTACTTCTGCTCCAAAAATATTTCCAACTGGGCATGATGGCCGATGTCTGTAATCTCAGCACTCTGAAGGCTAAGGCAGGAGGATCACTATGAGTTCAAGATCAGTGTGAACTTCATAGTCAGACCTTATCTCAAAAAATTAAAATAAAATATACAACTATTGAGACTGGGTGTGGCAGTCACATGCCTATAATCCCAGCTCTTGGGAGGCTGCAAACAGGTGGATCACTACAAGTCCAATCTTGGAGACCCAGAATACCCTGTAGGCCCTTCCCTAAAATACAGAAGAAATAAAAATAACAAATAAGGGGGCCTGCCCATTAGCGCAGTTGTTTCCTTGCCTGCTTAAACAAAGCTGTCAGGCTCAAGATGCTCTGGTTCGAACCCAGTCTTTCCTAGGAAACCAGAGATGCCCTCAAGGCATCAGGAGGCCTCCAAAAATAAATAAATAAATAAATAAATAAATAAATAAATAAATAAATAAATAAAT
>NW_004524739.1:5992775-5993806 GCF_000260255.1 Octodon degus | reverse complement strand
TTTTTTGCAGTACCTGGGATTGAACTCTGGACGCTTGCCAAGCAAGTGCTTATTCTACCAAACTCAAACTTTTTAAACCTGGCTCAGAAAATCAGAATAATCTATTCTCTGCTCATCTCTTAAGAATGCCTCTTTAAAAAGAAAAGAAAAAAAAATTCCCCTAAATATTTTACGCTCCACCTGAATTATAAGGGCTTGGCAGTTTAGCTAATTTGGCGCTTGAAATAAACCGAACAAACACATGAGCATGACAGCCTTTAGGTAACTCCAACTGATCAGTACCAAGAGGGAATTTGGACCCAATTACCAGATTCTTTTGGGTCAAATTTCATTTTGTTAAAAGTTGACTATCATGGGGTTGGGGAGATAGTTCAGTGGGTTAAGCATCTGCTTGGTCCTGAGTTTGATCCCTGATTAAAAAAAAAAAAAAAAAAAAAAAAAAAAAAAAGTTGAACAATAAAGTTCTTAAAGGGCCTGGGAAGATAGCTCAGTAGAATAAGCACTTGCCTGACAAGCGCAGGGTCCTGAGTTCAATCCCTGGTACTGAAAAAAAAAAAGTTCTTAAAAATATTTTGTGGGTTAAACAAAACATGTTCAAGGGGCTGAATTTATCTCCTGTACTGTACCCAATACGCCAAGTATGTTTTCATTTGCAATTCCCCAAGGGGAAGCTCTGTCCCCTTTTGGCCTTTACACCCCGTACCCAACCTTTAGGTTGCAACTAAGTCAATTCCCCCAGAGAACTGCTCCTGACCCCCACAGCAGCACTTAGTACTCTCTAAAATGCTCCTGAGAACCCTGGACTCTCTATCACACGCATCAAAATGCAAAATGCAAAGAAACTGCATGCATGTGGCTAGAGATGCAGCAGAGCTTGGCGGTAGAGTGCTTGCTTAGTAAGGGTGAAGCACCACAAGAAAAGGATAAACGGGGCCTGGCCCTAGCTCAGTTGGGGCTGGAGAGATGGCTCAGTGGTCTAAAGCACCTACTTGAAACAAGCTTGGCAAAGCATAGGGACCTCGGTTCAATCC
>NW_004524739.1:5991914-5992675 GCF_000260255.1 Octodon degus | reverse complement strand
AACAAGCTTGGCAAAGCATAGGGACCTCGGTTCAATCCCCCACACCACATGCCAGCCAGCCCCGCCCCCTGGTGGGCTGAGCTGGCCACACACACACACACACAATAAATAAATGTAATAAATAAAAATAAATATTTTAAAAAAAAAAGAAAAGGAAAAACAAGAAAGAAACAATGTCTGTGCTTGATCTGCTCTGGGAAGCCAGAAGCAGGTCAAACTTTATTCTAAGTAACAAGCGTGGCTCCTGGCACACAACAGCTGTTCAGTAGTTCTCCATTGACTCAATAACTTCCACTTGGATTATTTTTGGCCCATAAATGATCCCAATTAGTGATTCTTAGCCTCTTCAATCTTCATATTAGCATGGGTGGTGGTGGGAGTCTGAGGCAGGGTCAGGCTGGCTTTTAACTCATTTTGTGCCTAGGCTGGCCTGGAACTCATAGTTATCCTCCTGCCTCAGCCTCTCCAGTAATTTATGCCACCACACACAGCTACAAAAATCTTACAAAGTTAATTCTTTGTTCAAAAAACCCAATGTGGGACCAGGGGTTTAAGTTCAAGGTACCACACCTGCCTGGCAAGTGTAAAGTCCTGAGTTCAGCTCCTGACACACACCCCAAAAATTCAATGACACTTTACAAAAGATTGTAAACTGGGGCTGGTGAAATGGTTCAGTGGTCTAAAGCACCTACTTAGAACAAGCTAAGCCAAGCAAAGCACAGGGACCTCGGTTCAATCCCCCAGCACCACATGCCAGCCCG
>NW_004524739.1:5990667-5991749 GCF_000260255.1 Octodon degus | reverse complement strand
GGGAAGGGAGGGGAAGGGAGGGGAAGGGAGGGGAAGGGAGGGGAAGGGAGGGGAAGGGAGGGGAATCTCTGAGGACATAGCCCAGTTCAAATGTCTTCTATTTTACACAGTTAAAGCAAATCTCCTATGAACCCATCTTCGTCCCAGGCCCTCCAGTTCTGAAGATGACCTCATTCACAGACAAACATCACAAAATACACAATTAATAAAGCATCAGGTGCTCGCTTCAGCAGCACATATACTAAAATTGGAACGATACAGAGAAGATGAGCATGGCCCCTGCGCAAGGATGACACACAAATTCGTGAAGAGTTTCATATTTAAAAATAAAAAAATAAAAAAAATAAAGCATCAGACCTGGCAAGTCCAAGGTCCTGAGTTCAATTCCTGGTACCAAAAATAAACAAAACATCAGGAATGATAGCGGGGGAGGGGACAAAACCATGGAAACCTATTTAAATTATAAAAAAAGAACTGGACTTCATGTTTATATATCAGTAAATTAGAATATACAAAGAAAAACTGCACACAATTTACAACAACTTTTTTTTTTAATGAAGTACTTAGGGAAAATATTTAATGAAATTGAGTACAGCCTCCATGGAGGAAACGTAAGACCTTATGGGGTCCAGATATGGTGGTACACTCCTGTAAATACATCTGCTCACCAGGTTGAGGCAAGGTAGGACAAGCCAAAAGCCAGCCTGGGCAGCTTGCTGAACGCTGTTTCAAAATACAGTGAAACAGGCTGGAGAAGGAGCTCAGCACTAGTGCGCTTGCCTAGTATAAACAAAACTCCACGTTCAATTGTCAGCACTACAAAAAAAGAAAAACCTCATTGGGGCTGGAGGTACAGTTCAATGATACAGCATGTGCCTAGTTAGCAGTTTACAAAGCCCTGGATATAACCCTGGAGTACACACACACACACACGTGTGCGCGCATGTGCGCACTCTTACATTCACACGCACTCTTTTATTGATAGCCACAAACTCAAATGCCTATGAACTAGTGGAGTGGACAATTACAGCATACTTTAAAATGAAGTGTTCAGGGGCTGGAGAGATGGCTCAGTGGTCTAA
>NW_004524739.1:5985569-5988922 GCF_000260255.1 Octodon degus | reverse complement strand
CACACACACACACACAAATAAATTTTTAAAAAATTTTTTTTAAAAATCACTTCAAGGGCTGGTGAGATAGCTCAGTATACTAAGTGCTTGCTTAGACAAGCGCAGGGGCCAGGGTTTAATCCCTGGCACTGCATGCTGCACTGGCCCAGCCCCCTGGCCGCACCGAGACAGCAGACACCTGCAATCCCAGCATTAGGAAGGCTAAAAGCAGGAGAATCACTACGAGTCCAAGCTCTGTACTGAGACCCTGCAAAAAATAAATAAATAAATAAAATAAATAAATTACTTCAGGAACATGCTGAGCAGGTATCTTGTGGCTTCCCTCATGACAGCCTGCCCTACACTCTCCAGGGCGTACTTTTATCTTGCTTTTGCCTTTTACTGGGCCTAAGTCCATGCTGCAGAGCCAGCTTCTCCCTCTACCTTCACTTTCACTTTCTCTAATAAACTTTGTTATCATTAAAAAGAAAAAAAATCAATGTCATAAGGAACCTGTTGAGCAAAGCAGCAAGTCACGTACTATAAAGACAGTCCATGCCTATAATCCAAGCATTCTGGGAGGCTGAAGCAGAGAAATCACAAGAGTCTAGCCTGGGCTACTAAGTGACTTAGTGAGACCTTAGTGGTACTCAGTGAAAAGCATTGAGTTCAATCCCTACAACTAAAAAAAAAAAAAAAAAAAAAAAAAAAAACCAAAACAAACTATCTAGATCTATTTACTTAGCATTTAAGCACATAAAATTAAAACATGCTGAGCACAGTGGTGCATGCTTATAATCTTATTACTCAGGATGCTGAGGCAGAATGACTGTTAAGTTCAAGGCCAGCCTGAACAATTATATGGCAAGACCCTATCTCACAAAAACCACCAAAAGGGCCAGCAGAGATAGCTCAGTGGACCAAGTACCCACTTAGGCAAACACAGGGATGGGGATTCGATCCCCAGGACCACATGCTGAGCCAGACCTGCTGAGCCAGACCTGGCATGGTGATGCAGTTGTGATTCAAGAGCTTGGGAGGCTGAAAACAGGAGAACTGCTAAGAGCCCAAGCTGGGGCTGGGTCTGATCCCCTGCATGCCCTGCCGGCCCCACCCCCGGGACAGGCTGAGATGTGAATGAGACTGGTGGTGCGCCTGTAATTCCGGCACTTGGGAGGCTGAAAACAGGAGGAGCACTACGATCTACCTAGTGATCATCAGACACATGAAGACCCTGTAGACCCTGTACCAAATACATTAAAAACAAAACAAAAAACTGTTTCCTTCAGATATAAAAACACAAGTAATATAACCAATTTCCATGAGAAATGTAAGGAGCTTCATGTCAGGAATGACTACCAAAAGCTATCAATTTCGGGACAGACACTAAAATGTCTACCTCTGTTTTGGCAAAGGGATACACAATCACAACTAACAGAATGAAAAGGGATGAATACAGAGAAACATACAGACAAAGATCAAATTTAGGAGCAAAAGGTACTTGTGACGTTGAGGGAAAAGGACTGAGAGTCTGAAGCCAGCCTGGGCTACATGCCGAGTTCAAAGCCACCATGAGCTACATAGTTAGACCCTGTCTTGAAAAAAGGAGGGGAAGAAGGGGAAGAAGGAGAGGAAGAGAGGAAAGGAACAAGATCTAGAGAGCTGAGGAGACTGTACTGGGGGTTCTGCTTTAGGAATTTACAATGTGATGCACACATCTATGAGGAGACTGAGGCAGGAGTCAAGTTTAAGGGCAGCCTGGGCTTCACCGCAAGTTCAATCAAGGCCAATCTGAACTACACAAGACCCTATCTCAAAAAACCAAAACCAAACAAACAAAAAAACACCATAAAGATGTTGAGGAGGCTGCGGAGATGTCTCAGTAGAATAAGCACTTCCCTGGCAAGTGCAAGGGCCTGAGTTCAATCCCTCATTCCGCAAAAAAAAAGAAAAAAAAAAAAGATGTAGAAATCTCTGAGAAGGTATTATCTTGCCAGGTGCAATGGTACATACTTATAATCCTAGCACTGAGGGAAACTGAGGCAGGAGAGTTGGAGGCTTTAGCCCAGCCTGAGGATTTTAGCATGTGTCTGTCTCAAAAAAAAGTTTTTGTCTCAAAAAAATACATATTTTTTTTTAAATTTTAGGGAATGATCTACAGGGTGTTCAGGGTCTCACTAGTAGATCAGACTCATAGTAATCTGCCTGTTTCCAGCCTCCCAAGAGCTGGGATTACAGGTGTGCCATCACACCCAGTGTCAATTGCTGTCTCAGGCACCCTGGAGGTGGGCTGGCATAGCAGGCTTGGGAATCCCCACACCCTTCCCCCACCCAGCGCCTCTTTGCTGGTGCTTTAATCTGTTGAGCTATTTGGCCAGCCCTAAGACCACCTTAAACTGCATACTGAGATTGTATCTCAAAACACAAAACAGAAAAACACAAAGGAAGTCCAAACAAATAAAGTCTTAGATGTAGCCCAGTTGTCTCTGGGTTGAATCCCCAGGAACCCCCACACAAGAAAAAGATATTTTCTTCTATATAGCCATATTTAGGTGCTGCCCAAAGACCCATCCTCTTGGTAAGGGATCCCAGCTTGGTTGGGTGTTGAGATACCCATCCCTAGGGATCAAATCATGATTGGTCCAAACCAGTTCTAGCAATTCCATCTGCCTACACTTGATAATTTGTCTTAGGGTGGCAAATGACCCAAGAGACACAAGGAAAAGCCTGCTAGGAAGCTTCTAGGTAGCATTTTCTGTTTCAATCAAAGAAGGGTGGGGAGTATCCTAGAAAACCTCACGCTTCTCATTACCAGCTGCCTTTCAAGTATTAAAAAGCTGTCTGGGGGGGGAAAAAAAAAGCTGTCTGTCCCCCACAGTCTGTCTAGCTCCCTCCTTGATTCCCCAGGAGCTCCCATCAGCTTCAGAGACATGCCAAGGCCTTCTGAGACAGAAGACTCATCTCCTTTTAGTCTTGGGATGGTGAGAAGGGTCCTGCGGTTGCTAGGTTACTCAAGCTATTGGCAGAGACTTGAACACACTCTTATGCTATAAGACAACACAGGCCCCAGTCCCTCTTTATTTTCCCATTTGGAGTCTTGCCACAGCCTCCTAACTGGCCTCTCTGCTTCTAAAATGCATGTCTGTTCCTATCTTCCTTCCACTTAAAACTCTTATTTGGTTCCTTAAGTCCTCCAGAAGAGGTTAAACCAGGTACAACTGGACCAAATTTGCTCCACACAAGTATACTTGCATACTTTATTTTATACCAAAGTTAAAAATAAAAACCTTCAGCCACCATTAAAACTGGGAGATTTTACTTGAACTCTTATTGGCAGATTCTTTTTCTTTTCCTTTTTTTTTTTTTTTTGCAGA
>NW_004524739.1:5978780-5985469 GCF_000260255.1 Octodon degus | reverse complement strand
TTGAACTCAGGCCCTTGCACTTGCCAGAGAAGTGCTTATTCCACTGAGCCATCTCCCCGGCCCCATCTCCTACCTACTTTGATCTTTCAGATTGATTGATTGATTGATTGATTGATTGATTGATTTTTGCGAAACCAGGGATTGAATTCAGGCCCTTGCATTTGCCAGGGAAGCCCATATTCCCCTGAGCCATCTCCGCAGCCCCTGATCTTTCGGTTTTAAAAGGAGCACTCTGCCATGAGTTTAAGGCCAGCCTAGGGCCCGGGGAGATAGCTCAGTGGAATAAGTGCTTCCCTGGCAAGCTCAAGGGCCTGAGTTCAGTCCCCGGTTCTGCCAAAAAAATAAAAATAAAAAAAAGGCCAGCCTAGGATACATAGCAAGATCCTGTCTCAAAAGGAGGCAGGGCTGAGAATTTAGCTCAGTGGTATAATGCTTGCCTGCCAAGTGTGAGGTCCTGAGTTTGATTCCTCATACAAAACAAAAAAAAAAAAAAAACACCCTGGAAGATCAAGTGGGGTATGGTGGCAGATCCCTATAATCCCAGCACTGTGGGAGCCCAGGGCAAGATTCCAAATAACTTCAAACTTAAACTCGCCTGGGGAACTCGGTAACTTAACACTCTCTGTGGCTGGGGAGACAGCTCAGGAAAATAAGTTCTTGCCTAGCATGCGCAGGGTCTGGAGTTCAACCCCCAGTACCACACACACAAAAAAGACTCTGTTTCAGAAAATAATAAAAGAGGGCCAGGGAGATGGCTCAGTAGAATAAGCGCTTGCCTGGCCAGTGCAAGGGTCTGAGTTCAAAACTCTGGTTCCACAATTTAAAAAAAAAAAAAAAGTCAGTCAGAATCTATACTCTCTGGTCACTAGAGTTGGCTAACACAGTTCAACAGTCTGTCACTCTTGTTTTTTTTTTTTTTTTTTTGCTGGGGGGAAGGTTGGGGGCTGGGTCTGACCCAGGCCCACCAAAGTTGCTCAATATAGCACATTCAATCCCTTCCTACCTCCCTGCTCTCCGGCTCTCAGGGCACTCATGCTGTGCACCCACCATCCACCTGCTTGCTGTGCTGCTTGTATTTTCCCCAAACACCATATTTTTCTTATCTCTATCTTTTTGCCTATGTTCTTTCCTTGGCTTAGAATGCCAGCTCCTTTTTGTAGAGCAGGCTACATTCTATTCAACTTTTTTTGTAAGTGTATTTAGTATAGGGTTTACAGGGTCTCACTACACAGAACAGACTTGTAGTGAACCTCCTGTTTTCAGCCTCCCAAGTGCTGGGATTACAGGCATGTGCCACCACACCTAGTCTCAATGTCTCAGCACGCCTTGGGGGCAGGGCCAGCACAGCAGGCTGGAGATCCAACTACAGTCCCTCTGTCCACCTAAGCAGGTGCTTTCATCCACTGAGCTATCTGGCCAGCACTCAATCAGGAATTCAATTCAGGATCTTTTTTTTTTTTGGGGGGGGGCGTGTGGGGAATCGAACTCAGGACCTTGTGCTTGCCAGGCAAATGCTATGCTGAGGTATTATCTCTGGCCTTGTATTTAATCTTTAAAAAACCTTCTCAGTTATCACCTCTAGGAAACAGGCCATAACTTCTTGTCCTTCATTCATTATCTCTGCGTCTCTATACTTTAATTGCTGCATGTACACACAGCAGTACTCCATATAAACAGAATCTCTATCATGTACAGTACCTGCTACAAAGCCACTCAACACATTCAATTGAGTAAATGAGTAGTTTAAAAAGAGAAACAATGAATATGGAGAACTCAAGCTGATGAGGTTGGGCAGAGACAGTGCTTCTAGTAACTCACATAGATTTCCATCTTTCGGTAGAGGCCATAGTTGAGTAGCAGATTGTGAGTCATGCGGATTCGGTGAGGCTTCATTGGATGGCCTTGTCCATAATAGTAATTTCCAACATCCCCTGAAGAAGAGTGACAGGTTCAGTAATAAGACATCCATTCCCAGGAGGCAAACCCAGGAATTTTTACACCAAACTCGCAGGCATGCTGTCTTTCCAGCTCATTTTTTTTTTTTTAATTTTTATTTATTTATTTTGTGTGTATGTGGCCAGCTCAGCCCACCAGGGGGCGGGCTGGCTGGCATGTGGTGCTGGGGGATTGAACCGCGGTCCCTGGGCTTTGCTAAGCTTGTTCTAAGTAGGTGCTTTAGACCACTGAGCCATCTCACCAGCCCCTGGTCCCTGTGCTTTGCTTAGCTTGTTCTAAGTAGGTGCTTTAGACCACTGAGCCATCTCACCAGCCCTCCAGCTCATTTTTGATTTCCAAGATTCTCTCCCACTTTGAGGAAGGGTAATTACAGAAGAAACAAAACCAGGGCTGGTGAGATGGCTCAGTGGTCTACAGCACCTACTTAGAACAAGCTAAGCCAAGCAAAGCACAGGGAACTCGGTTCAATCCCCCAGCACCACATGCCAGCCAGCCCCGCCCCCTGGTGGGCTGAGCTGGCCACATACACAAAATAAATAAATAAATAAATGAAACAAAACAAAACCAAAAGCAAGGAACCCTGGTGAGGTCAGCGCTTGAGGATGAGTCATAGGCACTAGATAGTATGAAGGATTTATTCCAGTGCTACTAGGGCACAGCAGCCAGTAGCCATCTGACTATACCTCCAAGGAATTTCCTCCCAAAATAGAAAACCATCACTACTCAGAATTATTATAAGCTACAGTTTGGCTCTTTAAAAGCATCATACTTTATGGTGTTGCAGCACTTCTGCTTTTTTTTTTTTTTTTTTTTTTTTTTTTTTTGAGACAGGGTCTCATTATGTACATCAGGCTGGCCTCAAATGCACAGCAATTTTTCTGCCTCAGCTTCCCAAGTGCTGGGATTACAAGTGTGTGCCCCCACACCCACTGCCTTACTAGAGCCTCACAATGACATAAAATTGGTAGCATGAAGAGCATTATTCCCATTTTATAGGGAAAACAAAAAACCTGAACGCTTTTTGCTTCCTCTATACCAACAACCTTCCACTGGGTCCTCCTGCCTTTCATTCAAACAATCTGCCACCCTGTCACCAGAGTTAAATCCCCACAGCTCCACATTCTCTACAGGAAAAGGAATAAAACAATTCACGATAATAGGCCAGCTCTCAAAGATGTACTTTTTTTCTCTTTTTGTATTTTTAGGGAAGGGTCTACAGGGTGTTCAGGGTCTCACTGCATAGATCGGACTTACAGTGATCCACCTGTTTACAGCCTCTCAAGTGCTGTGATTACAGGTGTGCACCACCATACCCAGTCTCAATTTCTGTCTCAGCATGCCCTGGGGGCGGGGCTGGCACAGCAGGCCCAGGATCAAACCCCAGGCCCTGCGCCTGTGTGTAGGCGCTTTAATCCACTGAGCTATTTGGCCAGCCCTTCTCAAAGATTTATTTAATCTACCTCTCTGCTTATCTCCTGCTACCACCGTTAAACTTTTCCAGACACTTCATCCTCACTTCTTCACTTCCACTCTAAAGTAGACAAACTATGGTCATTAGGCCAAATACAACTAGCTGCCTATTTCCATAAAGAAAAACTTCACTGGAAAGCTGAGCATGTAGTGAATGCCTGTAATCCCAGCACTTGGGAGGCTCAGGCAGGAGGATTGCTGTGAGTTCAAGGCTGCCCTAGGGCTACAAAATATGTTGAAGGCCAATCTGAACTGCATATCAAGACCTTGTCTCAAACAGACCCCAACCCCCCAAAAAATTGTACTGGAAATACCCATTCCCATGAGTTTATAGGGACTGTTTTTAAACCACAATGGCAGACCTCAAGAAAGTGCCAGAGACCAAGATGGAAAAATAAAGGCTAAGGCATTTATTACCTGGCCCTTCATAGAAAATGGTTACCAATAAGTGCTCTAGATACAGCAGACTACCACATCCTGCGCATGGCATTCACATTCACACTGAAAATATTCCTGGTTCAGACTGCTCCTTGGCCCTTGAATGTTTTCTTCCCTGGTGTCTTCACACTATAATCCCCAGCTCAGTCTCCAACCCGACACTCCCCCCCCCCCCCCCGCCCTTTTACAACACTGGGAATTTAACTAGGGCCTCTGGAATGAGGTACAACTCCAGCCTTTCTTTTAAATTTTGAAACCGGGTCTTTATTTTTTTATTTTTATTTTTTTGGCGGTACTGGGGATTGAACTCAGGACTTTGTGCTTGCCAGGCGGGCACTTACACCCCTGAGCTATATCCCCAGCCTCTAAACCGGGTCTTTAAATAACTCAGGCTGGGCCTGAACTTGTGATTCTTCTGCCACAGCTTCTTCTTTTTTAAAAAAAATGTATTCGAGGGGCCGGGGAGATGGCTCAGTAGGATAAGCGCTTGACTGGCAAATGCAAGGATCTGAGTTCAATCCCTGGTTCCACACACACACACAAAAAAAATGTATTCGAGGGCTGGAGAGATGGCTCAGTGGTCTAAAGCAACTACTTGGAACAAGCTTGGCAAAGCACAGGGACCGCGGTTCGATCCCCCAGCACCACATGCCAGCCAGCCCGCCCCCTGGTGGGCTGAGCTGGCCACACACATACACACACTAAATAAAAATGTAATAAATAAATAATTAAAAAAAAAATGTATTCGATAAAGGTTCCCACTACACAACTTGAACCTGGTCCCTACGACTGCCTAAGCGGGTGCTTAGCTGAGCTATCTCGCCAGCCCTCTGCCACAACTTCTGGGAGTGCTGGGATTTACAGTTAAAAACCCTTTCTTAACCAAAATTCATAATCTTTTCAAGCCAGTTATGGTGAAATACACCTGTAATTCCCGTACCTGGGATGCCAAGGCAGGAAGATTGCTGCAACCTTGAGGCATTTGGATAACAAAGTGAGTTCAAGGCCAACTTGAACTACACAGAGACTGTCTCAAAATCAAGCATATTAATTATTTTTGTTTGTTTTGTTCTGGGGATCAAACTTGGGTCCTTGCACTTATCAGACAGGCACTTTTGCCACTGAGTTATATCTCTGGCTCTAAGCAAATTACTTAAAAAATTAAGTCTTCAGGGGGCCGGGGAGATGGCTCAGTGGAATAAGCGCTTCCCTGGCAAGCGCACAGGCCTGAGTTCAATCCTGGTTCGCCAAAAAAAAAAAAATTAAGTCTTCTATGAAATTTGAATACAGAACTTCACTAATTTTGTTTTATACCTGAATTATTTACATATCTATATCCACAAGACTGGATACTCCTAGAAGGCAGGGACTAACACAATATATCCCAGAGGCTTGATAAATATTTAATGACCTGGGGGGGGCCTGGCCTTAGCTCAGTTGTTTAAGTGGCTGCTTCCACAAAGCTGTCAGCCTCAGGTTGCAGTAGTTCGATCCCCACAACACTCCAGCCAGCCAAACCACCCCTCAGGGCATTCAGATAAAAAAAAAAAAAAAAAAAAAAAAAAAAAATTTAATGACCTAAATTGAAGCTCAGAAATTCAGTTTACCCAAGACATACAGTTAATGAGTGCAGTATACTCTTCTGACCCCAAATGCAGTACACAAAAGGCTCTATCCATGAGGCTCAATCCTGAGCAATTTCTGGCTTCCTTTGCAGTAAATTTCTTTCTTTCTTTTTTTTTTTTTTGTTCCTCGAATGCCTTCAGGGCACTTTTGGCCAGCTGGAGAGGTGTGAGGTTCGAACTCCAGCAACCTGAAGCTGACAACTTTGTGGAAGCAGCCACTTAAAGGCCTGAGCTATGGCCAGGCCCCCTAAATTTCTTGAATAATGGTCCAAAACCAAGTGAACTATACACCCAAAATTCACTTTTTTGTTTTTTGGGGTTTTCTTTTTGGTACTGAGTTTGGTGACCTCATGCTTGTCAGGCAGGTGCCAAGTCATTGAGCTATACCCCCAAGCCCACCAAAATTCCCTTTTTAAAAAAAATTTTAGTACAGGGTCTACAGGGTATTTAGGGTCTCACTACGTAGATCTGCCTTGTAGTGATCCTCCTATTTTCAGCCTCCCAAGTGCTGGGATTATAGGCCCATCCCACCATACCCAGTTTCAATTGACAGCTCAGCATATTCTGGGGGCGGTGCCAGCACAGCAGGGCTGGGGACTGAACCCTGGCCACTGGGCCAAAATTCTCTCTTAAAAGGTTTCTCAAGGGGGCAGGGGAGATGGCTCAGTAGAATAAGCACTTCCCTGGCAAGTGCAAGGGCCTGAGTTCAATCCCTGGTTCAGCCAAAAAAAAAAAAAAAAGTCTAGGCCTTGACCTCTAGCACTCTTGAGCCTATCAAGCCTGGATCCAGTGAACGCTAAGAACTGGGGACATAAGATATCTTATCTAGAAAGCTAACAAGTACCTGAGGGTGTATCCTTTTTTACTAAAAAATTTTTAATTGGCGCTGCTGCTGCTTCTTTTTTGTGTGTGTGTGTGGAACCGGGGATTAAACTCAGACCCTTGCACTTGCTAGGGAAGCGCTTATTTTACTGAGCCATCTCCCTGGCCTAACTGGCTTCCTGAGACTTTAAAAGAAGTAATTCCTTGTATACAACTTCAAACTTTCTTTTCCAGGGCTAAGGATTGCACTCAAGACTTTGCACATGCCTGACAAGCACTATACACTATACACTACTGTACTATATCCCTAGCCTGCTACTTTAAAGATCTATCCCCCCACTCCCCCCACCAAAAAAAAAAAAAAAAAAAAAAAAAAAA
>NW_004524739.1:5976365-5977443 GCF_000260255.1 Octodon degus | reverse complement strand
AAAAAAAAAAAAAAAAAAAAGCTAATTAAACTGCTTCTTCTGGATTCCTTTTCCAGCTACTACACTCCTCCAACGGCTTAAGGAGGGAAATATTCTCTTAGGCCATTTTGGGTATACCCTCAACTTTTTCCCCATCTTCTTACCCATGATTTTTTTTTTTTTAAGATACTGGGGATTGCACCCAGGGCCTTGAACCATGCTAGGCAACCACTGTACCACGGAGCTAGTCCAGCACTTGTTCCCTTCCCTGCCAGTGGCTCAGTCATCACAAAGGAACTTTGAAAGCTAGTGCATCCCTACCTGGGCTCTGGTTGCCAGTCACCCCGTATCCTCCAGAGCCTCCATTACTACTAATCTCTTTCTTGTATCTTCAAGTTCTTTCACTTGCTTTCCCTAAGAATGTGAATATGCTCAACCCTTAGCCACTACATCTCCCTGTATCAACAACTCTCTCCTTGCCTTACAAAAGCTTAAAAAAAAAAAAAGCTTCTCAAAGCCAAAGGAGGGAGGGAGTAGGCAAGTGTTGGGGTAGAATCTAGAATGCAACAGACTTCACAATAAATGGATAGGTGGAGGGGGCAGGTTGAAACGTTGTCTTTTGAGACAGGGCCTCAATATGCAGTTCAGGCAGGGCTTAAACTCACTTTGCAGGCCACACTGGTCTCAATTTGCAATGATCCTCCTGCCTCAATCTCCTGAGTGCTAGGACTACAGGCAAGTGCCCCCACATCCAATGTCCTTTAGCTTCTGTAATCTGACACTTTCTTGTTCACTTACCTCTCAGGTCTACTTCCTCAATGTCCTTTACTCATTTAATTCCTAAAAACTGGGTGTGGCAGCACACACAGATAATCCCAGAATTAGGAGGATGAGGCAGGACCACTTACACAAGTTTAAGGCCAGCCTGGGCTACACACTGACTTCAAAGCTAGCCTGGCCTACAAGGAGACCTTGTGTCAAAAAAAAAGGGGGGGGGGGGAGATGGCTCAGTAGAATAGCTGTTTCCTTGGAAGTAGCAGGGCCCTGGTTCAAACCCCAGTCTGATCAAAAAAAAAGGGGGGGGGGGGAATTTGGGGGG
>NW_004524739.1:5971688-5976265 GCF_000260255.1 Octodon degus | reverse complement strand
GGTACTGTAAAAAATAAAAAATAAATTTTTAAAAAAGGGCTGGGAGCTGGCTCAGCAGAATAAGCGCTTCCCTGGCAAGCGCAAAGGCCTGAGTTCAATCCTCGGTTCTGCAAAACAAAACAAACAAACAAAAAAAAAAGGGCTGGGGGGTAGGCCCTGGGAAATAGCTCAGTAGAATAAGCGCTTGCCTGGCAAGCACAAGGGCCTGAGTTGAATCCCTGGTTCCACAAAAAAGGGGGGGAGGGGTGGCTGGGGAGAGATAGCTCAGCAGTACAAGTGTCTGCCTCCCAAGTACAAGGTTTTGAGCTCCCTGTACCACAAAAACAAAACAAAAAACAATTACTATTTATTGAGTGCCTATTATGAACTAGGCACTATTTTTAGGACTGGGAACAAATGGGGCAGAAATGTTTTCTCACCAGCTGGGTGCTGCACAAAAAATCAAGCAAATGAACAATTTCAATACACAGTGACAAGTACTATGACAAAAATACAGACCATGAGGGCCACCAGACTTTTCCTCAGTCCACATTCAGGATTTTTACCTTGGATCCTCTTCTCTTTCTACTCTATCAATTTCCTCAACAATCACATTCTCTTGTGGAACCAGGGATTGAACTCAGGCCCTCGCGCTTGCCAGGGAAACGCTTATTCCACTGAGCCATCTCCCTGGACCCAACAATCACATTCTCTTTTAAGTGAACTAAAACTTCTATCTGCACACTGAAAACTACCACAAATCTCTTGTCTTCTTTTTAAAATTTTTTGTTGTGGTGGTACCCGGGATCGAACTCGGGACCTTGCACTTGAGAGGAAGCACCCTTAAGCTATCTCCCCGGCCTTCATCTGTCTTTTAAAATGCAGACAACAGTCAACTGCCAACTGGATGCCCCAATTGAATCTTCCCTAAACATCTCAAGAGCTATTTCTAAAAAAATTAAAAGGAAAATCCAAAGTTATCAATTGACATGGCCTTCTCCACCCATTATCAAACTGCCCATACCAAAACGGGGACTCAAGCCTTCTTCCTCACCCCTACTAATTTCTATCCTAGACTAACAATTCTAAAGTATAAATGTGATGACAGCACTAGTCTACATAAAACTTCAATGATTCATAATAAAGTCCAACTTCCTCTGGAGAGCATGCCCAGCCCATAATGATCTGGTCCTTATATAATTCTCAAATCTCACCACTTGCAACCCTTCCCTCTTCAGGTCCTAAGTGAGATGACACTTCCTTCCCTGACCCTAGGCTGGCTTGGGTGCCTCTTCTCAGGGTTCCCTGCCACTCTGAGCCCTTTTCATTCCTGCGGTAATATTTATCGCGGGGTACTTCTGACGCAGCCTAGCTCCCCCTTTAGACCGCGAGCTGAATAGGAAGTGTGACTTGGAGGAGTCCCCTCACCCCAGCACCTAAATACCCCTAGAATAAACTGCTTCATAAACTTCTGTTCAATGAAAAGTTGTTTGAACAGGTAGCGCCCCTCTCCCTCCAGCCCCGGGGCCCTATTTCCCGGCAGCAATTGCAGGCCGTGCACAGAGCCTTGGGGGAGGGGAAGCGGGTGACCGGTCCTGCAGGGCTCCCTCCAAAAGCGACGAGGACAGCACGGGACACGGGAGAGATACCTTTGTATTCTCAGAAGCGAAATCCATCCTTGCAACCGTCTCCACCAGACTCAGCCTCCCCTCCCGGCGTCCCGCTCAAACTCTCCCCATCAGACTCCGCCAAGAATCTCCCCCCACCAGCACCCTCTCTGGCTTCCCCAGCACGACCCCTCTCGGCCTCAGCCTCGACCTCCTGCTCTCAGCCTCCTCCGAGCTCCTCGGCCTCGCTCTCCCCAATCCGGCCGGCCGGGCCCCGCCCCCACCGCCAGGACGGAGCTCACCGTCGTAGTAGTAACAGACTTTCCTCCTGGTGCCCTGAGTCTGCGCCATCTTGCTGCCTCCAGTCCCTTCAGTCAGTCGGTCCGTCCGCCCGCCCGCGGCTCTGCTCAGCGGCCGACCCAGGGGGAGGGGCGGTCCTACAGCCCCGCCCGTCCCCTCCCAGGCTCACCTATTGCCGCGCAGCCCGGGCACCGCTCCAGCCAATCAGCTTACACAGACACAGGCCCGGAACTCGGCGGGGGAGCAAGGGCAGCCCAGAGAGGCCGCCGAGGGCCCCCTGGGCCTGTACCAAGGTCGGCGACAGAGGGGTGGGGGAGCTGCCCGGGGACCGTACCATCAATCCCGGGGGAGGAAAGCAACCCGGTAAACTTCACAGTCCCATTACGTGGTCGGAAGCATGCTTGGAGGTCCGAGGCCAACTTTCTAATTTTATAGAGACTCAATCGAGGCCTGCAAAGGAAAAGTGACTTGCATAAGGTCACTCAGCGAGCGATTAGGCTGCACCTGGATTCAAATGAGGGTTTCAAGAAGGAAAACAAAATGACAGAAAAGGGAAAGAAGGGGCTGGGGAGATGGCTCAATAGAATAAGCGCTTGCCTGGCAAGCGCTGGGGCCTGAGTTCAATCCCCGGGTCAGCCAAAACAAAAGAGAAAGAAGACGAAAATTTGTCAAGACTCCACGGAGGACCACGTGCTGTGCCCTTTACAAGTTTTCTTAGTTATTCCTCAGAGCTTGTGGCCTAGGCCTGTAACGCCAAGCTACTAGAAAACAGAGACAAAAGGATGGCAAGTTCAAGGCCAGGCTGGGCAATTCAGCAAGACCATATGTCGAAATGAAAAAAATGTTCAAAGGGATGTGGATGTAGCCCAGTGGTAGAGCCTTGCCTAGCATTCATGGGGGCCCCACTACAGACACAAAACCTTCAGGCTTTTATGAACTGCTGAAAGCCTTTTCAATTGCACAGATTTTTTAAAAAAATACCTGCTGTGCACCAAAGGCACTGAACAAAGTGGCAGAATCCACCCTTTCTAACCCCAAAGCTTGTCTCCACAGCAAAGGGACCCAGAATGACTAAGAAACCTTTAGACAGCAGGGAATGAGATTGTGCCATTGTTAGAAAAACAGGGTACTCAACCCTAGCATGTTGATGTTTGGGGCTGGATAATTCTTCACTACAGAGGTTGTCCTCTGAGTCATAGATGTTTATCAGTATGCTTGATTTCTATCCATTGGATGCCAGTAGCACCCCACATGCACACTGACAATAACAATTGTCTCTAGACACTGCCAAATGCCCAGGGTAACAGTGTCTAGATGGAGTGTAAAATTGTCCCCTCCCCTTGAGAATCATTGCACTAAATGCTAGATGGTTCAGGATCAACTGTTCATTATCTTTTTTTTTTTTTTTTTTGCAGAACCAGGGATTGAACTCAGGCCCTTACGCTTGCCAGGGAAGCACTTATTCCACTGAGCCATCTCCCCAGCCCCAAACTGTTCATTATCTAAAAGTAAAAGACCAAAAAGCGCTTGTTCGGCTTTAAGACAACCCTTACAGAAAACTTAGCCTTTAGTAAGTACTTACTACTTGATCAATGCTGTGCTAAATTAGCCACGTACATCTGGTATACAGTCAATAAGATACATTTTAGGGGCTTGCCAATTAGCTCAGTTGTTTAAGTGCCTGCCTGGTCAAACCCAGTCAGGTCAAACCCAGATCGAACGTATGGTTCAGTCCCCAGCTCCACATGCCAACCACACCCACCATTAAGGCAGCCTGAGCCCCAAAAAATTAAATAATTAATTAATTACAGTTTAAGTAGTGCTCAAAGCTGGGCATGGTGGTGAACCCCTATAATTCAAGCACTTGGGAGATTGAGGGAGGAGGATCGCCGTGAGTTTGAGGCCAGCCTGGGCTATATAGTGAGCTCACGGCCAGCTTGAATTACCTAGTGAGACCCTGTCTCAAAAAATGAAAAAAAAAAAAAAATCTAGGTTAGGGATATAGCTTAGCAGCATAAGCACCTGCCTGGCAAGCACAAGATCCTGAGTTCAGTTGCCAGTACCAGAAAAAAAACAAAAACAAAAACAAACTATAATGAAAGATCTAAGATTGAATGGTTGTATTATAGAAACAGCATAGGGGGGGCCTGCCCCTTAGCTCAGTTCTTTAAGTGGCTGCTTCAACAAAGCAGTCAGGCGCAGGTTGCTGTGGTTCGATCCCCACAACACAAGCCAGCCTGTCATGCCTTGAAGGCATTTGGAGCAAAAAAAAACAAAAAACACTTCTGCCATTTAAAATAAAGGGGGGGGGGGCTGAGGAGATGGCTCAGTAGAATAAGTGCTTCCCTGGCAAGTGCAAGGACCTGAGTTCAATCCCCGGTTCCGCCAAAAAAAAAAAAAAAAAAAGAAACAGCATAGGGCAAGAAAATTAAACCCTCTTCCCAATTCTAAGTCACTGCTTCCCAGCTAGTCTGGGGCAGGTTTACTCAACCATTCTAAACCTCCATTACCCTCTTTACAAAATAGGGAGGATAAGAAAACATGTTTCCCAACTCCATGGCTGCACCCAGTAACCAAAAGAGGATGGGAGTGGGAAAGGAGATCAGGGTGTGACAGTTCTACATGAAATGCAGAACCAGGGTCATAAACTCAAATGCCTACATAGTTCAGGCAGGTAATATAAATGAATGA
>NW_004524739.1:5960781-5971588 GCF_000260255.1 Octodon degus | reverse complement strand
TTTTTTGTAGCTGGCTCAGCCAGCCCTATCGGTGTGACTGGCAAGGCATGTGGCGCCCGGATCAAACTGCGGTCCCTGCGCTTTGCCTAAGCTTGCCTAAACAGGTACTTTAGACCCCTGAGCTATCTCGTCGGCCCCTAACTCAGATATTGCTTTGGATTTTTCAGTTTCATAAAACAAAATGTTTTTCTCCATCTTTCCTCAATTACACTGCCATTTTTCAGATGTCTCCATTTTATCTATTCTTCATGGAAATGATCATTTTATTTTCCCCTTTACTAAGAGGATAAAAGCACAAGATTGATCACAATAGCTACTAACACTCTGTTTTACTGTCTGGAAACAAGAGAGAAAGTCCACACCCTACCTGAGTGGCAGGGCCACTGTTCCACTCCATAGAGACAGGTCACCCCTGTGTAGCCAGATCTCTTTGGGGATACCCAAGGCCTTTGTCCTGAACCACATCTTCAGCCATTGATTTGTTTGTTTGCTTGTTTTTGTTGTCTGAGACATAGTCTCATAAAAGAGCTAAATTGCCTAGGCTTCCCTGGTTCCACCAAAAAAAGAAGGAGGGGGGAAGGGGGAGGGGGGAGGGGAGTAAGAAGGGGAGGGGGAGGGGAGGGGGAAGAGGAGGAGAAGGAGAAGAAGATTGCCTAGGCTGTGCCCAAACTTGTGAACTCATGATCTTCCTGCCTCATCCTCCCAGGATGCTGGGATTGCAGCCATATGCCACCACATTTGGCAAATCTGGGTTTTTGTTTGTTTGACTGGTTTGGCTGTCAGGGATATATCTATCTCAGCAACACAGTGCCTGCCTGGTTGGTTTGTTTTATTTGTTGGTAGGGGGTGTTGATACTGGAACTTGAACTCAGGACCTCAGGCTTGCCAAGCAGGTGCTGCACTGCTGAGCCATATCCCCAGCCCTTTGGTTCAGTTGTTTGAGACACAGGTCAATTCTGTAATTTAGGCTGGTCTTGAACTTGACCTGTAGCTCTCTAATTTGTAGTGATCTTCCTGTCTCAACCTCCCAAGTGTTAGGATTATACACATGCACCACCATGCCAGGAAAATTTTCCAATTTTTAAGAGAAAGCAGAAGTCTAGAGCTTTATGCCAGCCCAAAAAAGGAATAGATCCTATGGTGTTAGAGATGTAGGTAAGTATAAGGTATTTGCCTAGCAAGGACAAGGCCGTATAGGTTAGATTCCCAGCATCCAAAACAAAACAACTGAACAATCAAGCCACTTTCTTAGCGAGACTTCCCCTTTTACAGAAAGTGATTGCTTTCGGTAAAATGCAAACCTCAGGCAAAGCATGGTGGCACATGCCTGTAATCCCCACACTTGAGAGGCTGGGCAGGAGGACCACTATGAGTTCAAGGCCAACTTGGGTAGGCACCATAGTGAGTTCAAGGCAAGCCTGAACTACAGAGTGAGTCCCTGTCCCAAAACTAAATGAATAAATAAAATTGCAAACCACCCCAAAACATGACATTCTCAACTCCCATTTTTCCCTTAGTAACCTCTATATTTTGTTTGTGTTATTGATTGTATGTCTTCTTGTACTAGAATGTAAACACCACAAAGCCAGAGATTTGTGTGCAGTTTGTTTGTATGTTTTTAAATTTTTATTTACTTTTATTCGGTTGGTTGATTTGAGACAGAGTCTCACTATACAGTTCACACTGGACTTGAACTCACTGTGTAGCCCAGGCTGGCCTTGAATTTGTAGTGATCCACTTGCCTCAGCCTCCCAAGTGTGGAATTAGAGACATGTGCAACCACTCCCATTGCTTTTAATTTTAATTTTAATTATTTTTGTGTGTGTGTGTGGCTGGCACAGCCCACCCTGGGAGTGGGACTGGCGCAGCATGTGGTGCTGGGGATAGAACCACAATCCCTGCGTTTGCCTAAGCTTTCCTAAGCAGGTGCTTTAGAGCGCTGAGCTATCTTGCTGGCCCACCACTCTCATTTCGTGTGCATGTTTTACCTACTGCATATTCTATGAGCCTCAAACACTGTCTGGCACTTACAACATCATAAAGGTGAATCAAGATAAAATCTAAGATCGAATATAGCCCAAAATTACTAGCTTAATAAAAATTCAGGCTTTTGGGTCCTCCTTTCCAAGATGAAAAAAAGAAGGAACAATGGTCGTGCCAAAAAGGGCCACGGTCGGGGCTGGTGAGATGGCTCAGTGGTCTAAAGCACCTACTTGGAACAAGCTTAGCAAAGCACAGGGACCGTCGTTCAATCCCCAGCACCACATGCCAGCCAGCCCCGCCCCCTGCTGGGCTGAGCTGGCCACACACACACACACAAATAATAAATAAAAAATAATAATAAATAAATAAAACATTAAAAAAAAAAAAAAAGGGCCGCGGTCATGTGCAGCCTATTCGCTGCACAAACTGCGCCTGGTGCATACCCAAGGATTAGGCTATTAAGAAGTTTGTCACGGGCCTGCCCCTTAGCTCAGCTCTTTAAGTGCCTGCTTCAACAAAGCAGTCAGGCTCAGGTTGCTGTGGTTCAATCCCTAGAACTCAAACCAGCCAAACCTGCCCTGAAGGCATTCGGAGCAAAAAAAAAAAATCCTTCTGCCATAGGGGGCTAGGGAGATGGCTCAGTGGAATAAGTGCTTCCCTGGCAGGCAAAAGGGCCTGAGTTCAATCTCTGGTTCCACCAAAAAAAAAAAAAAACAAGTTTATCATTTGGAACATAGTGGAGGCCACCGCCATCAGGGACATTTCCGAAGTGAGTGTCTTCAACGATTATGTGCTTCCCAAGCTGTATGGGAAGCTGCCTTATCATGTGAGTTGTGCCATTCACAGCTAAGTGGTCAGAATTCGATTTTGTGAAGCCCGTAAAGACTGAACTCCTCCACCCCAATTTAGAGCTGCTGATGCTTCCCACGACCTCCACCAAAGCCCATGTAAGGGGAGCTGGGTCTTACTGGACTGAAGAAAATGCTCTTGGAAAGAAATAATAAATTGAATGTTACACTTTATACAGCATGTTGAGTGTACCTGCCAGAGGTGGGTTGGGTTAATTCTATCCAAGTTTAAGTTTGTACTCTGAAAATGAATAAAGAGGAACACACTGGAAAATAAATAAATAAAAATTCAGTTATTGCCCTTGTAAGTGAGGAAAGCTCTTATATCCATTCCCCAAGAGCTTCCAGGTAGGGTGGGCAGTAACCCAGCAAGTTGCTGCGGAATCTGCTGGCCCTCCAACAGCTTTCTCAGAGGACCATCAGTACTGCTTCATGCAGGCATTTTGAAAATAAAGTTCCACAGAAACAAAAGCTTTTTCGGGAGGACAATGGAATTCCAGTGCATCTGAAGGGTGGGGTAGGGGCTGGTGAGATGGCTTAGTGGTCTAAAGCACCTACTTAGAACAAGCTTAGCAAAGCACAGGGACCGCGGTTCAATCCCCCAGCACCACATGCCAGCCCCCCCCGCCCCCTGGGGGGCAGAGCTGGCCATACACACACAGCCACACACACACACACACACACACACACACACAAATAAAGGGTGGGGTAGCTGAGGCCCTCCTGTATACAGCCACTACGGTGCTTACAGTGGGTGGAATGGTATATGCCATATACCAGCTGGCTATGGCATAATTTCCCAAGAAGCCGGAATGATTTCAGGCAATTCAGTAATTATGTGGCTCAGTTCTATGTACTAATTGTCACCAATAAAGCAGTCTTTACCAGTAAAAAAAAAAAAAAGAGCTTCCAGGTAAAGCTAGTCCTCAGTTCTCTGAGGGGCAGTGAAGGACACTGTCTCATTAGAAGGGGCTCGAAGAGTGCATACAGCTGGGTGTGGGACCCTCCTATTGGCCCCAGCATCACAAGGACTGAAAAAAGTTCAAATAACCACTTATGCCCCCTCTTATCCTGAGCGCAGAGTGACCCAGTTTCCCTCTACTCAACCCCCCACCCACCAGAGGGGAGATAAGAGCATGCAGTGGAGACACGTGCAACCTGCATCGAAGACATTTATTGAGCCCCTGCTGTATACCAGGCACCATGGAGGAGCACAAAGAGGTATTAGGGTAAAGCCCCAGCCCTGAGTGAACTTCAGCACAATCTGAGGGGAAAAGTGGGGAGCAGAAGCAGATGTCAATCACAGGTTTCTCTCCCCTTCCTGTGGTCTCAGGAAATGAGAGCATCCAGGAAATAATACCTTTGATGGTATCCAAAACATACATGCACAAGCTCCACGTGTCAGACACGTGTACAGAGCCCACAAAACTACAGGATGTGTGTGCAAGTCACGTGTTGCACATGGGTGAGATTCATGTGAAGAGTCCATCATGCACAGGCCCTTTGGGTATGCCACCAAAACATCATCTTCCCAAGCCGTGGTTGTGAGATTGGGCAGGGCCCAAGCCAGTGAGGCCTGTCAAGGCTGGGGCTGGTACTGGCCCTCAGTGGCTGTGAAGAAGTCCTCCAGCACGCTGCGCAGGTAGTCAAAGGTTGGCCGGTCTTCTGGGCGATCCTTCCAGCACAGCATCATGAGCTCGTATAGCTCCTCTGGACAATTGTCAGGTTGTACCATGCGGTAGCCTCGCTCCAGGTTCTGAATTACCTCAGGATTGGTCATTCCTGGAGTTTTATGGGGAAAACAACATCAAATCTCTAGGCTTTGAAAGACCACAGGAAGGGCTAATGCTAGAGTTGGAATTTTTTTTTTTTTTGAGGGTCTCACTTTGTAGTACGGACTGGCCTTGAACTCACAATGTAGCCCAGGTTGGCCTTGAACTAGCAGCCTCAAGATTGCTGGGATTACAGATGTGTGCCACCATGCCCAGCTAGAGTTGGAATCTTGACGATCTCTGAAATGCCTATATACTGAAGGCTTGATCCCCAGCCCATAGTAATGTTAGTGGAACATGGTGGAAGGAGGTAGGGCCCAATGGGAGGAAGTTAGGTCACTGGGGAGCATGTCCTGGAAGAGAATATTGAGCCCCGGCCCCTTTTTCCTTTCTTTGTTTCCTGGCTATCATAAAGTATTTTGGTACAATAACAGAAAGCCCACTAGCACTGGTGATATTGAAGGTATGTAACTGGCATGGTATGAGCACCAATCCAGAGATACTGCTCTTCAGCAGAGGTTGTCCACACTGGCAGTATCCGCTAAATACCACTCAGAGCACCTGGTTCAGCTCACACACTCAAAACACGTGTGTTAGCTGCTAGGCCTGTGTGAGCCAACTGTTTGGAACTTCAGTTTCCTCTGATGGATAACAAAGTAAATGGTCATTCCTGTCCCACAGAACTGTTATATACTTGATCTTAGCCAAAAAGAGGCCAAGAAGTGATTACAGAACTGTTACAAGGGTTGCAAGAAATAGTGTGTATGAACGCTGAGTGTGTGTGGGATAGAAGTTTCCAAAGGACATCTGCAGTGAGGTGGGGGGGAGAGGCTGGCCAAACAGCTCAGTGGATTAAAGCACCTGCAAGCAGGCGCAGGGGCTGGGGGTTCAATCCCAAGGCCTGCCATGCTGACCCTGCCCCCGGAGGCGCACTGAGAGGCACTCGAGACTGGGTGTGTGGTGCAACCAGTAATCTCAGCTCTTGGTAGGTTGTAAACAGGAGAATCACTATGAGTCCGATCTCGTAGTGAGACCCTGAATACCCTGTAGATTCTTCCCTAAAATAAAATTTTTTAAAAAAGGAAATCTGCGGCTAGCACAATGTGGTGAGAACAATCTCAGGGACAAGGAAAGTGCTGAGGAAGCTCTAACTTTGGGACCAGGTACATGAGATGCTGAGTCAAGACACCAGATTAGGCTGGTGGGATAGCTCAGGGGACTAAGTGCAGGGACCACATGCCACGCCCCCTTCCTGTCCCCCACAGGCTGAGCAGGTTATAAGACCAGGCGTGGTGTTACATGCCTATAATTCTAGCGCTGAGGGGACTGAAAACAAGAGGATCACTATGAGTCTGAGCTGCATAGTTAGTCCCTGTACCAAATACATTTAAAAAAAAAAAAAAAAAAAAGACACCAGATGAACCCCAGGCTCCAGCAAAGAAGGCGATGCCTGGGCTGAGAAGATTCACCTGGCCCCTCCATGAGCCAAATAAGTCTTTGGGCTGGTGACCTCCACTTCTGCTGGTTCTGGTCACCCCTACGTGCAGACCCCAAGAAAAGCTGCTTTGGAGAATGCATGGTAGTAACAGCAATAACAGCTCTGCATCTATATAACAGTGTCTGCTCTCAGATTTAGGCTTCTGTGAGAAGGCTGTGAGGAGCAGTTCCCAAAGACCAAACCCTTACAGAGTCCTGGCAAAAGAGCTTTGCTCCTTCAGAGCACAGAGCTGGACCCTTTCAGCGCGGAGGCCCTGCCCTGGGGGCCCTCTCTACCTAAGTGTCCCTCACATTTTAAAATTAGGACATTGGGGGGTCTGCCCCTTAGCTCAGTTCTTTAAGTGGCTGCTTTAACAAAGCAGTCAGGCTCAGGTTGCTGTGGTTCATCCCCACAAAGCAAGCCAGCCAAACCTGCCCTGAAGGCATTTGGAGGAAAAAAAAAAAAATCCTTCTGCCTTTAAGGGGCCAGGGAGATGACTGAGTGGAATAAGCGCTTCCCTGGCAAGCACAAGGGCCTGAGTTCAATCCCCAGTTCCACAAAATAAATAAATAAATAAAACAAAATTAGGACATTGGAGAATGCAAACCATGGGACCAAACACCTGCAGCTAGAGCCTAGGGTGCACATTCATAGACTAAACTCAGCCTAAATATAGCCACAGACCCACATTGGTCTGCCCCATATGGTATTTTAAAATAATCTGAGTCAATCACCTATATTTGGAAATAAGCAATTTTTCCTAAAACTCCTAGTTTTGGCTTCTCTTCAAAAACACAATGGATCTGTGGACCCTCATGTCTTTTTTATTTTTGGTACTGGGAATCAAATTCAGGACCTTGCGTTTGGGGGCCGTGGAGATGGCTCAGTAGAATAGCGCTTGCCTGGCAAGCAAAAGGGCCTGAGTTCAATCCCCAGTTCTTCCAAAAAAAAAAGGACCTTGCCATAGAGGCATTTATGCCACTGAGCTATGTCCCCAGACCCCCTCATGTCTTTTTTTTCAGAAAGGGTCAATGATCCTCCTGCCTCAGCCTCCTGAGTGTTGGGATTACAGGCATGAGAGACCTCACCTGACTTCCCTCCCTGACCCTGATGGCATTTACACCATGTTTCTGCTGCTTTCTTCCCCTTCCATTCCTCCTCCTCTTTATATTTTATTTTCTTATATTTGTATGTATTTAATACAGGGTTTACAAGGTCTCAATGCACAGATCGGACTCATAGTAATTTTGTTTTCAGCCTCTCAAGATTACAGGCATGCGCCACACCTTTTTTTTTTTTTTTTTTCCAGTACCAGGGATTGAACTCAGGACCTTGCACTTGCCAGGCAAGCACTTATTCCCCTGAGCCATCTCCCTGGCCCCTCTGTGCCACTTCTTTTCCCCCAAACTCCGTTTCTTTTGTTTTTTGCCATACCAGGGATCCAAACTTGGACCTTGCACTTGCCAGGCAGGTGCTTATACTGCTGAGCTATATCCCAGCCCCCTTGAACTAAGAGCCCAGGCTAGCCTTGACCTCAGGTGGTCGGTCATCTTGCCTCAGCCTCCTGAGTCCTGGTTTACAACTTGCTCAGTCACTTCCCCCAAAGCTTCTTAGTAGACTCCTTTGAAAATCATTGCAGGACCCAGGTTATAGCTCAGCAGCACAGCGCCTGTCTGGTAAGTGTGATCTTAACTTCAATTCCTGGTGTGGAAAAACATTCCAAAGCCAGATGTGGTGGTGCAGGAGGATCAATGCTAAGTGCATGGCCATCCTGGATTACAAAGTGAGGTAAAGGCCAGTCTAAACTGTATAGCAAAACTCTGGCTCTAAAAGACAAAAACAACAACAAAAACCAAACATTCCAAGGGCCGGCCAGATAGCTCAGCTGACTAAAGCACCTGCTTGGGCAAAGCGCAGGGGCTGGGTTCGATCCCCGGCATGCAGTGTTGGCCCTGCCCCAAGGGTGTGCTCAGACAGTGATTGAGACTGGGTGTGGTGGCGTGCAACTGTGATCCCAGCATTTGGGAGGCCGAAAACAGGAGAATCACTATGAGTCAGATCTACATAGTAAGACCTTGTAGACCCTGTACTAAATACAAAAATAACAAACATAAAAAAAAAAAAATATAACAAAATTCTACACTAGGGATAGGGGTGTAACTCAGTGGTGGAGCACTTACATTGCATTATAAGCCCCTGGTTCAATCTGAATTCAGGGTTAAAGGCATTATGCAGGATGTGCAGGAAGCCAGGTCTAGGGTAGTTATTTGCATGTCTATCTTCATCTCTCTCTTTTTTTTAACATAACAATTTTTTTTTTTTCAGAACAGGAGACTGAACTCAGGCCCTTGCACTTGCCAGGCAAGCGCTTATTCTACTGAGCTATCTCTCCAGCCCCTTCTTCATCTCTTTTTTTTTTTTTTTTTTCCTGTACCAGGAATCCAACTCAGGTCCTCATGCTTGCTAGGCAGGCACTGTGCTGCTGAGTTACAACCCCGGCCCTTCGTCTCTCTTTTGTACCACGGATTGAATCTAGGGCTCTCTTTCTCTTTAGATAAAAGAGCTTTTTTGTTGTTGTTCTGAGACAGTCTTGCTATGCAGTTCAGCCTCACCTTCAACTCATTTTGTAATGCAGGATGGCCTCAAACTCAGCACTGATCCTCCTGCCTCAGCCTCCTGAGTGCTGGGACTACAGGCACGCACCACCATGCCCAGCCAGATGAAAAGTTTTAGGGGGAAGGAAAGCCATTGTTTAGTGAATACCTCCTATGAGCTAGGCTCTTTCACAAAGTCTCTTGTCTCTCATAGTAGGAAACTGAGGACTTAGAGGTGGTATGAGTGCCCTAAGTGATGATTCAGAAGCTTCTCTGGATCTTACCAGGCACTATTTTGATCACGTATTTACCACACAGAGAAGGAATGATCTGATTAGAGCCAAACAGACCAGCACTAGTAGCCAGGTCTACCAGACTGCCTGTGTCAGAACTGAGTATCAGAGCTGGAGTTAGTGAGGGGAGAGCCTAAGACAGAGCTGAGAGCCAGTACTAGGAAATGTGGTGTCTACTTGGGAAGTTGGAGTCACTCTCCTGAGGGGACGGAGGAGAACCAGCTAGCCAGCATCTGAGCCTGGAAGATGAAAGTAGGAAGACAGGAAACTGCTGCCCTTCCTGGTGACCCTTTTAGCTCCCGCCCTTGGCGCTGACCTGGGTAAGGGATGCGGCCGTGGGTAACAATCTCCGTCAGCAGGATACCGAAAGACCACACATCTGACTTGATAGTGAATGTCCCATAGTTGATGGCTTCTGGTGCTGTCCACTTAATGGGAAATTTGGCCCCTGGGAGGAGAGCAAAATTAGGCCATCTGGGTCTGCCTGGACAGACATGGAGGACCCCAGGCCTCCCTCACATCCCAGGCCTACCCTCCCTGGCTGTGTATTCATTGTCCTCGATGAGGCGGGCTAAGCCAAAGTCGGCAATCTTGCAGCTCAGGGTGTCAGACACCAGGATATTGGCAGCCCGCAGGTCACGGTGGATGTAATTCCGCTCTTCGATGAATGCCATGCCTTCTGCAATCTGCAGGCCAGATCCCGTTCATTAGTCCTAGGCTGGACAGCCTCATCTAACTGTCTAGTATCCATACCCAGGCCCTTTCCAGTCTCCTTACTTGGGCTGCCATGTCCAAGAGTTTGTTGATGGTCAACTTGATGCCTGGTGGGGTCTTGAGGAAATCCACCAGGCTCCCTGTGGGCAGAAGCAGGAGTTGCTGACCAAAGACCTCCAGGAGGAGGCCCCCTGGTACTACTCCCCCAGCTGAGGTCTAGAAGCAACACCTGATTGTGGAAAGGAAGAATAAAGAGCAATACTGGAGAAGTGTTCAGACTGAAGCTGCTCAGGACATGGGAAAACCTTTTGGGGGCTGTGGTGGGATGTGGTTGGACCTATAAACCTCTTGTCAGCAATAGGGTCCATATTCCTCATCCTTGTATGGTCCAGATCTTTTGTTTGTTCTCTTTTCCCATCCTGCCTTTCTCACTCCATAGGTATTTTCAAGTGAGTTTTTTTTTTTTTTTTTTTTTTTTTTTTTTGTTGTTGTTGTTTTGGTAGTGCTGGGTTGGAACAATTTTCAGATTCTTCACATAGACCACTACATTCTTACCCAAAAATGTCTTTGTTTTATCTCTGACTGCTAAAAAATTTTCTACTTTCTTTCATGGGTCATCAGCTAGACCACTCTTCTAGGAAGCTTCTCTGGATCTTGCCGGGCATAATAATCTGCATTGTGATCTACATTCCTATGGCATTCTGGGAACTTTCCCATGACACAAACTCTGGTTTTCTCAATGTCCATAACCAAAATCAAATTTCCTTCACAGCAAGAACTTTTCATCTATCCATGTTCCCAACACTTTGTGCCAAATGCTATGAATGAAGTAGAAAAAGAGGTGCCTGGGGGCCCATGGAAGAAGACCATGGATAGCAGCCACAGACAACTTACAATCCCCAGGAGAGTAAAACCTCTTGTGAGCTGGGCATTCTGGCCCATGCCTGTAAGAGAAAATGGGGTCAGGGGTTGGGGAGGTGGCTCAGTGGAATAAGCGCTTCCCTGGCAAGCACACGGGCCTGAGTTCAATCCCTAGTTCCACAAAAGAGAGAGAGAGAGAGAGAGAGAGAGAGAGAGAGAGAGAGAGAGAGAGAGAGAATGGGGCTAGGAACAGCCTGTAAACCCA
>NW_004524739.1:5951506-5960491 GCF_000260255.1 Octodon degus | reverse complement strand
AAAGAAAGAAAGAAAGAAAGAAAGAAAGAAAGAAAAGAAAAATGCTTGGGAGGCTGAAGCAGCAGCAGCAGCATGAGTTTGAGGCCAACCTGGGCTACATAAGTGAGTTCAAGGCCAGCCTGCACTATGTAGTGAGATCCTGTCTCAAAAAAAGTCCTCACAAATCAAAATTTTAAAAAAAAGGCCTCACTCAGATATAGCAAGCAGCGCCATATTCCTGTTGATGGTCAATGTTACCAATCACAATACTCCCAATGAGCTTCCTCCTCCTCCTCTTTCTTCTTTGAGACAGGGCCTCATTGTGTATGTCATTCAAGTTGGCCTTAAACGCACTATGTAGACCAGTCTGACCTCAAACCCCCTTCGATCCGCCTGCCTCAGCCTCAGGAACACTGTGAGCACAGGCTTGTGCCACACAGCCAGCTAGTTCTCAATGAGTTCTGAATCCTCCTCAACCCACCACTTCAAGCAACCACCAACATTGATACACATGACAAAACTCATTTCCCATTTTCAGAACCCATATGAGCCAATTAACAGCTCATTTCACTCCCTGAAAGAGGGACAGATCTTGTTCACAATCAGAGCCAGAGAACAATAAACTTCTGGCACGTGCTGTTCTAATTTGTTCAATCTCACAAAGATCATGAGGAACTTATTACAGCATTAGTACCACCATTTTACAGATGGGAAAACTATAGCTGGAAGAAGTAATAATGCGACTAGTTCAAAGTCATACAATAATGAAACCACAGATCTAACCCTGGCAGACTCTAGAGCTTTATATTATTTCTGTATATTGTTTCTGAGGGCTCCCTTTTTAATTTCTGCTGTTATACTTTGACTGAGCACTAGGGTTAGTACAGGGACCTAGCCTGTCACATATGGCAAATCTGCATGAGCAAGGCCATGTCTAGAAAACTGTGTCTCAGGGCCCAGGAGATGGCTCAGTAGAATAAGCCCTTCCCTGACAAGCGCAAGGGCCTGAGTTCAATCCCTGGTTCTGCGAAAAAAAGAAAAGAAAGAAATCTGTGTCTCTCTTGCTAGTGCCCTCCTCTCTGTCCAATAGCAAACCATGAGAGGAACCAAAAAATAGGGTTTAGGAAGGGAGAAAAATGGGGCTAGGAACAAATTCACTGAGATAAAAGCATCCTAAGATTCACAGAAGACATGGAAGAAGCCAAAAGGAACTGTAGGTCAGGAAAGATTGGAGAGACTTTCTTGTGAACCCTGCGACCTTAGGCTGAGTCCGCAGACAGACTCAGAAGAAACCTTTTTTTGCCCCTCGAGGTGTCTTTAGGGGCCCAGGGAAGCTTCTCCAGAAACCCTCTGTGCTGGGCCATCCCAAGAGACACCTTCTCCCCGCCCTCGGGGAAGATGGGGTGGGGGAGACGGCAGAATCCCTAGCAGCAGCACAGCAGCGGCGCCCACCGTTCTCCATGTACTCTGTGATGATATAGATGGGCTCTTGCGTGACCACCGCGTAGAGCCGGACCAGCCGCTGGTGCTGCAGTTGTTTCATGAGATTGGCCTCAGCCAGGAAGGCGTCGGGGGACATGCTGCCCTGCTTCAGGCTCTTCACAGCCACCTTTGTGTGCCCGTTGTAGTACCCTGGGGTGGGCGGCGAGAGGGATTGGGGGAGTCGTCCAGAGCCAGCCGGGCAGCTGCCCCGGAATAGGTCACTGCCGCGGGTCTCTCGTGACCTGGGCAGACGCCTCCCTGTCCCCTCTTTCCCGGAACTCACCCATCCACACTTCCCCGAACTGGCCGGCCCCCAGCCGCTCCACCAGCTTCAGCGTCTCCCTGGGAACCTCCCACTCGTCCTCCCACCACGGCTTCTGGGGCTTCTGGGTCTGGCAGGGGCGGCTCAACCGCGTGCACAGTCCATCAGAAGCATCTACGAGGGCGAGGGAAACAGAACTGTCGGTCTGGAGAGCCTTGCACGCGCCCCCGACCCCACCTCTCCAAGTTTCCACCTTTGGGGAATGGACCGGCGGGGGTGGAGGGAGTGCGGATCCATCACCCAGCGGACCCTCCACGGAGAGGGAGGGAGAAGCACGGTGAAGGATGGCTGGAAGAGACCCCTAAAAAAGACTGGAGCAGGCAGGACGGTAAGGACGGGGGAGGAGAGCCCGCCGAAGCTCACTGGTGTAATGGCGGACCAATTCGTGCAGGCCGGGAAAAGTGATGCGAGGGGAGATATAGAAGCCGCCATTGTCCAGGTTACGGATCTTGTAATGTTTCACCACCTCTCCCTGGTTTTGATCGAAATCCCGGACTGACAGCGAAAACGATCCTGAGTGAATGAATGGTTGGTTGGTTGAAAGAAGAGAGACAAGAATACAAAAGCGAGGGAGGAGTGGCCACCTGCAGATCGGCTCGCCGCCTCCCCACCTCCCTCGAGGCTCGGGCTCACCCCTCCCGCACGTGCGCACTTGGCCGCACCCGCCGAAGGCCACACCCACACCCGAGGCCACGCCCCAACTTGGGCCCTGCCCCTGCGCTCTGCGGCTCACCCGCGGTGCTCTCGCTCTCACGAATCAGGAAGGAACCGTGTGTGTTTCCCGGCGCCAGGAGCTGTCGCTCTGCGTCCTTGCGGCTCAGGTTCTTGAAGAACCAGCTGCCAAGGACACAGGTGAAGGCCGTCGGCTGCTGGCCTGTTCTTCCCCGGTCACCCTCAAGCATTCACCAGCACCCTCAGGACCATTTCGTGCTCAGAGATCCCCAGATGTGCTCCCCATCTGCCCCCACGACGGGTGCCCACTCACGGTTCAGGCTCCAGGCTATTCGCTTTGGCCACGAAGTTGAAAGGGATGAAACCTTCCTGGCCGGTGATCAGGGACTGTGCCTTCCACCACTCCCCGTTCCTGCGCCACCGAAGCAATGTCAAAGCCTCCAGTTATACCAGGCCACCCCCACTCTCCCGATCCCACCTGGTCTCCGGAAGGGAGAAATGCTTCCTCCCATTTTGTCCCCTAGGTGCACACTCGCAGAGGGGCACTCACTGCTCCAGGATGCGGAGCTGCTCGCCCTTCTCGAAGCCGAGGTCTCCGTCGTGCGAGGGCTCATAGCTGTGCAGAGCGATCACCAAGTTGTCTGTTAAAGACAGGTGGTTGTCAGAGGACAGGCTGAGGTTGGTGTGGAGGATAGAGTTCTTGAGGCACAGGGTAGGGATCAAGACTGGGGCCAGAGGCTGGGCATGCCCGAACACTTGGCACACAGGCCAAGGCCAGTCTCCACAGGATAGCTGTATCCTGCCTCCAACAAAACAAAACAAGACCTAGAGCCGAGGTTGGACAGGAAAAAAGGGAGGGAGGGAGGAGAGAGAAGACAAAAAGCCAAGGAGCCAAGGGCACTGTTCCTCCCTGCTGGCTGGAGTCACCTTGCAGCGGGGAAGCTGGTGGGTTGGAGCCCTCATAGGTGACCAGTGGGTCCCGTACTTCAGAGCCATTCCGCATGAGCAGCTGTGGGGTGGGAGATGAAGGCAGATTCAGAGAAAGTAGACTGATCAGACCCTGGCTACCTGCTCCCCTGCTTCCTCTCTTGTATTTCTCCAGCCTGGCTGGGTCTCACGGAAATATGGATTTGCCAACTATATCAATACTTGCTGTGTAACTTCAGGTGGGTCCATTCCTCTCTCTGTGCATGCATTTCTGTCTGCTTTCCAAGGAAGAGGGCTGTCCTGGTTTTAGTTTTAGTTTGGCGGTTTTGTTTTTGTTTTTCTTTTTTGTTTGAGACAGGGTCTTAATCTTGAACTCACTCTGTGGCCCAGGCTGGCCTCAAACTCATGGTGATCTTTCTGTCTCAGCCTTCCTAGTGCTAGGATTATGGGCATGTGCCACCATGCCTTGCTGTTTTGTTATTTATTTATTTATTTATTTATTATTTTTGTCTTTTTGAGACAGATTCTCACTATGCAGTTCAGGCTGGCCTTGAGCCCACTTTGTAGCCCAGGCGGGTCTCGAACTCAGCAGTGATCTTCCTGCCTCAGCCACCCAAATGCTGGGATTATAGGTATATGCTCCCACACCTGGGCATTTATTTATTTTATGTACTGGGACTGACTCACAACCTCGCACTTGCCAGGCACGCGCTGTGCCACTGAGCTGTATCCTTGGCCCTATTTTGTAATATTTTTGCTGTTTTTGTTGTTCTGTTAGTTTAAGAACCTATAGCAGTGGGGCTGGAGGGATTGCTCGGTGGTGTAAAGCACCTACTTAGAACAAGCTTAGCAAAGCACAAGGACAGCGGTTCAATCCCCCAGCACCACATGCCAGCCAGCCCCGCCCCCTGGTGGGCTGAGCTGGCCACACACACACACACAAATAAATAAAAATTAAAAAAAAAAAAAAAAACCTATAGCAGTGATCCAGTTAGCTGTGGGTCACCCACCACCCAACTCCCTCAGTAAACCCTTTGTCTTGCCTCTTACCGTGGCCTTGCCGTCCAGGGGAACTATGGGATAATGGCAGTTCTCACACACATCGATGTTCTCCATCCAGTCATCTTCAGGGTTTGAGCTGCAGCTACAGCCCATGGTCCCTGAGGGAACAGAGAGGGGGCTGAAGGAGCTTCCCCTAGATCTGTTCCCTCAGCATCAGACATCCTAGGGCATTGCCCTGAGAATTTCCGAAATTACTTGAGACTATCGATCCCCCCCCAACCAACTCATCAGCCATGGAAGAGATGAAATGGGAGTTCTAGCTCCTGATCAGTGTTCTCCCTGAGCCCTCAAGTCACAAGTAAATTCACATCAGACCCAAGGCCCAGGCTAAACTTTAGGCCCCGCCCTCCCACCTGGGATGGGCAAACCGCCACAGAGGCACTTTTGTTAGTCTAGTTACCCACTTCCTGCCTCTCCAGTGCCTGCCAACATGGGGGGCTACCTCTTCCAGATCACCCACTCTTCTCCAAGCACTGGGAGAGACCTAAGTTTTGAGCAGATCTTCCCTTCCAGAGAAGATGCATGCTCCTTTCCTAGTCACTGTCCCTAGCTTAGCTGAGGGAACCCATGAGTCTTCTGCTCTCAAGAGGCAACTCAGGCCTCGGCCCTCCCCTGACACACTCACACCCACACAGTCTCCCTCAGAGGGCTCCTTCTCACAGGGTTTTGCTTCTCACTAACCGAAAACCCTCCACTGGCCTTATTGGCCATGACATTCTTGTTTGTTTGCCTGTTTTAGCAATGGAAACTTTTTGTCAGGTGAAACCAAGCAGAACTTTTTACAGCAGGTAAAAGTGGAGCCTCTCTGTCCAAGGCTGAGTGGGGACTGCCCTCTGAAGCTCCTAAGAGTCCCTCAGGCCCTTCCCTCTCTGGGGATGCTCATCAGAATGGCTTAGAAAGCTCTAGTCCTCAGGTAAAGTATAATTTCCCATGTGTTCAGGACCATGTACCATCATGATTAACTCTGCCTCCTCAGAGAGAGAGAGAGAGAGAGAGAGAGAGAGAGAGAGAGAGAGAGACTGTTCTGAGATACTTTGCCTTTCCCAAACACCCCACACTATTTTGTTACTTCACATGCTTATCTTCTTGCATCTGTGGTACTTTCATTCAGCTGTTGAGCTCTAGCATCCTCCTCACCTCCCAGTGCATAGGTCACCCAACCTGATGATGCTTTCCTAGTACTCTTCACTCTCCTGTCCTCCCCAGGCTCCTGCCACCTTCTGTACAGACCAGTCCATCAGCTCAGGCACTGATCGGTGATCACTGGTTGGCTGTCATTCCTACTGCTTCGCCCATCCCCTTGATGGACTGAGAATTCATAAAGAACAGAAGTTGTGGAGCTCAAAGCTGAGGCTGACATAGGAGGATCACTACAAGTTTGAAGCCAACCTGTGCTACAAAGTAAGTTCAGTCAATAGTGAAATCCTGCCTGAAAATAAAAAGAAAAAAGGATGGTTCGGGAGATAGCCTGGCAGTCAAAGCACCTGCTTGGCAAGTGCAAGGACTCAGGTTCCATTCTCGGTACCACATGCCATGCCAGCCCCGGAACCCCAGGCACCCCATGTGCCCTGTGCCAGCCACCAAAAACGGGCATGGTGACACACACACACCTGTAATCCCAGAGTTAGGGAGGCTGAGACAGGAGGATCACTAGGAGTCTGAGCTGTGAAGGGAGACCCTGTACCAAATAAATAAATAAATAGCATATGCTTGTAATCCCAGCACTCAGTAGGCTAAGGCAGATTATAAATTCAAATTCAAAGGGCCAGCAAGATAGCTTAGCACACTAAGTGCCTGCTTTGGCAAGCACAGGTACCATGGTTGGGTCCCCAGTCCCACATTGCCACACCAGCCCCACCCCTGGGGCTCGCTGAGCAAGCATCTGAGTCCGGGCATGGTGGTGCACGCCTGTAATCCCAGCGCTGGGAAGGCTGAAAACAGGATGATCACTAAGAGTCCAAACTGCGCAGTGAGATCCTGTACCAAATACATAAATGAAAAATCATAAATAAATAAAATAAATTCAAATTCAAGACCAGTTTATCCTAAATAGCAAGATCTCAACCCCCTCTAAAAAGAAAGCTGTATTTTATGCATGTGAAAGTCTCTCACAACCTATTGTTAATGAATGTCTACGAGAAAGCATGTGGAGAGTGAATGCATAGATCTCCTACCCACTAGGGTCTTAGAATCCATCAAGCGAAAAACAAAACAAAACAATCATCAGTCCAATCTGACTGATTAAGAGATTGATGGATAGGAGATGAAGATGTGGCTATGTTGCCCTAGGCAACGTCAAACTTCTGGGCTCAACTGATGCTTTTACTGTAATATCCAAGTACTTGAAATTATAGGTAGGCAACCACCATGGCCAGCATTAAACTCCTCTGATTTTATTTAGTTAGTTTTCTGTTTGTTTTGGTGCTGGGGATCAAATCCAGGGTCTCCACTACTGAGCTCTTCCCCAGCCCTAATCCCTGATTTTAGACAACCAAAGTGAGGTCCAGAGAGGCCTGCCAAAAATCATACAACCTGTGTGGTGCAGAACAAGCAAGCGTTGTGAATCTGCTGTATCTCAAAAGAGGTGGGCTCAGTAGAGGGCTTTGCTTCACAAGACACAGAAGATAAAGCCCTGCAGTCAGAGAGACCTGTGCTCAAATACTTCTTTTTTTTTTTTTTTTGTTCCTCGAATGCCTTCAGGGCACTTTTGGCCAGCGGGAGAGTTGTGAGGTTCGAACTCCAGCAGCCTGAGGCTGACAGCTTTGTGGAAGCAGCCACTTAAAGGCCTGAGCTAGGGCCAGGCCCCCTCAAATACTTCTTGTGAGCCCTGTGTGGTGGTTTATACCTGTAATCCCAGCTACTTGGGAGGCTTAGGAAGAATCACAAATTTGAGGTCAATCTGGGCATATTTGTTTTTCGAGTGTCTTTGTTTGTTTTGTTGAAATATGATCTTCTATGTAGTTCAGGCTGTTTCTGAACTCACCGTGTAGCCTAGGTTGGCCTCGAATTTATAGTGCTCCTCGGCCTCAGCCTCCTCAGTGTCAAGATTACAAGTAAGCACTCCCACAATGTCAGCATGGGCAATTTAGTGAGACCCTACCTCGTTCTTAGTACCAAAAAGAAAACATAATTTAGGGGCCAGGGAGATGGCTCAGTAGAATAAGCATTTGCCTGGTAAGCACAAGGGCCTGAGTTCAATCCTTGGTTCCGAAAAAAAAGAAGAAAGAAAGAAAGAAAGAAAGAAAGAAAGAAAGAAAGAAAGAAAGAAAGAAAGAAAGAAAGAAAGAAAAGAAAGAAAGAAAACATAATTTAGCAGGTTGTGATATTTGCTGTGTGACTTCCCTGAGCCTCCCCCCGCCCCCTACTAGGGATTGAACTCAGGCCCTTGAAGGGCTTATTCCGCTGAGCCATCTCCCCGGCCCCACCCCTTTGCTTTAGCTCATATTTCTTCAGCTCAGGTCTTCATAGTCTCCCACAGTAAAACGGAAATCACAGTGTATATGTTCCCGGAACATGAGTGTTACTTGACCTTATTTATGTAAGTTAGACAACACAGACTGGAATGGAGGCAAATGCAAAATGTCCATCAAATATTAAGAGACTTTCAGAAGACTAACACATTCCTACAAGTCCTTGGACCTGGGAACATTTGAAGAATGTCCTGCTGGCCAGAGTTCACTTAGCTGTGGCTGCAAATGACTTGTCTCTCTGTGTCTGTTGGTGTGCCCGTCTGCTTGTTACTTAAAATAATCTGTCTACATAGCCAAGATTGGCCTCAGACTTGTGATCCTCCTGCCTCAGTCTCCTGGGTGCTGGAATTATAGGAGGTGTCACTAAACCTGACTGCAAATAATTTCTTGGGAGGAGGTTTATTATTTGTTTTTGGTGCCAAGGACAAAAACCAGGGCTTCCAGCTTGCTAGGCAGTTGTTCTACCGCTGAGCCAAATCCCCAGCCCCCCCAAATAAATTTTTTTTTTAATTTATTTATTCATTTATTTTGTATGTGTGGCCAGCTCAGCCCACCAGGGGGCAGGGCTGGCTGGCATGTGGTGCTGGGGGATTGAACCGCGATCCCTGCGCTTTGCTTAGCTTAGCTTTTTTTTTTTAAGTAGCTGCTTTAGACCACTGAGCCATCTCACCAGCCCCCCAAATAAATTCTTGATTGTTTAATTCCTTATGCCCAGGAGGTGATTAATAGTACAGAGACCCCAGGGAAGGACTGAGAGCAACCTGGAGCCACCCCAAGATGAACTGAGTTATCCAGTAAGGCCAGGAGCACCTTGTTTGTGATTCAAAAAGGCCTTGGAAAGGCTCAGGTTGGTTATGTTGTAGAGCAGAGATCAACATCAGCCAGGCTACAGTCTTAGATCAGAAAGGTTCCTTATAGGCTCACCTTTTTTTTTTTTTTTTTTTGTATTTCAGGGAAGGGTCTACAGGGTGTTCAGGATCTCACTACTAGATAGGACTCACAGTGATTCGCCTGTTTACAGCCTCCCAAGAGCGGGGATTACAGGTATGTGCCACCACGCCCAGTCTCAAT
>NW_004524739.1:5946357-5951167 GCF_000260255.1 Octodon degus | reverse complement strand
AAGAGAAAAATTTGGGGTTGAGAAAAAGAATGAACTGGGGTATAGCTGTTAGGAGAGCCTGGAAGGGCTGGTTCTTGGGCCAAGCTGGAGTCAGTGCAAAAAAAAAAAAAAAAAAAGACTGAGGTCAGGGGCTAGAGTGGTGGGGCATATCTCAGTACTGTACCTGCTTAGTACACATGAGCTCTTAGGTTCAGTCCCCAGCACCACAGGAAAAAGTATCTGATGGGAAGGTTTTATTTTTTGTTTTGGCGGAACCGGGGATTGAACTCAGGCCCTTGCGCTTGCCAGGGAAGCGCTTACTCTACTGAGCCATGGGAAGTTCTTTTTTTTTTTTATTTAATTAATTTTATTGAGAAACAAATAGTAATGAGACAGTTTCAAAACAGGATAGTAGGACAGCTCCAATAATTAATACATTGCATATTGTTGTCATCATAGTAGTTATTCAGGGAAGTTATTTTTTAGTTTGACAAATTATATTGTTTGTTCCATGCATGCTTAGTTAAGCCTCTGATTAAAATTTGAACTAAATGCATGCTTAGCATACCCAAGGCCCTAGTTTCAACCCCACCACCACCTCGTTTTAAGCTAGAAAACCAGCATTTGAATGATGTAGGTGAGTAGGTGAAAACTGCAAGCTTACAAAGTCCATGGAGGCAGGGAAGGGGAATGTAGGCTGGGCGGAGCAACAGTAAGCATGCTTAGGCCAGAGGAGTCTAGGAAGTGCTAATGTAATTTAACAGCCTTGTTTTGTTCATTTTTATTTTATTTATTTTGTTATTATTATTATTTTTATTATTTATTTATTTATTTATTTATTTTTTGGTGGAACTGGGGATTGAACTCAGGCCCTTGCGCTTGCCACAGAAGAACATACTCTATTGAGCCATCTCCCCGGCCCCTCATTTTCATTATTTTTTAAATGTATTTAGTACAGGGTCTACAGGGTCTCATTACACAGATTGGACTCATAATGATCCTCCTGATTTCAGCCTCTCAAGTGCTCGGTGTGCCCTTGGGTAAGGGCTGGCAAGGAACACTGGGAGATTGAGCCCACAGCCCCTGCGTCTGCCTAAGTAGGAGCTTTAATCCGCTGAGCTATCTGGCCAGCCCTTAGCCTTGTTTTAAAGATGGGAAAAGGTGGCAGGTGTGGAGGCACTCCAGAGGCTGAGGCAGGAGGATTACTGGAGTTCAAGGCCAGCCTAGGCTATAAAGTGAATTCAAGGTCAGCCTGAACTGCATAGCAAAACCTGGTCTTGAAAAGACAAAACAATAATAAATAAATAAAGACGGAAAGAGGAAATGCTACGACCAATAGTAGTAAAGATGAAAAACTCAAGTCAGACCACTCTATCCTTTTTCAAGTTACTGTCCTCTAGGTTTCAGAGAAGCTAGAAAGGAGAATAGGTTTAAATGGCGAGCCAGTCTCCATCTCTAACGCATCATCGTACCACTAACTGAGGCTTTTCTCTCCAAGGCAGTTCTCCCTCTCCCTCTCCCTGGAGGGCGTGTTTCTGGGCCTACAGTTCCCTGACTGAGGCATGCCAGTGTGTCACACGATTCAGTGAACACCGTGTGTATGGGTTTGCATGGCATGAGTTCCTGTGTGCAGAGGAATCCATGACGGGATGGGAATGTGCCGAGCGGTGCCTGTCCCTGTGCGGTTGTCAGGTCACAGATGCGTACATCTCTTTATACCACGTGTGGGCCTCAGCCAGGTGGTGTGCACACCTGTAGGCACAGCTGTCTGGGAAGGCTGAGGCAGGAAGATCACAAGTTTGAGAGTCACCCGATCGACTTAGCAATTTAGCAAGCCCTGTCTCAAAATGAAAAATAAAAACAGGGCAGGGAAAGGTAGCTCAGCACAAAGGCCCTGGGTTCAATTTCCAGTACAAAAACAAAGAAGAGCGGCCAGGGAGATGGCTCAGTAGAATAAGCGCTTCCCTGACAAGCACAAGGGCCTGAGTTCAATCCCTGGTTCCACCAAAAAAATTTATATATATATAAATTCTTTATTGTCTGAAAGAAAGAAAGGATGAAAGAAAAGAGAAGGAGAAAAAGGAAGAAAACAGAAAAGGAAAAGAAATAGCCATGGACCACACACACACACACACACACACACACACACACACACGTCAGGCATCTTAGAACCAACATGAGAAATTCTGGGGTGAAGGAAGTAGCACATTTGCCTCTCTCAACTCAGGAACGCAAGATCAATAGTGAGAATTTTGTAGACCCCCCACAGTGTCTCAGACTTGGACCTATGATGCTTTCGGTCAAGTTCAAGGTCGAGTTAGGCCTGGTGGTGTAGGCCTGTAATCATGATACTGTGAGGTGGAGATTGCCCAACAAGGGCAATTTAGTGAGACCCTGTCTTTGTGAATAGGGGGTAGGGAGGGGAGATAGCTCACTGGTACAGTGCATGCCTGGCAGGTGTGAGGTCCTGACACCAAAGTAAAATAAAAAGTTTAAAAATAAGGGGCTGGTGAGATGGCTCAGTGGTCTAAAGCACCTACTTAGAACAAGCTTTGCAAAGCACAGGGACCACGGTTCAAGACCCCAGCACCACATGCCAGCCAGCCCCGCCCCCTGGTGGGCTGAGCTGGCCACACACACACATAAATAAAATTAAAAAAAAAAAAAAGTTTAAAAATAAAAAACATTCAGTTCAATCCCCGGTTCTGCCTGCCCCCCCAAAAAAAGTAGACATCACTGAATTTTTTTTTTTTTTTCCCCGGAACCGGGGATTGAACTCAGACCCTTGCACTTGCCAGGGAAGCGCTTATTCCACTGAGCCATCTCCCCAGCCCCCATCACTGAGAAATTAAAAAGGAATTTAATTCAGTGTAAAGGTTCTGCCTTTAATCCTCATTACTGGGAAAAGAAGAAGAGGAAGAGGAAGAGGAGGAAGAAAAGGAAGAGGAAGAAAAGAAGAGGAGGAGGAGGAGGAAGAAGACAAAGAGGAAGACGAAGAAGAGATGACAATGAGGGGGAGGAGGAGAAGGAGGAGGAGGAATAGAGAGAGGAGGAGGAGGAGGAGGAACAAAAAGAAAACCCAGCCTGCCCATGGTCCACAGATGTTTGTATCCATTTTTTAAATTAATTATTTATTTTTTGTTGTACTGGGGATCAAACTCAGGACCTTGTGCTTGCCAGTTAGGTGCTTAAGTTGCTAAGCTATCCCCCAGCTCCTGTCCATTTTATTTTATTATTTTACAAATTTTATTATTATTTTTGAGATAGGCCCTTACTGGGTAGTTCAGACTTACCTTGAATTGTACCCCAGGCTGGCCTCGAACTCAAAGCCTCAGCTTCTCAGGTGCTGGGATTATAGCTGAACACCACCACACCTAGCGTTTGTGTTCATTTTATTTATTTATTTATTTATTTATTTATTTTTAATTTTTATTTGTGTGTGTGTGTGTATGGCCAGCTCAGCCCACCAGGGGGTGTGGCTGGCATGTGGTGCTGGGGGATTGAACCGCGGTCCCTGTGCTTTGCTAAGCTTGTTTTTTTTTTTTTTAAGTAGGTGCTTTAGACCACTGAGCCATCCCTCCAGCCCCTGTGTTCATTTTAGAAGAGTTACCCAAGTACAGTGTGGAGGTACATGCCTATAATCCCAGCTACATGGGAAGCTGAGGCAGGAGAATAAAAATTTTTTTTTAATTAATTATTTATTTATTTATTGTGTGTGTGTGTGTGTGTGTGTGTGTGTGTGTGTGTGTGGCCAGCTCAGCCCACCAGGGGGTGTGGCTGGCTGGCATGTGGTGCTGGGGGATTGAACCGCGGTCCCTGTGCTTTGCCAAGCCCGTTCCAAGCAGGTGCTCTAGACCACTGAGCCATCTCACCAGCCCAGGAGAATCAAAATTTTTAGGCCAGCCTGGGAAATTTGGCAAAACTGTCTCAAAAAAAAAAAAAAGACGATGAAGTTGAGGATGAGGTTAGTGGCAAGTGTCCCTGGTAATTGATCTCCAGTACCATTAAAAAAAAAATTTTTTTTAAAGGGCCACCTCAGGCTGGCAAGATAGCTCAGCAGTCTAAGTGCCTGCTTTGGCAAGTGCAGGAATCCCCCAGGGCATGCTGAGAGGCGACTGACACTGGGCGTGGTGGCGTGTGCCTATAATCCCAGCTCATTGGAGGCCGAACACAGGCAGGGTCCAAGCTGGGTCCAAACTGTGTAGTGAGACCCTGTACCAAATACATAAATGGAAAAAAAAAAGGCCACTTCTCTCTGGAGTTTGTGACTTGGGGAGGGAGAGAGAGTTGGATTTCAGTCCCCATCCTTTCTTGGGGCCCAGCACGGTGTCTACCTGGCCCAACACCTGCAGCAGCCCTGCACAGAGTACATAACTGATAAAAGCCACAACTGTGCAGACTCCTGGCTGCACACTCAGATCCCACGATGGCTTAGTGACCCTATTCCATGAGCTCTGCTGTCAGCAGTCTGTCTGTCTGTCTCTCTCTCTCTCTCTCTCATCTTTTTTGAGACAGGGTCTCACTACACAGTTCAGACTGGCCTTGAACTCACTTTGTAGCCTAGCCAGGCTGGTCTCAAACTTGAAATGATCCTCTTGCCTCAGCCTCCCGAGTACACCACCATGCCAAGCTTAGACTCACTTTTGCTTTTTTTTTTTTTTTTCTTTGATGGAACTGGGGATTGAACTCAGTCCCTTGCACTTGCCAAGGGAAGCACTTATTCTACTGAGCCGTCTCCCCCGGCCTCTAGACTAACTTTTTGAATCAACTTCACAGGCATGTTCAGCCAAGCTCAGAATGTGTTCTGTCTCCTTTTAAAATATATTTTTTA
>NW_004524739.1:5941761-5945952 GCF_000260255.1 Octodon degus | reverse complement strand
TGCAGTCCTCAATTTTTCAGTATATAATACTGTCTTAGCCACATTTGCCTTCACTTCACACATCACACAGCCTTCTAGGTTAGTTGCTTTTTGCTTAATGTCTCCTCTTCTACAGCACTGAGGTCTCTGAATTTTTCTAATTTTTGTTGTTAATGAAATATTTCATTATTAAATATATGCATGTAAAAATATGATTTAAAAAGCAGCCTTTCTCTTACCCTCCCTAAGACTTCTTAATTTATGGACCTTTTTGGCTAGAACATGTGCTAGCTTCTTGCCTGAGTTTGTCAGGCTACCACTTTGCAGGGAGAACAGGCGGCTGTACTCCTGCCACCACTGTACACAGGGTGGCTTTGTGGCAACATCTGTCAGAAATCATGTAAAAACATTTTCTTAGTCTCTGTCCCTGGCTGAGATTCGGTTATTGGAAAAGTTGTGTAGGTTTGAGCCTTAGCTGTGGATACTTACACAAACTTCATCACCATTTAAAAAATTCAGAGTCCGTGGAAGGCATGGGAAGTGATTTTTAGTGGGTAAATCGCCAGTGTGTCCTGAGTTGCCTCATTTTCATATGTCCCTTTGCAATACAGTACTTTTTTTTTTTTTTAATCTTTTGTATTTTTAGGGAAGGGTCTACAGGGTGTTCAGGGTCTCATTACTACATTGGACTCTTAGTGATCCACCTGTTTACAGCCTCCCAAGGGCTGGGATTACAGGCCCGTGCCACCAAGCCCAGTCTCAGTTGTATTTCAGTACACCCCAGGGGACGGGGCCAGCATGGCAGGCCCAGGGGTTGAGCCCCTGGCCCCTGCGCCTGATACAGGTGCTTTAATCTGCTGAGCTATTTGGCCAGCCCTACAGTACTTTATTTTAATTATTTATTTAATTTCAAACAAAATCTCTCTATGTAGTTTAGGCTAGTCCTTTTTCTGTGTGTGGAACCAGGGACTGAACTCAGGCCCTTGCACTTGCCAGGGAAGCGCTTATTCCACAGAGCCATCTCCCGGCCCTTAGGCTGGTCTTGAACTTGCTATGTACCCCAGACTGGCCTTTAACTCACAGTGATCTTCCTGCCTCAGCCTCCTGAGTGGCTGGTATTACAGGTGTGCACCATGATACCCAGGTAGTACTTTTCTTATATTTTTAATTTGTAATCTTCAAAAGGACTCTAGACCCAGAAGCTACTTGTTTGTTTTGTTTTGCTTTTGGAGACAGAGCCTTGCTGTGACGTTCAAGCTAGCTCTGAACTCACTGTGTATCTCAGGCTGGCCCTGAACCTGTAGCAGTCCTCCGGCCTCAGCCTCTGAGTGCTGCGATTACAGGCATGCACCATCACACCCTGCTCCATTGCGGTGATTTTATCCCTGGATCTGAGGATTGAACCCAGGGCTTCCCGCATGCTAAGCACATGCTTTACTGCTGGGCCCCATTCCTACTTATAAGATGGATTGATTTTCACAAGCTGCAAGTGGCTTCCACATAGCACTAATTCTGCTGGTTAATTGTCATCATCAATAAGGGCTATAGAGCAATTATTCTTTTTTTTTTTTTTTTTTTTGCGGAACTGGGGATTGAGCTCAGATCCTTGCGTTTGCCAGTCAAGCGCTTATCCTACTGAGCCATCTCCCCGGCTCCAAGAGCAATTATTCTAATTATCGTTTTATTTGGCATCCTCTAATAATTTACATGTATCTAATAATCTCTCAGTGATTTCCCCATGTCTGTGGACATCATGGGAGTTTTATTAGGATGGAACCTTGTTTTATTTTTTTATTTTTATTTTTTGGCGGAACCGGGGATTGAACTCAGATCCTTGCGTTTGCCGGTCAAGCGCTTATCCTACTGAGCCATCTCCCCGGCCCCAGGAGCCTTGTTTTAGCTTGTCAGGCCACATTGCTTTATTGAAGTTTTGGGGATTCTACAGGTTATGGAGGCTGAGTTCACTATGTCCACATTGTAGTGACCCAGGTTTAATCACAGTCACTCACTGATGAAGTGCCTTTCAATGTATTATTATTATTATTATTTTTATTTGGGGGGGGCCAGCTCAGCCCCCCAGGGGGCGGGGCTGGCTGGCATGTGGTGCTGGGGGATTGAACCGCGGTCCCTGTGCTTTGCTAAGCTTGTTCTAAGTAGGTGTTTTAGACCACTGAGCCATCTCACCAGCCCCCTTTCAATGTATTATTAAATTGGTCTGCGCCTCCTTTCGTTCATCTATAAGATGGAAACAATAAATAGACACTGAGGGGCTGAGGCAGGAAGATGGAAAGTTTGAGCACAGCCTGGGCCACTTAGAAATTTAGAGAGACCCTATCAAAATTAAAAATTAAAAAAAAAAAAAAAGGAACTGGGCATAGTGGCACATACCCTTAATCCCAGCACTCTGGGAAGCTAAAGCAGGAGGATTACAAATTCGAGCCCATTTTGGTCAATTTAGCAACTTAGTAAGATGCTGTCTCACAGTAAGAGATTAAAAAAAATAAGGATTGGCAGTCTAGCTCAGTGTAAAGGTCTTGGGTTCTATCTCTAGTACTAATAATAATGAAAAAAAAACAAAAACAATGAAGCAAATGAATATATATTTTTAAAGGGCTGGGAATGTAGCTCAGTGTAAAAGCCCTGGGTTCAATCCCCAGTACTGGGGCTGGTGAGATGGCTCAGTGGTCTAAAGCACCTACTTGGAACAAGCTTAGCAAAGCACAGGGACCGTGGTTCAATCCCCCAGCCCCACATGCCAGCCAGCCCCGCCCTCTGGTGGGCTGAGCTGGCCACACACACAAACTAAATAAATAAATAAATGTTTAATCCCCAGTACTGCAAAATAAAACAAAGAAACAGACTGCATCAGGGACTGTTATGAGTATTTTGTTTCCATGTAACAAAATGTATAAAAGGTACATGGTACATAACAACAACTTGAAGAACGCAAACTGGCCCAAGGGGAGAGCTCAGCAGTGCTGTACTCACTTGGCATCCACAAGGTCCTGGGTTGTAAACCGAGGCACTACACACATGACTTTTTTGTTTGTGTGTTTTTTGAGACAGGGTCTCACTGTATATTCTAGGCTGCCCTTAAACTCACTAGATATATCTTCCAGGCTGGATTTGAACTTGCCACAATCCTCGTTCCTTAGCTTCCCGAGTGCTGGGTTTTATAGATGTGCACCAGGCTGAGCATGCTGGTGCAGGCCTGTAATCTCAACACTTGGGAGACTGAAGCAAAAAGATTGCTGTGAGTTTGAGGCAAGCCTGGGCTACAAAGTGAGTTCAAAGACAGCCTGAAGTTCATAACGAGATCCTGTCTCAAAAAGACAAAAAATAAAAAATGCACATTGCCACTCCGGGCACAGCAATCATTAATTATAAAATGAAAACAGTGATCCACTGAGACTAGTATGGGTGTTCCACTACATCAGACTTGATCAGACATCTTTTAAACTGACAGAAGTTTGCATTCTCAGTCTCCTTAGTAATTTTCGGCACCTGCACAGATCTTTCTTTTGACTTTCATCTGTTTACCTGAAATGGAAACTTTTGAAAGCCAGCTGGGGCAGAGATGCACGCCTGTGGTCCCAGCACTCTGGGAGACTGAGGCAGAAGGATCACAAATTTGAGGCCTTGGGAGATAGCTCAGTAGAGGACTAGAGTGCCTGCTTAGGCAAGTGTAGGCAAGAGCAGGGACGGAGGTTCTATCCCCTGTACCACATGTTGCGCCGGCCAGAGTCTGGGCATGGTGGCGCCCGCCTGTAATCCCAGCACTGGGGAGGCTGAAAGCAGGAGGATCACTATGAGTCTGAGTTGCGTAGTGAGACCCTGCAAAAACTAAATACATTTTTTTTTTTTTTACCAAATACATTTAAAAGAAAGAAGAAGAAAATGAGGAGGAGGAAGAGGAAGAGAAGAAAGAAGGAAGGAAGGAAGGAGAAAGAAAGAAAAGAAAAGAAAAGAAAAGAAGGAAGTTTCAGGCCAGCCTGGGCAACTTAACCAAACTCTGTTTCAAAATACAAAATAGAGGGGCTGGGGAGGTGGCTCAGTAGAATAAGTGCTTGCCTGTCAAGTGCAAGGGCCTGAGTTCAATCACCAGTTCCACAAAAAAAAAAAAAAAAAGAAGAGAAAGAAAGGGCTTAGGGTGTAACTCAGTGGCAAGCTCCTGGGTTCAATCTCTAATACCAAAAAGAAAGGAAAACAATG
>NW_004524739.1:5923447-5940691 GCF_000260255.1 Octodon degus | reverse complement strand
TATATATATATGAAAGCCTATGTAATGGGTACTTCCTGTACGCCAAGCTCAGGTTTAGCACTGATGGTGCTGTGTGAAGCAGTTAGAGAGGTTCCCATCACTTGCCTGTCCACTGTAACCAAGAGGGTTCCCCCCACGGGTCACTCTACTTTCTTCGAAGCCTGTAAATCCTGGCAGATTGGAAGTATCCTGGACTCCTGACAACATGGCAACATAAGACGGCAATATCCAGGAAGCGACACCTCAAAATCACCACCATGATTCACTTACCTAACATTTAGCTGAAGCCAATAAAGATGAGGGACAGGAAAAGGTATTGTAGATTCAACATGGCAGATAAGTTGCTGAACAGAATGTATCATATAAACCAACTTGTGCTCAAATATGTGTATATTCTTTCAAGCTAGCTTCTGTGATAAGCCTTCATTTGCATCATTTCATGTAATTTTCACAGTAATCCTAAGAAGCAAGTACTGTTATTACCCCCATCTCACAGATGCAAAAACCAAGGCCTAAACTAGGCAAAGTGATTTGTCTGAGGCCTCATCACAAATGAGTGGTGGAGGACTGGGAAGATAGAATAACTGCTTGCTTGGCAAGCTCAGGGTCCTGAGTTCAATCCCCGGTACCACAAAAAAAAAAAAAAAAAAAAGAGTGGTGGAATCATGGGCTGAACGTGGTCTGTCTGCCGCTGGAGGCCAGGCTCTTCGCCTCTCCCCTGTATAGCAGCAAATACGTGAGAATCTGAAAGGTTGCGCACCAAGTCCTTTCCAGAAGCACGTCCCAGAAGAGGGCCTGGAGAGGCTGGCATGTCTTTCTATGCCCGGGTGCTGTTTGGAGTTTTAAAAAAGCAGCCACATACTAACTGTGGAATGGAAAAACACAATCAACAAAACCAGCATTGCAAAAACGCTGCCAAGGGTCGCTGTTACAAGAAACATCGACGGCACGGTGCCCCTCCACTCCCAAGGCCTGTCCTTTTGCCAGGGGGCAGGCTTGGGATAGAGGGCACCAGAAGAAAAGGCCTGTGCCTAGGGCGTTTGGGATTGGGTCAGACCCAATGAATCAGGCTCTTGCAGAGTTTAATAAGCTGGCACTGATTGTGAAGCCCCTAGGGGACAGAGTTGTTGCTGAGGTCTATGCCGATGGGGCCCAGAGTTGCTTCCCAGGGGCCTCAGAGAATTCGTGTTCTTTAGCGCAAGCATTAGAAATGCAGCTCTAGCTGGTGATGTAGCCTGGCAGGCTTGAGTTCCTGAGTTTGATTTCCAGTTTAAAAAAAAAAAAAAAATGCAGCTTCTTTTTTGTTTGGTTGGTTGACTTTTTGTAAAGGATCTTTTTTTTTTTTTTTTTTTTTTTTTTTGGAACCGGGGATTGAACTCAGGCCACTGCGCTTGTCAGGCAAGTGCTTATTCCACTGAGCCAGCTCCCCGGCCCAGGATCTTGCTTTATAGTTCGCCTTACCAACCTTATCACCAGGCAACCCAGGCTGGCCTTGAACTTGAGGTGGTCTGCCTGCCTCAGCCTCCTGAATGCTGGTTGAGATTACAGGTAGAGCTCCAGATCCAAACTACACAGCTCCTATTCACAGTGATCCTCCTGTTTTCAGCCTCCTTAATGCTGGAATTACAGGCATGTGCCACCATTCCTGCTGGGACATGGTTGCTGCTCAGCTGGCCCCAGCAGCTGGGCCAGTGAAGTATGGGGGACTGGGGATTGAACCCTGGTCCCTGCACTTGCCAAAGCAGGCACTTACTCCTCTGAGCTATCTCACTGGCCCTTCCAGATCTTTAAAATCTGCCCAGAGGTAGGTTGTTTTAAAGCCCACTCCCCTGGTCTGGTGGCGAAACTCAGTGCTACAGCATGTACTTAGCCAGCATGAGGTGTGAATTCCACCCCTAACAACAAGCCCCTTGCATTCCTGGATGGTATCATGGTCCTGCCTGCCCCAACCACATTCTCTTCCACTCAGAATTGTTTTCAGTGAATTGAGGGTGACCTTGAATCCATCAGCTTGAGGGTGTGTGTGGATTGCAGGATCCAGCTGTGTTTACGTGTAGTCTCTGCCCCTGCTCTGAGCAGACCAACACAAGCATTTCTCCATGATAATGCAGTTGATGTTTCACATGGGAGTGTGTGTTTGTGTGTGTGTCTATATAAGGGACCCTTTGTGTGTGTGTGTGTGTGTGTGTGTGTGTGTGTGTATGTGTGTATGTGAGAGAGAGACAGAGTCTTGCTATGTAATTCAGGCTGGCTTTAAACTTGCCGTGATCTTCCTGCCTCAGCCTTCCAAGTGCTGGGATTAAGGGTGTATGCCGCTATGTTTGGCAGAGGGACCCTCTTTTGATGGAGACCCAAACACCCAGCTCAAAATCTCAGAACCTAGCCTGCCAGAGTTCTCACACCCCACCATACACAGGAAACAAGCCTATTTGCAAAGCCACACCACAAGTGTGAAGGAATGGGCGGTTCTGTCCCTTGCCAAGGCCAAGGCCCTGAGAAGGTGCAATTCTGGGTGTGGACAGCCCTCCTCTTGTGCAGGAGGAAGTCTCTAGCCTCTCTTAGAAGCCTACTATGGCCAGGGATATGGCTCAGGGCACACCATCTGCCTGGCAGGGGCAAGGTCCCGAGTTCGATTTCCAGTACTAAACACACACACACACAAAAAGCTACTCTGAGTTAGACACATCACTGTTGATATTTTTTCTTAGATTCCCCAAAAGTGCTCTGTAAGAGGGAGATTTATTATTGTTTTTTTAGGGAAAAGTAAATTGAAGTTCAAAACTATGAAGCCACTTGAAGAGATGACAGTGACAGGCAGCATGGCACACAGCTACAGTACCAGCACTGAGGAGGCTGAGGCGAGAGGATTACAAATTAAGCCCAACCTGAGTAACTCAGTCACTCTGGAAGACTCTGCCTCAAGGAAGGCTAGCACACGCTGACTAGGTGGAAAGCATGCAACACCGGAAAACTCCAGAGAGGCCAGGGAAACCTGGAAAGTCTGCGTGAGCTGGGGATTGCCCCCTCAGCTGAGGCCCAGCGTTAGCGTATGAGGGAGTGAAGTAGCCCACAATGCCTTCCTGGGCCTCTACGGCCTGGGGTCTAAAACGGGAGTCAGCAGGACTGACTGATCTTCCCATGGAGCCGGAGTTGGGGCAGGAGGGGACAAGGGCAGAGGGAAAGACATCCTGCTGTGACCCGTGGCAGGGAAGGGATGGCACCCTTCTAGGTGGAAGTTCAGGAGTTCCTTGCTCAAGGTCAGCTGTATCCCTGCCCAGGATAAAAATAGTCCTTCCTCTTCCTTCTCCCATCACTCTCTTTCACCTCAGGCTTCCCAGCGTTGGGTCGCACATGTGAGGCCTGAGGTCTCCATGCCAGTGAGGAACACCGCTTCCATCCCCTCACCTGACCACACACCTGCCTCATCCACCCCGTGTCTCTAGTGATGCTGGTCACTGAGACTGAAGTCACTTCTCAGGTGTCCATCCGAATGTTGTGGTGTCTCTGTCTCTCTGTTTCTCTCATCTTGCTCCACGGACCAGAAGTACTGATTCCTGAGTTCCCACTTCAAACTTGCCTATCACACCACCCTGCTCCACTGTGGGAGGCTGGGGTCCCAGCTGAAGGCATGCCTCTCCCAGGGCTGAGGCACTGCAGGCCGTGGGTGCTCTGCCCTCTGTGGGGCTCAAGCATCCCGTTATTCTGGGAGGCATAAGCACGGTGATTTCTGAAGGCCTTTCTACAATCTAACATCCATGGGCCAGGTCCTAGAAGCATGATCCTGGTGAGGTGGGGACAGTGGTAGACAGAGAGGCAGAGGCAGAGGCAGCAGCCACCAGCTTTGCAAGAAAGCAGAGATCTGTTGACCGCCAGCAAAGCACTACTGTCTCCCAGCCCGACGTTGCTGCTGGCCCTGGGCAGCCCCGCACCCTGCACTCAGCTGTAGCCCTCTGCTGCCAGGGTTCCCATAACGGCCCAAGAGCCCAGTTCCCAATAAGCCTTACCTGCCCAGCCCGAGAGCCTGCTGGCCCATTCACATGGTCCTCCCCGCCTGGCCTGGCTGCGCAGACACCATCTCAGCTCCCCTCGCCGTCGTAGCCACCACCTGTCTCCCCGCGCCCACGTTCCACCCCGACTTCCTGCCTCCTCCTGAGGACTCTGCAGCCAACAGGGCCCCAGCAGCCCAACCACAAGCTTCTAGCACCCCAAGTTTCCTGCCACCATGGACCCCCAGCCCTTAGCCCCTGAGAGTCCCAGATGTTTCTAAGCTGGACCTTACTCAACCGGAGAGTGGCATTTGTGGGTTCTGTTTATTATTAATTAATTAGTACCAGGAATTGAACTCAGGACCTCGTGCTTGCCAGGCAGGCACTTGTGCCTCTGAGCTATAACCCCAGCCTGGCACTGGCATTTGGGGTTTTAAAGTTGAGGGGAGGATGTTTCGTGGACCCCCCCTCTCCTGTTTTCTGGGGCCCACCTAGGCAAGACATTTAAAGGCGGGCTTTGATCTCCGTGAGCAGAGGTGAAGAGATGCCCATCCAGCCTACAGTGGAAGGCAAGTGACACCGCTGTCATAGTATGAAAGCTGGGTGGCCCTTTGGTTTTAGGCAAAGGTAACATCATTCAGAGCCAGAGGCAAGGATGAAGCTTTTGCAAAACAGTTGAAGGGAAGACCAGGTGCATTACAGTTAGACAAGCACTTAAAACGGCTGCTGTAGTCAGCTGACAACAATGCCCATGTCATCTCAGGGCCCAGGACAACTTTATTAGTATCACAGCGCAGCCTGGCGTGGTGGCCTAATATTGTAGTCCCAGCACTTGGAAGGCTGAGGCAGGAGAATTGCATAAGTTTGAGGGCAGCCTAGACCACATAGTGGGACTTTATCTGAAAAAGCAAACACACAAAAAGAATCACAGGGTGCACTAACAGCCTCGCATAGCAGTGTGCTTTAGGACAACCCTCTGCCTCAAGAAAAGAGTGACAGCCCTACTACAAGCAGAAGACAAAGCAACGACACACTTTTCATGGTGTTGAGTGAGACAGCAGTTTCAGTGCAGGTTGAGCAAGGCAAGGCCACAGTGGCTGGTGGAAGTTCATGGCCTGGAACTATCTTCTGCCATAAAAGACAAATGGGACACACGGCCCAGGCACCGGGGCAGGACACATGGGCTGGACTTTTTGTTAAAGGCAGGGGGCAAGAACCTCGCCAAGACCAAAATCTCTATTTCCTGGTGAGGGCTGGGTCACCAGCGATGTAAGGGGCTCTGGGGAGCATTGTCAGGCCCAAGAACTGGGCCTTGACCCCGCTGGAAGGAAGGTGTGAGGACGTCACCTCCTGAGCTTCACAGAGCGAGCTGGGCGGTGGGGGAGGGGAATCCACAGAGCATTGTTGGGGTTTGTGAGGTTGGAGCTGATGTTGTGCGCACCTCAGCTGCAGGGGGGAGGGGCACAGGAAATGGGTGGGGGCAGAGGAAGCCCGAGTTGGAAAGTCAGACAAAGACAGTAACACGGAAACAAAGGCTGAGAGACACAAAGCAAAAAGCCTTCGGAGTTGAGTGACAGAGAAGGGGGCCAAAGCGCCGTGCAGAACCAGCTACCCTTGCCTGTCAGCCTGAGCACCTCGCAGGCCTTACACAGGGCACTGAGACTGCAGTGAGGGCAACTGGAAGAAATACCCGCATTTACTGGGTACCTGCTGTGTACTGTCTTGCTTTTTTTTTTTTTTTTCAGAACCGGGGATTGAACGCGGGCCCTTACACTTGCCAGGGAAGCACTTATTCCACTGAGCCATCTCCCCAGCCCCGTCTTGCTTAAGACATGCTCAGCTCTCTGTGGAGTGAGAATTAGCACCTTCATTTTAGAGGCAAGGAGGCAGATTCAAGGATTCAGGGACGTCCTCAGTTTAGGCCCAGGATTCCCTCATTCTGCATTCTTAACGACCCAGTTACCTACACAGCCTCCTGTGGGAGTTAGGAGTGAGCTAAGATTATTTATTTATTTATTTATTTATTTATTTATTTATTTATTTATTTATTTATTTGGTGGAACCAGGGATTGAACTCAGGCCCTTTAGCTTGCCAGGGAACCGCTTATTCCACTGAGCCATCTCCCTGGCCCCCAGATTTCAAATTATTCTTATTAATCTTTTTGGGACGAGGTCTCCCTATGCAGTTAAGGCTGGCCCCAAACTCACAGCAAACCTGCCCCAGCCTCCTGAGTGCTGGGGTTGCAGACAGTGCCAACACACTTAGCCCTTGATCAGGTGGAGAGCACAGCTGGAGCTGCTGGGAAATGGGGTTCTACCAGCCTGTCTCTACCCCCAGCAGGGCCCTTTCTCCTACACTGGGGTCGCAGGTCCCAGCAACAGAGGGCCCATGGACAATGAGTGACTTTATGCCTAATAATGATGCAGAGACTTTAGGATTGCAGAGGTGTTTATTGAGGAGCTTGGTGCCTGATTTTTTCCTCTTTCCCCTTGCCAGCTGTTTTTTTTTTTTTTTTTTTTTTGGAGGAACTGGGAATTGAACTCAGGCCCTTGTGCTTGCCAGGGAAGCACTTATTCTACTGAGCCATCTCCCCAGCCCCATTTTTTTCTTGTTTTTTTTTCCAGCTGGGGTTTTGTGCACTCTCAGTTGAGCCCTTAGAGCTCTGAGTGTGCCTCTGAGACACCCTCGAGGCACCCAGGTGGCCCTCAGCAGAGGGTGAAGCGCCGGGCGCTGATGTTCATGCGTGTGAGGCCAAGGTGCCGCAACAGGGGGGCCAGGGCCAGGCCGGCCCCAGGCTCCAGCTCCAGCTCCAGCTCGGCCTCATCCAGCAGCTCCTGGTGCAGGTGACAGGCTTGGTCCACCTTCAATCGGTGCAGCTGGGCCCGCAGCCTCAGCAGCTGCCCTGCCAGCTGCCGGTCCTGATCCTGCATCTCCCTCTGCAGCCAAGAGGGGCCAAATGGGCCGATGGGCTGTGAGCCTGCTTGGCCGGCCCCAGACTCACAGGCCAGTATTTCCTTCCCGTCAACCCTGGGCCTTTGCACTTGCGGTGTCCCCAGCGCCCTCCCCCCACCTTCACCTCGCTTATCTCTCAGATCGTGGTGCAAGCTGGCGGTTCTCAAAACAAGCTAAGGAACCATCAGTAAGCAAATGCAGGTGTTGGGGCCCCATCCCAGAGCAACAGAGCAGAATCTCCAAGTTTGAGCCTGGATAGCTTTATATTTGGACATGTCAGATTGATAAGTAACATTGAACACTGTCCTACTAAGCTGTCTCCAGCATGGTCAGTGCCTTCTTTTGTGCTTCACTGTATCTCTGGAGTACCAATCTCCAAAGTAGGGGAGACAATGTCTTTCCCTACTTATAATTGGTGGTCCACCAAGGGCAAGGGTTCTGTCCCCTGACTGTATGAAATCCTTCACCAAGGCTTCCCAATAGAACATTGGACAAGTGCATTCCTGACTCCTCCCTGGGGCACAGATGTGGGCAGGTTTTTTTTTTTTTTTCCTCCCATTTTCATCCCCTCCCCACACCCACAGCTTTAAGTCCAAAGACCCTGTGCAAGGCTGTCTACCCCACCAGACTCACCAGTTCCCGACGGAGCCATTTGAGCGCAGCATCCATTGAATCAAAGCCACAGATGGCCCCTGGTCCCCTGGGGTCAGGTCTGGCTTGGGCCTTGCGCCAGGCCTGGCTTTGGACCTTGGCCGTCCACTCCAAATACGAGGGTCTCCGTGTCTGCAGCTGTAGCTTGGCCGTCAGCGCCTTCACGGAGTCTAAGCTCTCCTCCTCCTCCTCATTCTCCTCATCCTCCTCACCCACGGCCTGGAATTTCAGTGACCCCAAGGACATGGTGGGTTTGAGGTGTGAGACAGGGCAAGGTGGCTACTCTGAGATGAGTGAATGGCTGGCAGTACGGCCCAGGAAGAAGTGGTGGAAGCCGAGAGCAAAAGGAGTGGCCAGGGGTGTGCAATGGGGAATGTCCAAGGTGGGCCAGGGAGGCTGAGTGCCAGCGTGGTTGGGCAGATACGTGCATAAGGCTAAGTGTACAGGGGCTGGAATTTTCCTGGGCTGCTCGCTGGGAGCCACGTGATGCCCATCCTGTGGGAGCAGGAGGAGCCCTGCTCTTCTTGCTTTTGGATGAATTGTCTTTGCCCAGAAAGTGACTCCCAGTTCCCAGAAAGGAAGTTGCTCCAGGATAAGAAAAGCATCATCCCACCAGCGTTGGCCCTGCTCCCAAGCCCAGGTTCAGAGAGCCGAGAGGGGAGGAGACCGACTCAGGCCTGGCACTGGGCCTTTAACAAAGGAATAGGGTCCAGAGGCCTGGCCTGGGGAGCCAAGAGACCTGGGCTCCAGTGCAGGCTCAGTGGGACTTGGGGAAAGGTACTGAAATGCTCTGACCCTCTGCTGGGTCAGATCAGTGAGTTCAAGCTGCACTTTAAGGAGATTTACGTTCCTTCGGAAATCCTTCAAAGGCAGCTACCTGCCTCTAGTGGAAGGGCAGAGTTGTGGATGAACTCCTAGCTCCCTTTCTCCCTGCTCTTCCTAGGCTTTCAGCCACAGCAATTTCCCTTTTTAAAATTTTGTATTGAACCCAGGTGTATGGCACACACTTATATTCTGTAAGTGTGCACCATACACCTAGAGGCACTCAGGCTGAGGCAGGAGGATTGCTGAGTTTAAAGCCACCCTGAACTGTATAGCAAGAACTGGTCTTAAAACCAAACAAAACAGGGGCTGGGGAGTTAGCTCAGTAGAATAAGTGCTTGCCTGGCAAGCGCAAGGGCCTGAGTTCAATCCCTGGTTCTGCAAACAAAACAAAACAAAACTGCACACCTATGTAACCAGCATCGCAATCCAGCAATAAATGCCAGAAAGCCTCCCAGGTACTCCTGGACTTGTCATTTGTCTCCTAGGGGGATAAGACTCTTAAGTGCTGTAACTGTTCTTCTACTGCCCTTTAAATTTTATTATATGGTCCTCTAAGCTGCCAAGGATAGACTGGAGCCCGAAATCCTTCTGCCTCAGCCTCCCAAAAGCTGAAATGAAAGGGCTATGCCACCAGGCCCACACCTGGCTAGCTTCTTAATCAGAGTAGCCCAATAGAGGTATCAGTAAGCAGCACCAGCAGCAGCAATAATAATAATAATAATAATAGTAATAATAATCGAATGAATGAATTCTCCAGCACATTTTAGACAACTATTGTGATTTTTTTTATTTTTTATTTTTTTTGCGGAACCGGGGATTGAACTCAGGCCCTTGTGCCAGGCAAGCACTTATTCTACTAAGCCATCTCCCTGGCCCCACAACTATTGTAATTTTACCAGCTTTAAGTGTGTCTTTTTCTTTTCTTTTTTTTTGGTGGAACTGGGGATTGAACTCAGGCCCTTGTGCTCGCCAGAGAAGCACTTATTCCAATGAGCCATCTCCCCGGCCCCTTTAAGTGTGTCTCTTGCCAGACTAAAAATTCAGTGGACAGAACTTTCCCTAATAATAATCCTAAGGGCCGGGGAGATGGCTCAGTGGAATAAGCGCTTCCCTGGCAAGTGCAAGGGCCTGAGTTCAATCCCCGGTTCCACCAAAAATAAATAAATAAATAAAATAAAATTAATAATCATCCCACCAGACCATAGTGTTGCACACCTGTAATCCTAGTAGGAGGGTGAGACAGGAGGATCTTCAAGAATTTGAGGTTAACTTGGGGTTACAAAATAAATTCAAGAGGGGGGGCTGGTGAGATAGCTCAGTGGTCTAAAGCGCCTGCTTAGGCAAGTTTAGGCAACCATGCAGGGACCTCGGTTCGATCCCCAACACCACATGCCATGCCAGCCCTGCTGAGCTGACCATAAAAGAAAAAGTTCAAGACCAGCCTGAATTGCAAAGTAAAATCCTGTCTCAAAAAGACAAAAAAAAAAAAAAAAAAAAAAAAAAAAAAAAAAAAAAAACCCCACCCCTGTTCCCAGTACCAAATATGGGGCCAGCTCATTGTCCAGGCAATACAAACCTGGTGAAAGGATGGAATGATAGAAGATGGGTTCTGCGCATACAGGACAGACTGAACCAGGTAGAGGGCGCCCTCAGGCTGTGGAGGGAGTTCCAGCTGAGGTGGGGGGGCAACCATACAGCTGCTTGCGTTTAAGGTAGACCAAGGGATTTCCCCACCCAACTTTCAGATGTATAGAAGGAAATAGGCAGTTCCTAGTTTCACACCTACACTTTTCCAGTCCATCCACCCGGGTGCGGAGAAGAAATGGTTATTGTTTCATTCTGAGTCACGGGAACTCAGTAATTAAAAAACCAAAAAGGGGCCGGGGAGATGGCTCGGTGCTTCCCTGGCAAGCACAAAGGCCTGAGTTCAATCCCCGGGTCCGAGAAAAAAAAAAAAAAGAAAAAGAATCAAGGGCCTCTTGAGACCCAAACAAAGATTTAAAGAATTTAGGCACAGTTCTTCTCCCCATTTGACACATGTTGAAATTGATTCTTTTAACATACTCAGGATAAGGGCCTCGCTGAGATGCTGGCAATAGGATGAGAAAATCCCTGAGAAACTGCGTGATACCTTCCTCAGAGGGGCCTCCTTAACTGCTGTCCTGCCGCGTTGCCCGCTGCCCTCTGTTCCTGCCCCTTCCCGAGTCGACCCACTTGCCCTGCCCAGAGCTACTAGAGTTTGTTGTGCTGTGATGCTTGCTGACAGAATTGAGGTGTTTTTTTTTGTTTTTTTTTTTTTTACGGAACCAGGGATTGAACTCAGGTCTATGTGCTTGCCAGGGAAGCGCTTATTCCCCTGAGCCATCTCCCCGGCCCCAAGACTTGAGTTTTCGGACCTGATCTGGACTGCCGGGTTTAGGCTGAGCTACTCTGGGTCGACAGGCCCCCGCACCTGTTCTTCGACCGCCGTTTTAAATTTTATTATATGGTCCTCTAAGCTGTCAAGGCTAGCTGCTGCTGCAGACTGAGGCCAGGCGTCGGAGGAAGGAGGGGGGAGGGTAGGCGCAGTTGGAGCTGGTGCCCTCCTGTGCGACATTCAGCCGTGAAACTCTTCAAGCCCCCTGGTGGGCGTCGGCTGCACTGAGCCCTGGCCCAACTGCCCATCCCTCGGGTCGCTGGGGCCTTCGGCACCATCACGCTGAGCTGTAAGGACAGCAGGGTGCTGCTGCTGAAGACGGAGTGCGGGGCATCATCCGCCAACGAAGTGTGCTGGGGACACCCCAGGTCCGCAAGTGACCGTTCTCCTTAATAGAATGGAGTAAAAGGGGCTACTGTGCACAGGAGCCCCGCACATAGTGTCATCCTGGGACACAGCTAACTGGCAGGGATTACAGGATGGGCTGGGGCACATGGAGAGGAGGGGCTGGGGTGAGCTAGCGTGAAACACTTCCAACCTTCCCCAGAGTTCTTAACTTCTTTTCCCAATAACTGTCCTTCCTGGAATCAGTCATCACGTCCTTTCTGTTCTTCAACCAGCCCAGGTGCCTGAGCTTGGGTAACGCCTAGCTTACACCTTCCTGGATGCTACTGCTACAAGGAGGGGCTCAGGAGGTGGGCGTGTCACCAGGGTTGGGGAGAAGTGCTGAGTCTAGAATGTGTGACGGCTGAGTGGCAAGCCCAGACTTCAGTTTGTGCCCCAGTTACTCTCCTGTAGTGACCGTGCCTCGCTTGATGGCTGACGATGCCGTGGGGCCGCAGCGCCCTCGGCCATGCTCCCAGCGGAACCGTTTGCCTGCTCCTCGCTAGGCTAGGCGCTGGCCAACCCCGTGGGGGCCCCCCTCGGCTGCCCTGTTCACCAGCGCCTTTGCTCCAGTTTGGCTCTGGCTCTGTGCTGGCCCCACCCTCTCGCTCAGCAGCGTCTGTGTCCCAGCTCCCTCTGCCTGGTCCCTGGCTCCAAAAACGCTTAATCACTTTTCCTCCTGAGCCTGCCCTTGGCCTACTCCTTGGGTCCCTCCCCTTAGGAGTTCCAGCCTGAGCTTGCACTCCCTGAACCCAATCCCTTGAACTCACAGCTAACCATCCTGTTTGCATCTCCTGAGTGCTGGTGTTACAGATGTGCACTACACATGTCCGCCCCATTGCCACTAGGATAAAAAAAATCTAAACTCATAAGTATGGCATTCAATGCCCTTCATCCTAGCCATCCCCACTCACACCTCATCCTCCTTTTACTCTCTATCCCCTTGAAATGCCGGCAGCTCCCTCCACCTGGACATATTTCACCTTCTTTCTAACTCCTCTTCCAGGCCTCCTCTGTGCTACTCACTCCAGTGATTCCTGGGCTCTGTCACAGCTGGGTGGCCCTAAGGCAGCCCCCATGCTCAGCGTTGGGCAAATTAGCTATTCCAGAGTCTGAAGCAGGAGGACTGCAAGTTCAAATTTGTTGTCAGCCTGGGCAACTTAACCCATTTATGCTGAAAATTAAATTTTTTTTGTGGAACCGGGATTGAACTCATGCCCTTGCGCTTGCCAGGGAAGTGCTTATTCCACTGAGCCATCTCCACAGCTCTGAAAATTAATTTTTTTTTTTTTTTGCGGAACAGGGGATTGAACTCAGACCCTTGCGCTTGCCAGGCAAGCCCTTATTGTACTGAGCCATTTCCCCAGCCCCCCAATTTTTTTTAAAAATTAAATTAAAAAAAAATTTTTTTTAAGGGCCGGGGAGATGGGTCAGTAGAATAAGCACTTCTCTGGCAAGCGCAAGGGCCTGAGTTCAATCTCCGGTTCCGCAAAGAAAAAAAAAATTTACAGGAAATGCATATATGTTACAAGAATTTGAAGAGTCTTTCTGTCTCCGGCCTCAGCAGAGAGAGGAGTCTCCGCCATGTCTGCCCAAGGTAGTGCGGAACTGCTCCAGCTTCCTAATCAAGTGGAATAAGCGGATGTACAGCACAGAGCCCGGTAACGTGAAGGCCCGCAACTGTTCTCATTACTATGTGCTAATTCATCATAAGACAGTGGGCTTGGAGCCAGCCGCTGATGGCATGGGGGCCGTGATGGTCTGAACAACGGAAGCCAACCACCTATGTGTACACTACCGTCAACAGCAATGCAAGGCTGGGGAGATGGCTCAGTAGAATAAGCGCTTCTCTGACAAGTGCAAGGACCTGAGTTCAATCCCCTGTTCTGCCAAAAAAAAAATAAGAATGCAAGTGCCACCTTCAGCAGCATCTGCCACATGATCTGAAAGAACAAGTGCCACCCAGACCTGCTCATGGCTGCCACCTGCAGAGCCAGTGCCATTCTACGCAGCCAGAAGGGGGCCAGGCCCACCAAGAGTGACTGAGCCACCCCCAGCAATAAAGAGCTTTCCTGTGGTTCTTGGTCATTGTCACAAAAAGAAAGAAAAAAGAAGAAGAAGAAGAAGAAAAAAAGGAGCTGGAGAGATGGCTCAGTGGTCTAAAGCACCTACTTAGAACAAGCTTAGCAAAACACAGGGACGGCAGTTCAATCCCCCAGCACCACATGCCAGCCAGCCCTGCCCCCTGGTGGGCTGAGCTGGCCACACACATACAAATAAATAAATAATTAAAAAAATTAAAAAAAGAAGAAAAAAAAAAAAGAATTTGAAGAGCTCACATTTCATTAAGTTCCATTGTTTTGGGTGTTCCAAAAATGGATCATTAGGGGGCCGGGGAGATGGCTCAGTGGAATAAGCGCTTCCCTGGCAAGCACAAGGGCCTGAGTTCGATCCCTGGTTCTGCAAAAAAAAAAAAAGGATCATTAGGCCTTGAAGGCATAATGAGTCACTGACCCAAAATATAAATAAATGAATCAGCCTAGGGTTGTTGCTCAGTGGCACAGCGCCCCTGGGGTTGATCCCCAGTACTGTCACAAAAATATTTGCTGGGTGAACAAAGGTGTATAGTGTGGATAGGGAAACAGTCTGCTCTCCTCAAAGCCCCAAAACTCCTGCAGGGCTCTTCCCGGCACTACCAACGCAGAGACCAAAAGCAGACACACCTATGCATGCGTACCTTCAGGGAAGGGTGTGTATAGGGAGGGTGTTCTGGGAAGATCAGTTTCTTGTGGTGATTTTTTTCCCAGGCAGAGTTGGGGGTACTTCGGAGGTGCTGAGCTTGCTTATTTGGCGTGCAAGTGGGGATGACTGGCTGGTGGGAGGGCGGCCAGAAAAAGCCTAACAGTCCTGCCTGGCAGCACAGCCCCCTCCCCCAGCACATGCATGAAGAGTCCTGTAGGAAAGAGCCTGGGAGAAGATGGGAGGATGGCAGGTGCGGCCCTTTCCAGCCGGGGGAAATGCTCTTGGCCTCCGTGCACGGCCAGGTGGGCCTGTTTTGAAGCTGCAAGGAACATCCTGGCCTTGGGGAAGGGACCCCGCTCAGGTTTAGAGATCTGGTTCAAGGCCAGCCTGGAATATATATATAGGTCGAGATGGATTTTTTTTTTAGCTGGCTCAGGATGCCTTAAGGGCAGGTCTGGTAAGGCTTGAAGATCTGGGGATGAACCAGTCTCCTGAGCCTGACTGCTTTGCTTAAGCAGGCACTTTTTTTTTTTTTTTTGGTTGCGGTACTGGGGATTGAACTCAGGACTCTGAGCTTGCCAGGCAAGCACTTATTCTACTGAGCTGTCTCCCCAGGCCTAACACCATATATTTTTAAAAAGGCAGTGGGAAGCACTGAAGGGTTTGGAACAGGCTGAAGTGTCTTCAGTTTTCTGGAAGGAGGTCCCTGAAGACCTCAAGCATTTTCTAGGAGATGGAAAGAGATGCAGAATTCAAGTATTATTTCTCTTGTCAGACTGGGGCTCCCCCACAGTGTGTATTGTTCCAATCAGACTGAGGTGCCTCAGGGGTAAATGGGGTTTTCCAGGACATTCTATTTCTTTGGAGGGCAACTCAAGACCAATCCTCAGGTAATGTTGTTCCCTTCCAACAGACTAGCTCTCCCTAAAGGATTCTGGGTGTCCCACATCAGACTGAGGAATCCTCAGGATCCTGAGAACAGTGAATTAAGCCAGGCACTGTAGCACATGCCTGGAATCCCAGCACTTGGGGGAGGCTGAGGCAAGAGGCTTGTTGTGAATTCTAGGTGAGCTTGGGCTACACAGTGAGTTTAAGGACAGGCTAAACTATGTGGTAAAACCCTATCTCAAAAAAACAACAAACAAATCCAAAACATTATTTCTGTCAGGTTCAGGGTCTTCAGGGTATTTTGTACCTCAGATTAGACCCAAAGGGTCCCATGTCCCCCTCTTATTATCAGATAGGCTTCTCAAAGGGTTCTGCATGCCTTAATTCTCTGAGCAACTGCACTCCAAGTTTGAGTGTGTCCCATATTTAACCTCTAATAAATCCTCATGTCTCACAAAACAAAACACAACAAAACAGGTTGTGGGGCCTGTCTCCCTCCCTGGGATGGAGCACTTACTCCCAGGCTAGGCTTGCAGGGAGCTTGGGCCCGGGAAGGGATGATAAGATTCTCATTTGTGTGAGAGCTTCATGCACCTGGGGGAAGCCCATGGGGACTGGAAACAGGGCACAGACAGCTGGCTTGGTCCACTAGAGGGCTGCTGCCGCCTCACACACATGAAGGAATCACTGAGCACTATCTGCCTGGCAGCCCAGTCACAGAGAAGGCTCTTACCTACCTATGAGCAAATGAGGTTGCCTCGACAGGGCTCTGGAAACCGGGCACAAAACTGATTCAAGTGTGCAGAGTCTGTCCTAAATGGCCATTCTAGGCCTCACCTGACCACCTCAGGTGGGGAGGAAGTGTCATCACTGATGAGCTGTGAGCTGAAGGCACAGGCAGCACCTTGCTCCTGACTTCACTGACCCAATTCATCCTGGACCCCTCAAGCCAGACTAAGACTGGTTTCAGGAACTGGAGAGAGAAGGACCCGGCTCCACCCAGCCCCGGCTCTACCCTGCTTCCCTGTGCCCACCATTCTGCCCCTTCCCCAGGCCAACCACCCCTTCCAGCAGCGCTGTGCCCATTCAAGCCTTTTCCCAGGCCCACCCAAAACATGAGGACCCCCCCATCTTTCTCTTTTTGGACTGCATGTGGCAGCTGGGACACCCATTCCTACTGTCTGTAGGGCTTGGGTAGAGGCTGCTGTGGGTGCTGTTTGACACCCCTTGGCACCTTCCTCTGCACTGTGAAAAGCAAGAGGTGAGCTGCACATATTAGGACAGAAGGAGGGGGGGAGTTACCACCTGGTTGGCTTGTTGCATAAGCTCCCTATTAGCCTCACATGCCCTCTTGGTCTCATCAGGGTGAGAAGGGGTCCATTTCCCTACACTGTGGAGATCACATAATCACTGCCTCTGTGCACCCCATCTCGTATCACTAACTCCATTAATGTGTCAAACAAGCTAAAAACTGCTTTCGTTTTCCTCTTGCCTAGCCTTTTTAGCTTTTCTCCTGACAATTTCTCAGCTTGGCCCTCTTCTGCCAGGAGTCACTTCACTTCATCCACACTCACCTCCTCCCAAGCTCCCAGTAATCCTATTACCTCAGCCTCCTGAGCTGGGATTACAGGAGTGTCACCATTCCCAGGCTTTTTGTTTTTAAAGACCTCATCTGTCTGAACTATCAAAATGCAACTTGGGGGGAAAAAAACAACTCACCTTGGGTCCTCCTCTACCTCTTGCTTTGGCTCATGATGTTCCCTCGAATCACTGCAGGGTGGCAAACTTAGATGTACCTCAGTGGGCATGGAGGGCCCTCTTGTCAGCTGTCACATTGCAATAGGATTCCTGTCTGATATAATCAACTTGAATGCTTGTTCTTTTATTTTTTTAATTAATTTATTTTTTGGCAGAACCAGGAATTGAACTCAGGCCCTTGCACTTGCCAGGGAAGTGCTTATTCCACTGAACCATCTCCCCAGCCCCTTGTTCTGGCTTTTAGTTTTGGAGGCTTCCACCCCTGATCAGTGGGCTCCTTGTCCTGGGATGCAAGGCATCAGGAGGAAGTGGCAGAACAAAGCTGCTCACCTCATGGCAGGGACTGAAAGATCAGAAGAGGCTGGGTGTGGCAGTGCATGCCTGAAATCCCAGTACTTGGCAGGAGGCAGGAGCCTGGCCTACAAAGTGAGCTCAAGGCCAGCCTGAAGTACATAGCAAGACCCTATCTTAAAAAGGTTAAAGGGCTGGAGAGATGGCTCAGTGGTCTAAAGCACCTATTTGGAACAAGCTTGGCAAAGCACAGGGACCACGGTTCAATCCTCCAGCACCACACACCGGCCAGCCGCGCCCCCCTGGAGGGCTGAGCTGGCCACACACACACACACACACACACACACACA
>NW_004524739.1:5909729-5922762 GCF_000260255.1 Octodon degus | reverse complement strand
CATGTGGTGCTGGGGGATTGAACCGCGGTCCCTGTGCTTTGCTTATCTTAGCTTGTTCTAAGTAGGTGCTTTAGACCACTGAGCCATCTCACCAGCCCCGGGGGACCTTCTTTATCCAAGCTATGACACGTCTTTTTGAGAGAGGGTCTTGCTATGCAATTTAGACTGATCTTGAGCTCTCTCTGCAGCCCAGAGTAATCTTGAACTTACAATGACCCTCCTACCTCAGCCTCCTGAGTGCTGGGATTACAGGCGTGTAAGACCATGGCCGGCACCACATGCCTTTTACACACCTATAAACTTCCAGAGACTGCCTTACTTTCTCATCATTGAGACAAAATACCTGACCCATGAGTTAAAGGAAAAAAGCTTTATTTAGTTTGCAGTTATAGAGGTTTCAGTCCAGACAGCTGGCTACAAGGCAGGCTGGCACAGCAGAGAAGCGCTCCATGGCACGGCAGGCAGAAAGCAGCCAACTTCCTTCTTCCCCTTTTTGTGCCATCCAGGCTACAAGCTTCATTGGCTGGTGTCAATGTCAGCCCAGGGTGGGTCTTCCTTTATCATGTACACCCACCAGTGGACCAACCCAGTGTCACACACATATGGCCCCATCACCTTTCAAAAGCCACACCTTCAGGCTTGAGGGGACATTTAGATATAAGCCGTAAGAGACCCAGCTCAATAGCTTTTCTCCTGCTCCTGCCTCCTAAGTGCTGGGCTTATAGGCCTGCACCACCCTCCAAACTGCATATAGCTTTCTGGTTTTTGCAACAGGGTCTCACTATGTAGCCCAGTGGGCCTTTGAACTTGCAATGATCTTGCTTCATCCTCCCAACTGCTGGGACGATAGGTGTGCATCGCCGTGCCCAGCACAGAAGTCCTTAAGGAGTGGGATTTGGTCTTTTTCCTGTTTCGTTCTACAGCCTAGTACAATATCTTACTGGCAAGGGTTTTCAAGAAAACGTAAGTTATCACAGCCCAAGAATGGCTGTTACCCTACTAAGCAGGGATGACATCACTGGATCCTAGAGGCATAGCTGGAAAGAAAAAAAAAAAAAAAGAAAGAAAAGAAAAACCTACTAAAACACATTTTTGGGCCAGGGAGATGGCTCAGTGGAATAAGCACTTCTCTGGCAAGTGCAAGGGTCTGAGTTCAATCCCTGGTTCCACCAAAAAAAAAAAAAAAAAAAAAAAAAAAGAAAGAAAGAAAAGAAAAACCTACTAGAGGCATACCTGGAAGCTCCCTTCCCTTCTACAGATGTCTCTGTAACTCGTCCCCTGTGGTCAGGACTCAACCAGCCAAAACAGCAACGAAGGGTCTGAAACCTGTTCTATGCCCTCGATCCCAAGGCCATCTGGCTCTCTGTGGAACCCCAGAACTTGCAGCTGTGGCCAGGTTAAGTGTTGCTCACACCCCTAGGGAAGTATCTCCTTGCTCAGCTTCCTTCTGTTTTCCTTCTCTTCCTCAAGCCTGTTTCGGCACTGGACCAGCCCACCCGAGCCTTCAGAAGCAGCAGAAGGCAAAAGATGGAAGGCTTTCAGCCAAAAACTGCAGCTGAACCCCCACTGTAAGCCCGAGGTCCTTGAACAGTGCAGCTGAGGACCTCCTGAAACCACAGGCCCCTCAAGGCCTTTGATAAGGTTGGCTATAACCTGAGCTAGCCCAGAATACTGAAGTTCCAGCCAAGGAGGGTCCAAAGTATGGGGGGGAGGCACATAATAAATGTGTTCTCAACTGGTATCAGTCTACTAGGTTGTCAGTGAGGAGGGAAATCGATGAGACAGACCCCATTAACTGTCTGCCCAGAAGCCATTTATTAACAAACTAATTTATTTCTAAGAGTCCAAAATGTTCCACGAGCAGTCTTCCTAGTCTAGGCAGAAACCCAGCTTAAGCCTCAAACTCAAATTCGAAGTACTGTGGGTCAAAGTAGTGGATGCGGACATAACCATCTTCTCCACCGCTGCTGTAACTGGAAAAAGATGGCCAGGGGTTAATCAGACGCCTGCTATGGGCAAGGCAATCCTGTGAGGCCCAGCATGAGAAAGGGGCAGAGATCACACCCAGGCTGAGCTGCTTCTGGCACTAGGGCCTTACCTCTTGCCATCAGGATGGAAGGCAACACTATTAATAGGTCCAAAATGGCCCTTGACTCTTCCAAACTCTTCTTCAAAGGCCAAATGGAAGAATCTAGAGACAGGGTAGACAGATACAATAAACTCATTCTCTCCTTCCAAAACATAATCAAAGGCAACATTTCTCAAAATGCAAACAAGGAGGGAACTGGAATAAGGAGAAATGAACATGAACAAAGTAAGATGATGTGCCTTGCCTAAACATATCAATATCAAGAGCTTAGTACGTGCTGGATAGTACCCTAATAAACATTAACTCATTCTTTTATCTGCACAACTTCATGACACAGGTGTAGTATCACTGTTCTATTACACAGCTGAGAAGACTGGGATAGAAATCTGACATGTGTGGGCCTCACGTTTCACCATACTAACTGCTGTGTTACACACTTGTCACACTCCTGTACTTCCTAGGTGCCATTATGATTAGTGCCCCTTGTGGCTGTAGTGTGGAAGAACTCTTGTTCTCTTTACCTGGCCTCAAACTTGCCAATCCTGGTGGAGGTTGTGGTTACATCCATGGCTTCCTGGCCACCGCCCAGGACCACCTGAAGGGAAGAACAAAGTCCAGATAAGCCTAAAGGGCAGCCAGGTCTGTTCTGTTTCTTCTCCACCCTGTTAGCTCTTGAAGTCTCTCACAACACAAGGGGAGGACAGCAAAGCAAATGAACAGACACGTCAGCCATCTCCTGCTTAGTTCCCTGGGGCTACTGGTCTCAGATTTGTCACTGCCCTAAGAATCTCCCCTCAGCCCAACACCATTACCCGTGTTGGTAGCCTAGCTGCTAGAGAACCACGATCCTAGGGTTCTGAGGGCTTAGCAGGAAGCCTGACTGGGTTCTCTTACATGGTCATAGTTGGGAGAAAGGGCAGCTGAGTTGACAGGACGTTCTGTCCGGAAAGTCTTCTGATGTTCCAGCGATGTAGAGTCAAATAGCTGGAAAAAGGCAAACGGGAGAAATCTATACAAAGGTTTCTCTCAACGGGACAAACCAGGCAGGTTGAGTATGTGCAGAGGGGAAGCGCAGCCCTGCCAGCCCCTCTCCCGAGGCTTACCTTGGCTGTGTTGTCCTTGGATGCAGTGACGAACATGGTCATGTCCCTCGATAACTGGATGTCATTGATCTGCCGGGAGTGCTCCTTAACGTTCACCAACACCTCTCCAGACTGAGGAAGGAGAGAGAGTGAAACTCTTTTTTTTTTTTTAATTATTTTTTTATTTTTATTTATGTGTGTGTGTGTGTGGCCAGCTCAGCCCAACAGAGGGCAGGGCTGGCTGGCATGTGGTGCTGGGGGATTGAACCGCGGTCCCTGTGCTTTGCTAAGCTTGTTCTAAGTAGGTGCTTTAGACCACTGAGCCATCTCACCAGCCCCCGGGAGAGTGAAACTCTGACGAGTGCCAACCCCCACAATTCTTCGAAAACCCAAAACAACCTGGTTTTTATCCTTCCCTACCCCTTCAATCCAATCAGTCACCTCTAAACATCTTTTTAAATTTTCTTTTGTGAGACAGACTGTTTTCCAGACTGGTGTTGAACTCCCCGACACAAGCGACCCTCCTGCTTCATCCTCCCAAGTAACTACATTCTAGGGACACCACTATCTAGGGACAGTCCTAAGTATCACCCGACTATCTAGCTCTCTATATCCCCATGCCCTATTGGCTAGTTCAGGCCCATTCTCTAAGCTGTAGCCTGCAGAGTATCTGATTGACAACTTTTTAAAAAATTCCATATTCTTGGGTGTGTTGGTGCATGCTTGTAAATCCAGCATTCTAGGAAGCTGAGGCAGAAGGACAAGTTTAAGCCTATCATGAGCAACTAAGCAAGATCCTGTCTCAAAAAAGGAAGAGCTGAGGATGTAGCTTAGTGCAAAGGCCCTGGGTTCAGTCCTTGGTATAGAAAGGAGGAAAAAAGAAAGAAAGAAAGAAAGAAAGAAAGAAAGAAAGAAAGAAAGAAAGAAAGAAAGAAAAGAAAAGAAAAGAACTACAGTTTATAGGAAAATCGACTAATCTCTTGACACTTAATGACCTCTATAGTTTAGTCCTGTGTTCCACCTTTCCCCACAGAATGTCTGCCGAGAAACATACTAAGAATTCTTTTCTCTATTTTTTTGGAATTCCTGAAGAATTCACATACTTCCTTGAGATTTCTGGTTACCTTTTTTTTTGGTGGAACCAGGGATTGAACTCAGGCCCTTGCCAGGGAAGCGCTTATTCCACTGAGCCATCTCCCCGGCCCCTTAAACTCACTTTTTTTTTTTCCTCCGAATGCCTTCAGGGCAGGTTTGGGTGGCTTGAGTTGTGGGGACTTAAACTCACTTTGTAGTCTAAGGAAGCCTTGAACTCTGTGATCCTCCTGTCTCAGCCTCCTAAGCAATGGGATTATAGGCAGGTGCCACCAAGCCTGGCTGGACCTTAGTTTCTGCTTTTCCATCTGCTTCTACCCTTTCTGCTTGAAGCTCTGTTAATGCACTTGTTACTGTGACACAGTGCGCCTTCCATACTTGGTTGAGGCCTCAATGGTGGCACAATTCACAATCTGATTCACATGCTCTGTGCACACCTGTGTCCCCCTGGATCATATCTGATCCTTTGTTTTGTTTGGAGACAGGGCCTTGTTATGTAGTACAGGCTGGCCTTGAACTCACAGGGAGCTTCCTGACCCAAGGTCTCCCAAGTGATGGGATTACAGGTGAGTGCTACCACAGGAGCCTAGCACAGGGGCTGGCTTTCTGGTGGCAGATAAATGATCTGTGCTCATTATTAACATGTCCTGAGTATTTTGCACTGTTTTCTAAATATCTGATGTCATTTGATTCTTGAGATATTTCATTGATAAACAAGCTCAGGGGGGCTGGGGAGATGGCTCAGTAGGATAAGTGCTTGACTGGCAAACACAAGGATCTGAGTCCAATCCCTGGTTCCACCAAAAAAAAAAAAGTTATATATAAAAAAAAAAACCAAAACAAGCTCAGGGAAGGTATGTAACTTGCCAACATCACATAGTTGCAACACACAGCCAAGGAGGTGGTGAAGTTCTGCTCCTAGCCACCAAGGTATCCCTTTGGTAAGGAGCCTTGCTGGTGGACACAGGCCCTGCTTACCTTGGCACTATACTGGTTGAGCTCTCCACTCTCATGGCCTGCAATGATGCATTCTCCCAGGGGTCCCCACACAGCACTGGTGATCTTGGAGTCATTGCAAGGGATCTTCATGTAGGGCTCATTGCTATCTGTGTGGGACAGATGTCAGACCCTGGTCTCCAGGGCTGTACACTTCACCCCAACCCCAGTCCTGGCTCCAGCCCTTACCAATCTGGCTCGGATCCCGCAGGTCAAAGAAGCTCACAAAGCACTGGTAGCCCATCTGCTTGTCCGTGGAGAACATGATGATGTTGCCCCCGAAGTCAAAACCACAGGTCCGGACAGCCGAGTTGGTCTTAAGGAGAGCCAGCTGCTTCCCTGGAGATAGGCAGAATCTGGGATACCCCTGGTTCACTATCCCCACAGGGAGGATTCGACACCTGTCAAGCATCACAACTCGGTTTCGCCTGCTCCAATGACTCCAGCCCACCACTCTCTTCTTCACTTTGACTCAAAGTCTTTTCAGCCCTTCCCCACAGTCCCTTCTCAGACTTCCTACTAATGTGGCACTGTTCCAAGTGGACTGTAACCTATCTGTCCCCCTCAAGACTTTGTTCCTCTATAGCCAGAAGCTGGTCTGATTTCTCTGCATGACCCCAGTGACTTTACAGAACTGGAAATCCAGTAAATACTTATTGAACAGATTAGCTTCATAGGCTTTCTGTCTTCAGCACCAGCTTGTCCACCGTTCCTGGACCTTGCTAAAAGTAACAAAACCACTACTCTTCCCTGCTCAGGCACCTCCATGGTATGCTACACAACAAAGCCAAGCTGCTGAATTGGGCATTCAAGGCTTGTTACTTAGCCTGATTCTCCTGCCTCATGTTTTCTACCCAAGAAGTAGAATATTACACTCTCCACACTTCAACTCTATTTCAGCATGTGCCAAAGAGATGACATCTTTCTGTTTCTTTAAGCTCCACCCCATAACACTTGCCTTGGGAAATCTTTCTGAGCTGCTTCTATCCCTAACCCAGGCAAGCAGTTGCCCAGTTCTGCCTTCCAGATTCTCTACACTAGGCACCATGTCTGGATTCATCTCCAACTCCCCAAAACCTGTTTTCTTGCACAGCTATACTGTAGGTAGTCAAGTTTTTGTTAATAAACAGCCTAGGCTTACCTGTTTCACAGTCCCAGAGACGACAGCTATTGTCAGCCGAGCCAGTGAGGACATGCTTGGTGTCCCCTGGAGAGTGTTAAGGAATGCAACTAAGTTCATCAGATCTCTCTCTCTCTCTCTCTCTCCTCAGCGGAACCGGGGATTGAACTCTGGCCCTTGTGCTTGCCAGGGAAGCACTTATTCTACTGAACCATCTCCCGGTCCCCTGAACCCTTATTCTTTTGGGAGGTCAACCAGATCACCTCCCTATCCAGCCCCAAAGACCTTCTTTCCTTTCTCTCATCTCAGAGCATCTTTTTTAAAAGTTTATTTATTTATTTGTGTGTGTGTGTGTGTGTGTGTGTGTGTGGCCAGCTCAGCCCACCAGGGGGCAGGCTGGCTGGCATGTGGTGCTGGGGGATTGAACCGTGGTCCCTGTGCTTTGCTAAGCTTAGAGCATCTTATTTATTATTTTATTTTATTTTTGGTGGAACCAAGGATTGAACTCAGCCCTTGCACTTTCCAGGGAAGCTCTTATTCTACTGAGCCATCTCCCAGCCACCCCCCCACCAGCATTTTTTTTTTTTTTTTGGGGCGTGGAACCAGGGATTGGACTCAGGCCCTTGTGCTTACCAGGCAAGCGCTTATTCTACTGAGCCATCTCCCTGGCCCCCTCAGAGCACTTTATATTCCTCATCTAGAACTGGAACTTGTCCTGAATGTTCCCCCAATCAGTGAAGAAACTGAAAGTACGAGGTAGTATTATTCTCTAGACCCAAAAGAGCATCCCAAATTCCCAACCTCCAACTCAGCATTGTCATAGCTGGAAGACCCTACAGCACAGACTCAGCACAAAAACAAAGGATACAGTCAGCGTCCACACACCACACAGCTCCAGTATGGCCCATGTACGTGCCTAGCCTCTCGCCATTCACAGAGTACCACACATTAACAATCTATAGAGTCAAATGACAGGACAGTTTACAGGCTAGGAAGCGCAACAGCCTCCCGGTTTGCCCTAGGAACCCTTTGCGATCTCTAGCCAAGCTAATTCTGCTCTTTCTTGCTCATGAACTGGGCAGGAGAGCTGATAAAAAGATCAGCTACTTGATTCTCCTTCCTTCCTGAAGGTATGCAGTGGGAGAATCAGGCTTGCAACCCTTCCCTGGACTAATCTTTCAGAAGAATACAAGGTCAAGTTACTCTTCAGCTCAGAAAATTAGTAGCACTGGTAGTAGGTAAGTCTGGGTTCCTGTGCCTACTATCACTATCTCATTAAATGATCTCAACTATGGTACCTCTCCCCTCTCAACTTCAGCTTGCTTGCTTTCTTTCCTTCTTCCTTTTTTCTTTTCTTTCTTTCTTTCTTTTTTTTTTTTTTGAGGAACCAGGGATTGAACCTAGGCCCTTGAGCTTGACAGGGAAGCACTTATTCTACTGAGCCATCTCCCGGCCCCTCCGCATAGTTTTAAAATGGCCAGCACACATGGGCTGGAGAGGGACCTCAGAGACAGGGCACTTGCCCAGCAAGTGTGAGGCCGTCGGGCCAACCCCTAGCACTGTCACAACAAAAATGGCCAAGACAGTGAGTCCTTCAAGGGCATCTATGAGGTACCCACAAAACTGTGTCTAAGGAATCTAAAATATAAGTGACTAACCTCAGGCACCCATGCAGCAGACACTCCTTACAAAAATCTCATGGGGGGGGGCTTTAAGTACCTATGGCTTTATAAAGTAGGAACTAAAAAGGGATGAATGGCATGCTCCAAGTCACATGACTGGTGAATGCAGGAGTCAGGAATCAAAGCAAGTCTGACCGCAAGCTAGTTAACAGGCTAATAACTAGTTAACAGCCTCCATATGCTGGTGCTTCAACGGGCTGTATCATGAAGGACTGTGCGCTTATGACAGGATGGGAGACTGATCTGAGACTAGGCAGACCCTCATTAAGTCTTCTGTGGCTTTTTCTTGTCTTTTTGATGCTGGAGGTTGAACCCCAGAACTCCAGCACACCAAGCACAAGCTCTACCTAGGGGCCACACCGCCAACTTGGGTTCTAGTGGCAGCCTGCGGCCCCGTGGGTCAGCTCTGCCTTAGAAGTGGTCTGTTCTCTGAAAACGCCGACTCTCGTGCCTGGCTCCCTTCCACAACGCTCTGCTGTTTTCCCTCTCTAGCTAGTCCTTCCTACCAACAATCGAGCTACTTCTCACCTTTCCTGGACAGAATGCTCTCGCCCATAGTCTTTCCCAGCTTTTTAAGATGGGACATCTTTAGTTTCCCTTCAGGGGGCAAAACTAGCTTCTCCCACCCCCAGTCCTGGCAGAACGCACTCGCCCTCCCCGCGCCCCCTTCGTCGGTCCCGCCCGCCCACGCGCCCACACTCACCGGGTCTTTGGCCACGGTGAAGAGGAGGTCTCCCTCGCGGTTATACTTTATCTGCGTAATGGACCGCTCATGGCCCTGCAGCAATATCGGCTTCTGTGGGGACAGGACGGGAGTGTCAGTGTCCGGAATCCTGCCCCTGCCAGGTCCCGGGACCCCCTACCCCATCACTCGCAACTCTGGAACTCACCATGCCGGCGGTAACGCGAGAAGAGCGGCAACGTGAGTGGAACCGGAAAAGGCTTCAGGCCACTTCCGGCTCGTAGGACCCGCCCCCTCGTTTCCGGAAGTAGACCGGGATAGTGTTGCCATGGCGGCGTCTCTAGGTGGGTAGCTGGCCCCGCCCCGCCCGGAGTTCTTTTCCCAGTGGCTCTTCGCCCTCCAAAATCGGAGCTCCTGGATTTTTTTCTCACCAGTTCCCCGCGGGCCTGTCGTTCTCCATAAGCCAAGAGCAGCCAGGGCGTCGGTGGGAGAGCGGTCTAGTTTGGGCTAGAGGAGGGCGAGGCTGGATGGGCAGCCGTATGGGGGTGGGGATCAGGATAACCCAAATCTTTTTTTTTTTTTTTTTTTTTTTTTGGCGGAACCGGGGATTGAACTGAGACCCTTGCGCTGGCCAGGGAAGCGCTTATTCTACTGAGCCATTTCCCCAGCCCCTCCAAATCTTCATCTCTGCATTCAGGGCAAGTGCTGGCTCTGGTGCTGGTAGCCGTCTTGTGGGGTGGCACGCAGCCGCTGCTGAAGCGGGCCTCCGCTGGTCTACAAGAGGTGCAGGAGCGGAATTGGGCCCGACAGTTGCTGCAGGAGATGAAGACCCTTTTCTTGAATACTGAGGTGCGTCTGTGAACAGCCTCCCTCAGAGGAATAGTCGCTAAGCATTTGTTCTCAGGAGTCAAATAGATCTGGGTCAGAACTTATAAAAAGCTCTTGGAGGAATGAGATACTAGTCCTCTAGGAGCCTTGGTTTCATCTGTAAAATGAGAATCACAGTGATAACTTTCTTGTAAGGCATTTATGAAAAGCCAGGCATGGTGGCAACGTGTCCATCATCCCAGCACTTAGGAGGCTGAGGCAGGAGAATCAATGAGAGTTCAAGGCCACCCTGAGTGACAGCGAGCTCAAAGTCAGCCTGATCTACAGAATGAAACCCTGTCTCAAGATGGGGTGGGGTGGAGGAGGAAGGCAGTTGTAAGTAGTATAGCTGGATGTGGTAGCCCACTCCAGGAATCCCAGCACTCGGGAGGCCAGCCTGGGCTACAAAGTGAGTTCAAAGCCAGCTTGAACTGCATAGTGAGACCCTGTCTCAAAAGACAAAAGAAAAAATGAAAAAATTTTAAGTATGGTGAGGCACATAAAGCTCTTACCATTGGGCCTAGTTCACTAGCTCATCATAAGTCTCCTGTCCATCTATGGCTACACTGGACACTTGAATATTGTTTTGTTTTTATTTTGTGGAACCGGGGATTGAACTCAGACCCTTGCCCTTGCCAGGGAAGCGCTTATTCTACCGAGCCATCTCCTCGGCCCAATACTTGAGTATTGTGATTCCTCCAATTGCACGTGGTAGCTCTTGTGCTCGGAGCCTTTCCAGAGAAAGACCACTGTCTTTGATCCCAAGCCCACTAATTGAGGCTAGTGAGAAAGACCAGACATGGATGCAGCTACTTCTCAGGGTTAAAAGCAAGGAAGGAGGGACAGATAAGTGCTATGTGAGTTCAGTGGGGACAAACTGGAATTGGGGGACTTAGGGTAGGCTTGTTGGAGAGGTGACGGTGGCATTCAAGGGTTTATCGAGTGGGAAGGTTGGGAACTAGCTGAGTTGAGGGAGAAGGTGTTTAAGGTAGCGGTGTGGTCTTCATTCTGTTTCTCTTTGCCCCAGAAGGGTCCTCCACAGAGGCTTGGGATTCCCTGGGCACTTAATAACTATTGCTCCCTCCAGAGAAAGATGTGTGCCTGAAGCTCAAGGAAGGCAGTGCTGCTCAGTCAAGCAATCACACTGACCTGGCTTTCTCCCATTTCTAGTACCTGGTGCCCTTTCTGCTCAACCAGTGTGGCTCCCTTCTCTACTACCTCACCTTGGCATCGACAGGTTGGTCTCTGGCTTTAAGCTGCTCTCATTTTGGAGAGGGAGCCTGAAGCATCTTGTTTCAGTAGGGAAAAAACAGCACCTGTGCCCCTGTTTCCAGTTCCCTCTTTGTGCTTTGTTTTCTATGCTGAGGGTCAAACCTAGGTTCTTGTCCATACTACATACGCACTCTCCCTCTGATCACAGCCGTGGCTGCTTCTCTGTACCTTCTTGTCTGAGTCGCAAGGGCATGGTTGGCAGGTTATGACTATGATGCCCGGCTGGCCTGGACCCTGGCAGTCCTGTGCAGCAGCAGACTCATTTCACTGCACAAAGGGCTGGCTTTGATACTTTGGCTTATGCTGCCTACCTAACCTAGAACAATCCCATTCTTTGAACGTTGATTTTATAGAGTCAGTTTTGTTGCACTGTGAAGAGTAGATCAGTGGGGCTGGTGAGATGGCTCAGTGGTCTAAAGCACCTACTTAGAACAAGCTTAGCACAGCACAGGGACCATGGTTCAGTCCCCCAGCACCACATGCCAGTCAGCCCCCACCCCCTGGTGGGCTGAGCTGGCCACACACACACACACACACACACACACACACGCACAAATAAAATTAAAAAAAGAAAAAAAAGAGTAGATCAGTATATGATAAACGTTTGGCAGAACACCTGACCCAGAGTAGGAATTCAATAAATTTTCTTTCTCCCCACATTTTCTCTGCCCATGGTTATTGGCTGTCCCCAACTGCACCATATGCTGTACTATTACACATTTTATTTAATTTCCATTATGACCCTGAAGCATGGATGATTGTCTTCATTGAAGAGATGAACTTACAGGTACAGAGGTCTATAGCCCCAGTGCTCTGGAGGCTGAGGCAGGAGGACAGCAAGTTGGAGCCCAACCTGGGCAACACAGCAATTTAGTAAGATCCTGACTCAAAGAATAAAAAGGGCTGGGATGTAGCGCAAAGTAAAGACCCTGGGTTCATTCCCTAGTACCACATACACACACAGGAAATGAACGTAGAAAACTTTACCTCTCTTGAGTCAATACAAAAGGACTTTTTTTTTTTTTTAATTTTTTTTAAAGACTACTAAGATTTTTTTTTTTTTTTTGGTGAAACTAGGGATTGAAGTCAGGCCCTTGCGCTTGCCAGGGAAGCACTTATTCCACTGAGCCATCTCCCCCGCCCCCAAAATATTTTTGAGATGCAGTTTGACTCATAGTGATCCTCCTGTCTCAGCCTCCGCAGTCCACTAGTTCTGAGATTGTAGGTGTGCATGGTGGCAGGGGATGCATGTACAGGGGAACACTCTCTTGAACCTGGGTCCTTGTGCTTGTCAGGCAGGCACTTAGACTGCTGAGCTATCTCCCTGGCCCCTTTTTTTTGTCTTTTTGAGACAGAGTCTTACTATGTAGTTCAAAATAGTCTTGAGCTCACTTTGTAGCCCACGTTGGTTTCAAGCTCACAATAATCCTGCCTTAGCTTCCTGAGTGCCAGGATTACAGGCGTGCCACCACACCTGGCCAAAAGGATTTCTTAAGCTTTATGCTCTTTAGCTGGACATGGTGGTGCACATTTGTAATCCCAGCACTCAAGAAGCTGAGACAAGATCCCTTCCAGTTTGAGGCCAACCTGTACTACACAGGAGACCCTCTGTCGAAATGAAATGAAATGACATACCAAAAAGAAAAGTTTTGGGTTTTTTGTTGTGGAACCGGGGATTGAACTCAGGTCCTTGCGCTTGCCAGACAAGCACTTATTCTACTGAGCTATCTCCCCGGCCCCTGGTTTGGTTTTTATAATACTGGGGATCAAATTTGGGACCTTAAACTTGTCAGGCAGGTATGTAATGTTACTGAGCTATCTCCCTAGCCAAAAAGAAAAGTTATGCTCTTAAACTTTGCTATGAAAGTTCCCCTACTGACTTTGCCTTCCCTGAAGTCAAGATCTTCAAGGGACTTAATGGAATTTTGGGCTCCAGATGGCTCTGAGGAACACTAAAAGCCACTGGAAGGAAAGGGGACAAGATAGTCTCCAGATCTGCCATGTTAGTTTCAACTAGAGTCTCTCTGCATTCATATGATTTATATTTGGGGCTCTCTCTCTTTTTTTTTTTTTTTTTTTGTGGTACCGGGGATTGAATTTGGGACGCTGTGCTTGCCAGGGAAGCACTTATTCTACTGAGCTATCTCTCGG
>NW_004524739.1:5895274-5908694 GCF_000260255.1 Octodon degus | reverse complement strand
AAGGGGGGCAGAGGTTGGGGATATAGCTTAGTGGTTTAGCACCTGCCTGGCAAGCTTGAGATCCTGAGTTTGATTCCTGGTATAAAAAAAAATAATAAAATGTTTGAAAGCCTCTGGCCTAACGAATTCACTGTAGCTAGCCACTTACCAAGTTTTGAGAAAATTGCGGTGTTTTTTTTTTTTTTTTTTTTGCGGAACCGGGAATCAAACTCAGGCCCTTGCGCTTGCCAGGGAAGTGCTTATTCTACTGAGCCATCTCCCCAGCCCCCAAAAATTGCAGTGTTTGGATCATGTCATCACCTACTCTGTGTCTTTAATACCCACCTTTGCTAATAAAACAGTATTCATTGTTTATTAAGCATTTCACCATATATGTAGTCGTAATTCACCTCACAACAGCCCTACAAAGCTCGACAAAGGAGGTGTAGGTTGCTCTCACTTTTTTGTGTGGTGAAACAGGCTCAGTGGGTTTGAATGGCTTAACCACTATTGCACAGGGAAAGCCATGCTCTGCTCTTCCAATTCGCCTTGCTTTTCGCTGCATCATGTGGTGTTGTGTCGCAGTCCTTAGCATCTATGACATTCCTCCTCGTGAGGTGTGAAGTCAGGAAAACTGCTCTGAGCAGGTAGGAATGTTGTGTTATTCTTTTGATGGGTAATGGCAGCCATGCTACACAGGAAGTGAAGAACAGGACCATTCCCTCCTCTGCCCCAGCAGGTGGGGCCTGAGAGTATGACAGTCTACCTGTGGTTATGAATCTCATTTCAAACAAATAGCTTTATTTATTTTTTTTTTTTTTGCAGTACTGGGTATTGAATGAATCTAGGACCTTTATACTGAGCTTAACCACTAGGCCTTTTATTTTATTTATTTATTTATTTTTTTTTTGCAGAACCGGGGATTGAACTCAGGCCCTTGCGCTTGACAGGGAAGCACTTATTCCACTGAGCCATCTCCCCGGCCTTACTTTTTTTTTTTTTAATTTTTTTATATGAGATAAGGTTTTGCAAAATTTCCCTGGCTGGGCTCAAGCTTGTAATCCTCCTGCTTTGAGCCTCCCATAATTCTAAGATTACAGGCATGTGCCACCATACTCAGCAGTTTGTTTGTTGTTTTGTTGTTTTTTCTTTTCTTTGAGACAGGGTCTCACTATGCAGTTCAGGCTGGCCTTGGACTCACTTTGTAGCTCAGGCTCGCCTTGAACTCTCAGCGATCTTTCTTTCTCAATCTCCCGAGTACTGGGATTACAGGCATGTACCACTACACCTGGCTGCATACCCTACTTTGACAAATCAAAATCTACAATTGTTTTGGTTTTTTTATTCCTCCACTCCACCCCCAATACTGTTTTGGTAATCCCACTGGCCCATTTCTTTTAGTTTGCTTATTGAAAATCAGTCCTAGGGGACTGGGGAAATGGCTCAGTAGAAAAAGCGCTTCCCTGGCAAGTGCAAGGGCCTGAGTTCAATCCCTGGTTCTGCAAAAAAAAAGAAAGAAAGAAAGAAAGAAAATCAGTCCTTGGAGTTTTATAACTAAGAAATAGATCCTGGGCTACAGCGACTTTATTTATTTTTATTTTTATTTATTTATTTATTTGTGTGTGTGTGTGTGTGTGTGTGGCCAGCTCAGCCCACCAGGGGGCGGGGCTGGCTGGCATGTGGTGCTGGGGGATTGGACCACGATCCCTGTGCTTTGCTAAGCTTGTTCTAAGTAGGTGCTTTAGACCACTGAGCCATCTCACCAGCCCTACAGTGACTTTATGTGAGTCCCAGAAGTACTGAACTGGTACCTAGCCTTCTACTGTGGTCATTTTTATTTCTCTTTAACTCCATAAAGTTGGAACTTGAGCTGAGATAGAAACAAAATGTGATGTTTTGTTTGGTAGTAGAAGTCGAACTCAGGACCTCAAGTTTGCCAGGCAAGTGCTTATGTTGCCAAGCTACATCCCCAGCCCCAATAAAATGTGTTTTACCTGATGTTTTGCTTTGTTTACATCCAATTAATTAAGAAAAAAAGACTTTGGGGGCTGGTGAGATGGCTCAGTGGTCTAAAGCACCTACTTGGAACAAGCTTGGCAAAGCACAGGGACCGCGGTTCAATTCCCCAGCACCACATGCCAGCCAGCCCCGCCCCCTGGTGGGGTGAGCTGCCCCCCCCATAAATAAATAAAAAATTTATTAAAAAAAGAAAAAAAGGCTTTGAATAAGGAAGACCTCTGTGGGGTTTTTTGGTTTTGTTTTGTGTGATGAAACAGGGTCTTGCTATGTAGTTCAGACTGCCCTTGAACTCACTGTGTAGTTTCAGCCTGCCCCCTAAGTATAGGGATTACAGGTGTGCATTCACCATACCCAGCCAGACCTTGGTTTAAAAAAAAATCTCAATTTTGGGGCCGGAGAGATGGCTCAGTGGAACGAGTGCTTCCCTGGCAAGCCCAAGGACCTGAGTTCAATCCCTGGTTCCGCAAAAAAAAAAAAAAAAAAAAAAAAAAAATCTCAATTTTCAGGCCGGTGAGATAGCTCTGTGGTCTAAAGTGCCTACTTAGGCAACTGTAGGCAAAGCACAGGGACTGTGGCTTGATCCCCAGCACCGCATGCCACGCCAGGCCCCCCCAATCTGTTTGCCTCAATTTATATGATATATTGAGCCTTTGTTTCCTTTATGATCTCCTTGCAATTTTGTTGTGAAAATTAAATGTATATACAAAGCACCCAGAATGTACTTTCTTTCTTTTTTCTTTTTTTTGCAGAACTGGGGATTGAACACAGGCCCTTGTGCTTGCCAGGCAAGCACTTACTCTACTGAGCCATCTCCCCAGCCCCTCAGAATGTACTTTCATATGGCCACGCTTGGCACAGTTGCACTCATTCTGCTGTATCCTTTGAGCTTCGGATGCCTGCTTATCTGTCCAGATGTCCTGGAAATCTCAGGCGTTCTCATGGAGTGCAAAGACCTCACTCCTCCTGTCTTACCAAGAGGTCCCAGTCTTCTTGCTGGAATACTGTGGAAGCGCAGAACTTGAGTCAGGAGACCTTGGTTTCAGTCCCAAGCTTTGCTGTCATGTCTGGAAAATGGGGTCATGATACTTTTTCTGAAGGCATGAAATGATAGGATGAAGTGAATTTTCATTTTGTACCTAGAAAGGCTTTTTTTTTTTTGCATCTCAGAGTTCTTCTCATTCTGACCACCAGATCTGACTCTGGCTGTGCCCATCTGCAACTCTCTGGCCATTGTCTTCACACTGATTGTGGGGAAGCTTCTTGGAGAAGATGTTGGTGGAAAACGTAAGTCAAGCTGTTGTGAATGCAGGAAGCAGCTGCTTGGGTCTCCACATGCCTAGGTTAGTTCTTTTCCATCTCCCAGGGTAGGAGTCTGGGGCACAGGCTAGGGGTGAGAATCAGGGCCAGGCCCCGTCCATGGCTCTGTACCAGCTCCTGCCCACTGGCATGGCTGGGCTCAAAACCCCTTGGTGTCTGCCCATTATTCCAGGAGCAGCTATTGGCATGGTGCTCACCATGACAGGAATTACTCTGTGCATCATGAGCTCAGTGAGCAAAACCCAGGAGCAGCCATCTACCTTTTGAATGGACTGAGCCCCACCTCTACCCCTGCTGTCTACGGGAAGCCCCTGTGCCGTCCCAGGCAGTGAGCAGCTGGACCAGCCCTTGCCCTCTCAGAGCCCCAACTTCCTCATCTCTTCCGGAGATAACAGCTACCTCATGGATCACAGTAAGAGATAAGCAGTGGCAGGGCTTTGTAACCTTCAAGGTGTGCTAGTTGCTGAATTAGCCCAGGAGACTTCACACTCCCTCTCAGCAGCCTTTCCACCCAGCAGCTCTTCTTGTGGACATCTCAGACCACCATCACCCAGCCACCGCCAACCTGGCCTGCCCCAGACTCTCATGGTGGCAGGTTCCACGGAGTGCACAGCCCACCTGCATGGAGAGGGCCAGCTGCAGTGGAGACCTTCAGGGCTCAGCCGGAGTGCCTTGGCTGACTGAAGGGTGGAACTGAGGGTGAGACAGTGCATCAGGATGGCAGGTGGGACAAAAGAGCTGCCTGTCACCCTGGAGGAAGGTGAAAATGCTCAACTGTTAATCCTTCTCAGACAACTGAACCCCAGTACCACGTAATTAATGCAGCACCAATGCAACATCTGGCCAGTGGCAGTCTTCAATAAACCTGCACTAAGCAGACTGAGGTTAGAGGTATGTGTTTATTTTGACAAACCCACTCTCACATTTGTGGCTTCGCTACCAAGCTCAGCCAACTACTTTCTCTGCACAGAGAATCCTGCAGGAAACAGCCTCCACAGCGAGGGCTGCTCTGCTCAGAGAGGAGGGAAAGTCTGGCTGTGGACTAGGAGCAGAATCAGGAGAAGCTGAGGTGCCATATCCCTGAGGCCCAGGCAAGGCGTGGCTCCTCAGAATGGGCTACTGGGGACTGCGCACAAAAGGTGGTTTCCTAGTGGTAGGTCAATACCTACCGGTATCTCTGGTTTCTGCTTGGAGCTTTTGGTTTTCAAATGGTGCAGCAAAGGTCAAGGCTGAGGCGACTGCTCTCTGTGGGCAGAGCCTCTTCTGCTGTCTGGGCTCCCCTCTGGAAGAAGTGCAGAAGCACAGGGGAAGGAGCCATGAGATGTCCATCCTGCTGCCCAGCCAGGAGAGGGTAAGACTGGATCAGCTGGGGTCTGCTCCCTCACTGAATATGGTAGTTAGTGGGATTCTGAGGTGTTAGAGCTGCTCACGGTCAGTCATGGGGTGGGGGTAGAAGGATGGGCAGGGCCTTCTTCTGGGACCTACCAGTTTCTGTCTGGCTCAGAACCCCCTCCATTGTAAGTGTGGCCTCCTGAGCCAACAACTCACCTCATCCAGGGCTCCTGTGTCCGGGTGTCTTCATGGTCTGCTACTTCCTGGGCTCCTGCCATCTCTCTCCCTTAACTCCTGGTGGCAGAGGCAGCACTAACTGATGCTGATGCCCAAGCTGAGGAGTCCTCAGCCTTTTTCCCTTGACTTTCTCTAGCAGCCTCTTCCCCCCCCCCCACATTCCCACAGTCCCATCAATGGCAGCCCAAGTGAATTGCACCCCCAAAGCCTCATCCCTTTGAGAGAAACCTGCCCTTTCCACTTGGCAAGTCCATATGAAGAAGCAAGAGACCATACATGCACACGGGAGCAGAAGACAGTTTTGCTTTGGTCAGAGCAGCCTCCTGCCTGGGCTTCTGCCTTTGTAAACCTGGGTCACTGCTAAAGGGTCGCTGAGGTGGAGCACTTGACTAGCATGCATGAGGCCCTGGGCTCAAGCCCTAACACATGCACAAAAAAGGTGGTGGCTGAGAGGCCCTGGCCCTGGAGCCCCTCACCTGATGCAAATGACAGAGAGGGAAGTTTGCTTCTTGGCTGAATGGCCTGCTGGGCTCTGGCATGGAGAGCGGATGACTCATTTTGTCCTGGCTCCTTCAGAGAGGGCTGGCTTGCCTGTGCCACGTGACCCTGGGTCTACACAAGAGACAGTGGGCTTGGACCATGGTTGGTGGCTCTTCACACTTGTCCTATTCCCTAGTGCCCTGAGAGAGCTTAGGAGAGGCAGCGCCATTCATCTTCATGGTTTGCGTCCACCTTTCCATCAGACTGCCTGCCCAGGGACAGAATGACTGGTGCCTGGCTCTTGGAGGTGCCGACAAAGCCAGGCTGTGGCCCCCACCCACTCTGATGCCCCATATTCACTGGTTCACCTTTTGGGAGGCCACAAGAGTTCAGGTCTGGTTGTTAGTTTTTTGATGTTTGTGGTATTGGGGATTGAACCCAGGACCTTTGTACTGAGCACATCTGCATTCCCCCCAACTTTTTTTGAGACAGGGTCTTGATAAATTGCCCATTCTCCTGCTTCAGCCTCCTGAGTACCTGGGATTGCAGACAGGTGCCACCTTGCCTAACCTATGTTTTGGTTTTGGCACTGGGAATTAAACGAGCACCTCCCACATGTTAGGCCAGCAAGTGCTCTACCACTGACCCATACCCCAGTCCTTCAGGCCTAGAAGGATGGTAAGCTAAGTTCCCTTGGGCACTGTTACGCCAAGTATGCCAGTAGGCCTTAGGCTTTGTAACTTCATCCTGAAGAACATAATTCTGGTCTGGTACTCAGTACCTGTGTCTCCCTAAACAAATCACATTACTCTGTTGAGCTTCAGTTTCCACTTCTGAAAATGGGGATAATCTGTATTTCACAAGATTGAGTGGATACAGAGATAAGGCCAGAGGCCAAGCCGTCAGACTCCTCAGTCACTTGCTCCCGTGCCTTCCCACTCCCATGGCCCCATGTTACCAACCTCCTGCCTTCGAGGTCTGTATTTCCGGCCTGGGGGGTGCCTACGAGGAGAGGAGAGGCTTGTAGTGGGCAAAGTATGACAGGGAGTCAGGGCATGCAGACCAGAGGGTGTCTCCATCTGCTGCTGTGACCTGTGGCCTTGCACCTTTCACATACATACCAGCAGCCCCTGGGCAGGGAGGGGCTGGGCACCAGCAGCTCCAGGTAGGGGAGGGCTTTGAAGTCGTCCTCTCCAACAGCCACATAGTAATGGCCACTCACCAGAGTCTCTCCTGCTGACAGTGGGAGCCCCTCCAGGGTGCAGAGTCTGGAGAAAGGTGAGCTAGATAAGGGCTGGTGGACAAGATGGCTCTTCTTACTCAGCAGGTAGTGACAGGTGGGCACGGCTGGGTGGGCACAGCTACTCCAAGGCTCCCCTGGCCTCTGGCTGTCTGGGTACCAGTCCCCAGGTTCTACCCTAGCTCAGAGGGCTAGGCTGGAGAGGCCTCTCCTGTGGCACAGGCAGAAGTCCCACTGGAGGGGACATTCTTTCCTATTTCCATCTTTATAATAGCTGGCACCAGCAGGAAGCCCCTTGAGGAACTTCTGGGCTGGTCCAGTTCCCATACTCACTTGCACACAACCCCACTCTGCAACTTGGCTTTCTCAGTCAGTAGCTTCAACATGGCATCCCAGTCCTGGATGGTAGCCTGGGACAGCTTCAGACTAAATGGGGGACTTAGCAGGTCTCCATTCCTGAACACACTGAGACAGATAGCAACTTGGTAAGAAGGGTGTCCAGGATACCCCACGTATGAAAGGAAGGGTAGCCCAAGAATCAGTGTACTGGCCCATCTTCACCCATCAAGCATGTTGGGCTTATCTTCCCACCCACAGCCATGGGACAAGCCCCACTTTCTTTTCTCACTAAAACAAATAAATTAAAAAATCCATACTCCCACTCCCTGACAGTGGCACTCACTGGATGTAGCAGGGGGCACCTGCAGGCAGCCACTGTCCAGCGGCCTCATCACACTGGTGGTGAGTCATGGATGAGCCCTGAAACACAAGTCAGGCCCTCAAATGAGAGAGCTGAGGCCTTTGACTAGGGGTGGGGGCAGTTTAAGGAGTGTGGGGTGGGCAGGCAGAGCCACGCCTGGGCAGGAATGGGGGCAAAGAGAGACAATCTTTTTCTTTTTTTTCATGTGGGAATCGAACTCAGGACCTTGTGCCTACCAGACAGGTGCTTAAGCCACTGAGCTATCTCCCTGGCCCAAGACTGGCCACACTTTTCACCAAGAAGGTGTAAGTCATTTGTTGGGCTTATCATCCCACCCATAGCCATTGGACGATCCCCACTTTCTTTTCTCACTGAAACAGAAAAAAAATCCATACTCCCGCTCCCTGACAGTGGCACTCACTGGATGTAGCAGGGGGCACCTGCTAATCATCTTCTAACCACCTTTTCTGCCATGTGTGTTTCACAACTTCCTCTCCCTTGGGGACCAAGCCTGGAGAGGAAGTGAGAGGCTGGCACAGGAGCAGGGGAGCAGGAGGCTCACATGAGTATGCTCCATGCAACTGGCAGCTCTGGCTGCTTCCAAAGCCCCTGGTTGCCCAACCTACATTGGAGCAATCCCAGGAAGGGTTGGAGGTCAGAGGTGGGGACCACCTCCTCAGAACTCACTTTTAGTCTGGTGCTCTTTCCACCTGGATCCTTCCCTCCAGGGAGTAAGTAGCTGAAAAGATAGACAGACCATGGGTCATCACGGGAAGTCTGACATATCAGTGGCCCACTTGCTGCCACAGTATGGGGCTCACCAGGCATCCCTCCCCACTGGAAGTGTCCCTTAGTCTAGAAATAGATGCTGGCACTTGAACCTGCCTTAGGCTGCCTTAACTGCTAAGTCTGGCTGGAAGCAGGACTGGAGTCTCGGAGATAAGACTGAGAGAGTGCTGGCCAGATAGCTCAGTGGATTAAAGCACCTGCAAGCAGGCACAGGGGTCTGGGGTTTGACAGAACCGGGGATTGAACTCAGATCCTTGTGTTTGCCAGTCAAGCGCTTATCCTACTGAGCTATCTCCCCGGCCTGCTGGATAAGTTTAAGTGTTAGTATCGGGCAGAATTCAATCCCAGCTGGGCATGGTGGCACATGCCTATAATTCCAGCACTAGAGAGGCTCAGGAGGATCATTGCCAGTTTGAGGCTAGCCTGGGCTATATGATAGTTCAAAGATGGCCTGAACTGGAGGATCTGGTCTTAAAAACACAAAACCAGAAGTGCAGCTCAGCTGTCTGTTGCTCAGGTACAGGCAGGTTTCCTCTTCTAACTAGTGGAAATGATCTCACCCCAGATGAAGGGAGGCAATGTAGAAAGCCTGCCATTTACACAGTAAATACAGAAGACACTAGTGCTACTGCTGTCCCACCCCCACCCCCCACCCTGGCTCTTTGACCAGCCCAACCGACTCACTGGAGTTTGTGGAATCGTTCAGAGCCAGCAGCCACATATTGTCCTCCATTCTGCAGGTCTGCCAGGTCAGTGACAGGGTGGCCATCACAAGCCCTGTAGAGGGCACGTACAGCCAACGGGGCCTGCACAGCGGAGGTCACCTCACAAAGGAAGGCCTCCATGGTGGGGAAATGCTGTTGGGTTACCACCAGCTGGCGGCCTGGGAAAAAGGGGTCTCCATTCCGGTACACCACTACCTTCTTGGCAGCTGGCCTGCCACCTGCCATTGTGTGTCCTCAGTCAGACGCGGAACTGTTACCAGGCAACTTCAGGCCAGGCTGGAAGTCACACCAGAGATAATCCTGCTCTCTCACCAGGAAGGCAGGGAGAGCCTCTGGTAGCTCAATAAAAAGAAGTAGCAGAAAACCCTTTTATTTTTTTAATTTTAAACTAAGGATCATCATTAGTTAAGGCTCGTCTTGAACTCACTATAGTATTGGTAGTGGAGGGGGGTTGCCTTTTTTTTTTTTTTTTTTTTTTTTTTTGCGGAACTAGGGATTGAACTCAGGCCCTTGTGCTTGCCAGGTAAGTGCTTATTCTACTGAGCCATCTCCCTGGCCCCCATTTTTTTTGGGGGGGTATCAGGGATTGAACTCAGGCCCTTGTGCTTGCCAGGCAAGCCCTTATTCTATTGAGCTATGTCCCCAGCCCATTTTTTGTCTTTTTAAGATAGGGTTTTGCTATGCAGTTCAGGCTGGTCTTGAGCTCACTTTGTAGCTCAGGCTGATAAACTTACAATGATCCTCTGGCCTCAGCCCTGAGTGCTGGATTTGCAGGTATGCAACACCATGCTTTGGAGCAGGGATCCCATTTATAAAGGTTGTTTTTGTTGAGACGGGGTCTCACTAGCTATAGATTTCAGGCTATCCTTGAACTCACAGCAATCCTCCAATCAGCCTCCCATGTACTGGGATTACAGGCATGCACCACCATGCCTGGCAGAGATGCCACTTAAACACATGTCCCAGTAGTCTCTGGAACCTTAGGCACTCCCAACCCCAGGAGTTTGAGCTCAAGCGGAGATTGGCTTGAGGTCTCTTCCTTACAAAAGATGGCTAAATCTGCTCCTCGGCTATAAGAACGATTCCCCATGCTAAGATGAAGTGAACAGGAGATCCCAGAGGCAGGACAGGAAAGGAGCCAGGTTTGGAATCCAAGAAAAACCTTTATTAGCCAGGTAGGTGCTTAGCCTGAAATGTGGACTGAGCCACAGGCAGATGATGAAAGGGTCGCCTTTGTCCTCCTCACTCTACTCATACCCAGTCTACACCAGCCTCTCTCGGCCCCACAGCCACTCGCTTGCTGGGAGAGCACTGGTAACAGGATGAGGACTTGCCCGCTCCACTACTGGTCACAGTGTCCCTCCCTTAGAGCCTGTTCCTTGCCTGCCTCCTCACTGTCTAGCCTGGGGGTCCTGTTTTTAATGTTCTGCCCCTCCATTGGTCCTCCTTTGTCTCATCTAATCCTGTGAAAGACAGATTCTCAGCCAGCCTTGATCTCCAAAGTACAGTCCTGTGGTTTTTCAGTTCTTTGTGACTAGGCTCACTGGCCACTCCATCTCTGGAACTTCTATCACTGAGTGTCTGTGCCTTGGGTGATTTAGTCCTGAGATCCAGCAGACCAGGCTCTGGGCCTCCCAACATTCCACTGCAAATAACGTGGTCCTCCAACAGGCGCAGCTCTTGTGGCCTTGCTGTTCGACAGTCAGGCTCTTTGGGCCTTGGCTTTCTGGGAGACTTGTCCTCAACATCTGGGTCCTCACAGAGTGCAGGCAGCTGTGTCCTGGCCTTCCCAAAACAGGGGATTGTAGGTCTCAGGGCCCTAGAGGTCTGGTCCTCTGGAAGTTTCATCTGCTGTAAGGTCTGTCCTCTGTGGTCTGGCCTCTTGATCCACCTGTCCCCTCCAGCCTGGCTATTGGATGGTACAGACAGCTGTGGCCCAGCCTTCCTCTGACATTGCTCCCTGTTTTTAGCTCCAGCACTAGTTTTGTCAGTAGTGGCCAGACTTTCTGGGGACTCGTAGGCCTGTGATTTGCCCTTCGGACAGGAGTCACCTAGAAGGTCTAGCTCCCTGCTGGGCTTGTCTTCCAGCAGTGGGTTTGGTTGTGACCACACTTTGTAAGTCTGTCCTCTGCGGTCTGGGCATAGGCTGAGCTCATCTCTGGTCTGGCCTGCTTCTGGAGATGTCAGTGTTTGTCTGAGAATTAGATACTGTTGGGAGAGAAGAGATACTGCATGATGCAGGCCTGAGCACAGCAGGAGGCTCCTCCCCATCCCCTACCCAGAGTTCCCCGTTAGCACCTACCTCCTTACGGCTGTTGATGGCCTGCTGTAACCACAGCAGTTCCATGGCCAAGTGGCTTCGGTGATACTGGAGCTCCTGCAGCTCACAATGGCTGTAGCACAGTCCTGGGCTTGTGGGTTCTTTGAAGGAGGAAAGAAAAGGGAGAGAGTGCTTTGAGAGCTAGACCCCTTGCTGCCCACACATGTGTCTCCCCAAACTAGGCCAAAAAGAGGAAGGGGATGCAGCTTATTTAGCATATTTCTGACTTTTCAGATGGACAGGCTAAGGCCCAGAGAGGGTCAGGGGCTTGCCTTGATCTAGCCAGCCAGAAATGTACCTGAGTTCTCCATCCTTGAGGTGTCTCTGGTCTCCTCTTGGCTGGGATTCCTGATTTTACTGTTATGCTCAACCTGAAGCCAGGGGCTGTCATCTCTGCAAAGACTCCCCGGGTTCGCTGAGGCATCTTCTGTCGTCTTCAGTGCCGTTTCCTCCCAGATGGCCCTTTCCTCAGGCTCTTTAAGGGGGACGTGGCTCCACAGTTCTTGCTCTGGACTTAGTACTTTCTCTCTTGCCTTCCAGGAGCAATAGGATTTAGCCTTCTGAGAAATCACAGACATATGAGGCCCCCTACAGATGGTAGGATTAAGGAATAGGGTGTGAGGAGGCAAGTTCGCTGCCTCATCTAGTGACAGTGGTTTGTCATCAGAAGATTAGGTTCTACCATCTTCTTCAATCTCCTGTCCAGGTCCTTCCCCTCCCTTCTTCCCCTGGGGTGTGATACCTTAGGGAGAAACTGGGGCCTGGGAATCCAGCCACCAGTCCACTGAAGTGTGCCCAGGTCTCCCTCGATCTCCTGTACAATTGACTCATACTCAGCTCGCAGGCTCTGAAATCGGCGTCGGACCAAGAAGCCCCTGATGCAGGCCTGATGTGTAGAAAGAAGGTCATAATCATTTTAGGAAGGGCTGTCTTGGGTCAGTCATCCCTAGGGCTGCAAGAGAGGATACGACCAAGGCGAAAAGGCAAGGGACAGTGCGCGCTGAGGCTCCAGGAGGTGGTTTAATTGAGACAGGATCTCGCTATGTAGGGCAGGCTGGCTTTGCACTCACGGTGATCCTCCTGCTTCAGCCTCCCGAGCTCTGGAGTTCCAGGTGTACGCCACCACGCCCGGTGAGGCTTGGGGAGTTTAGGGAGAACTCGGAGCTGGACTTCCCTTTGGCTTTAAGGCCCCTCTTGTCTCCCCCCAGCCCCCGACGCCGCAGGAGCGCCCCGTGAGTCCGTCATTCTTTGGTGTAGTGGGGGTGTGCCGGCACCTCCAGAGTTTGGCAGGGTAGGGGGCTCACCGTGACAGCCTCATCTTACTGGAAGGTCCCAGACCGAGACCCTAGGCGCACCGCCCGCCCGTCCTCCAACGAACCTGCAGCGCAGAAACCCTCTGCAGGAGCAGCTCCGACTCCATCTGTCCCGACGCTAACCGGCCACTGTTGCGCGCCTGCGCAGCGCGTCCTTAGGCGGCGCCCCTCCCGAGTGTGCGCAGGCGCAGAGCTCCGCCCCCGCGAGGCGCCGCTCTCGGGCTCCAGCACCCGGGGCGTCCCCTGCCTATTCTCTTAGAGCCTCTGAGGGCGTCCCAGGCCGCCAGGCCGGAGCACAGCCTCCAAGCCAGCTGTGCCGCGCAAGGGCGTCTCCAGGAGAGACCCAAGAAGGCGAAGGAGCACAGGAGCCGCTTTTTTTTTTTTTTTTCTCCTTTAATTCCTTCCAATGCTCCCCACCCCGATAGCACCTGGGGGGCTGTGGAATACCCTCCCGAGTCGATAAAGAGTCACAGTTTGAAAGGAATGAGAGGCAGTCTGGGCTTGCGTTCAACACTTATGTAGTTGACTGGTCCTCAGGCTCAGCGTTCTCCGCCAGATGCAGTTTCTGTCTGTGCCAGTCAAGGATTGTGAAGCTTTGGACACCCGTCTTCCCATCCCGCACAGGCTTGTCCCCAGCTCTGTAAAAGCTTGTCCATAGTCTGACCTTGCAGCCCTCTTTTTTTTTTTTTTTTGGTACCGTGGATCGAACTCAGGATATTGCTCTTGCCAGGCAGGCACTTATGCCTCTGAGCTATCTCTCCAGCCTCACCCACCTTCTTTTTGTGCATTGTGGTGCTTCGACAGAACCTTGGGGCTCAGAGGATCCACAAGCCCTGGTCTACCACTGTCTCAGCCTTCTAAGTGCTGGGATTACAGGCTTCATCTTTTTCTCTTTTCATCCAGAGCATGCAGGTCAAATGACCTAGTAGACTCGTGGTTACTGTGTGTGTGTGTGTGTGTGTGTGTGTG